>NC_058407.1:58453092-58652325 GCF_002201575.2 Neomonachus schauinslandi | reverse complement strand
GAGAAAGTGATGGACGTACAAGAACATTGCATATAGATCGTGTGCAAGAGAGTGAATTAGTAAGAATGGTGTAAGTCTGCATGAATTAAATACAATATTAGTAGATAAAACAAGATAAAATAGCTGTAGAAAAGTTGCGGTAAGCTTTAGATTTTAAATCTAGCTCCATATCAAAATCGTTTGCTTAGACATTATAAGGAGATTTTCTTAATACATTTATTTTCAATAAAGTGTTTAATTAGAAGAAGGAAGGGTTATAAGTAAATTCCTAGAGAGAGGAGAATTAAAATGAAATTTTACAGCTACCATACTTATTTAAGGCAATTATCTTTTTTTTTAAGATTTTTATTTATTTATTTGAGAGAGAGAGAGAAAGAGCAGCATGGTACTGACACAAAACAGACACATAGACCAATGGAACAGAATGGAGAACCCAGAAATGGACCCTCAACTCTATGGTCAACTAATCTTTGACAAAGCAGGAAAGAATATATCCAATGGAAAAAAGACAGTCTTTTCAACAAATAGTGTTGGGAAAATTGGACAGCCACATGCAGAAGAAAGAAACTGGACCACTTCCTTACACCATACACAAACATAGACTCAAAATGGGTGAAAGACCTAAATGTGGGACAGGAATCCATCAAAATCCTTGAGGAGAACACAGGCAGCAACCTCTTTGACCTCAGCCGAAGCAACTTCTTCCTGTCAGTAAAGCCTTCCTAATAACAAGAGCAAATTCAGAAACTATAAAACAAAAATTAGACATATATTGACACATATTAATAAAACATCAAAATAATATTTTATTGTTATTTATAAAATATTAAAACAATATTTTAAAACATACATGACTAACAAAAGCAATTATCCATAGTATGCAAAAATATTTTTTAAATGACAAGGATATAGCCAGCAATCCAACAGTCTATTTAATAAGTGAAGAATGAATGACTGATAAACAACTGAACAGTTGTTTTACCCAGTTAGCAATCAATTATATGTAAATTAAAATACAGCAATATTTTGTGTAAAAAAATTTAGAAGACTGATAGGCTTTGATGTGTGCTGTTGCTATATCTTTCATTCCCCTAGGACACTGTCCCCATTGCTTTGTTTTATTTTCAACATTAATTATATGTTACAGTAATTAGTAACTTTGAACCAGGGTCACCGAAGACGGTCTCATTTTATTTTATTTTGTTTTAATTTGTTCAGTTGATCCCAGTACTTGTTGCAAATTAAGTAGATAAGAATCCCTTCAGTCTTCTTAATATGAAACTTGCTCTAAATAAAACCAGTCTCCCTTAAGAATGTTTGGTCAGATCATCAGCTCGTTAAGAACCAAAATTTTCTGGCTTTCACCTACTGTTCGATACTCTTTCCTGCCGTTTAGTTATTTAAAATCCTATCTTCTCATTTTTCTAGTTGGACAGATTCTACAATGAAAAGTAGTATCTGACCTGTTACAGGAAACAAAAACCAAGATATTTCTGTATCTCTATTCCCAGAACCATCTATGAGTGCAACTGTGGTTCAGCAAAAACATGGATGTAAAGTGCATCAATGTCACTATTAGCGTGCTCTTATTTAATTTTGAGTCCCTCTAAGGAATGATGTGGTTAAAACTAACTCAAGCCTGAATGATTGTTATAAAAATAAGTATTTTAATGTTCATGTAAGTTGGCTTTCTCTGGAATGTAGAGAATACAAGTAATGATGCTTACTTTTTTTCTGAAATCTAAAAGGTATGTTTTCAGAGCCCATAGAGATATTAAGTAGCAAATTTAGGGATGAAAATTTTAAAAATAAATTCATGTCAGATTTAGAGAAAGACTACAAAAGAAAATAATTTTATTTTTTCCCATTAATGAAAACAAAGTAAGCTTTCTATCTGATAATGGTCTTCTAGTAGCATGAAGCTCTGTCTTTACAATGACTGCTTCCATGGAAAAAATGTGCTGCTGAGGCCATCAAATTGATACACAAAGAAATAGTTCTCGAAGTCAAAATTTAACTCAGACATGTCACTAATTCTAAACTTGTAATTGAGCTATGTCCTAGAAGTACTCCTGGAAAAATCAGAATTTTATTTATGATGTTCCACAAAGATTGAGTAGTATATTAAAAGTGCAAAGCATTGGGGCGCCCGTGTGCCTCAGTCGTTAAGCATCTGCCTTCGGCTCAGGTCATGGTCCCAGGGTCCTGGGATTGAGCCCCACATCGGGCTCCCTGCTGAGCGGGGAGCCTGCTTCTCCCTCTCCCTCTGCCTGCCTGCCGCTCCCTCTGCTTGTGCTCTCTCTCTCACTATCTCTCTCTCGGTGTCAAATAAATAAATAAAAAGTCTTAAAAAATTAAAAAATTTTTTTAAAAAAAGGACATCTGGAAAATCTCCAAATGTTGAGAAATTAAATAACATACCTTGACCACACTTCGGCATGGGACAATGAAGAAACTACAAGGAAAGGGAAAATACTGTGAACTGGTTAACAATAAAATAAAGGATAGAAATAATGAAGATAAAGCAGAAATAAATTAAATAGAAATCAAATAAGCAATAGAAAAAATCAGTGAAATGTAAAGCTAATTTTATGGCCATTTTTTAAAATTTGAATATAGTTGACACACATGTTGCATTAGTTTCAGGCATAACAACATACTGGTTCAATATTTCTACATGTTATACTATGCTCACCACAAGTGTTACTACCATCTGTCACCAGACAACACTATTAAAATATCATCGATTATATTCCCTATGCTGTGCCTTTTATTCCTGTGACTTATTCATTCCATAACTGGAAGCCTGTATCTTCCACTCCCCTTCACCCATTTTGCCTATGCCCTCAACCCCCATCCCTATGTCAATCATCAGTCTGTTCTTTGTATTTATAGATCTGAAACTTATAAAGCTAATTTTTTTAAAAAGATCAATGTAATCGATAAACTTCTACTTAGGAGATCAAGAAATAGAGTTAAATTACCAATTGTGCCAATTATCAAATTACATATCATCTCTCAGCTTCAAATTCAACTTTTAATCTGTTATAATAAACAGATGGATTTCTTTCAAGCATTTCAGATAGCAATATACTAAGATACTCAAGATCATAAGATACCAAGCTTGCTCAGTGGAGAAAGGATCTTCTCTTGCTATGTTGGTTTGCATACTGGCTTCCATACACAGAGGGCCAGGAGAGACCAAAGAAAGAGGGAGGCAAACTGAGAGTTGGCCATTTTAATAAGCAAGGGATCTTACACAGAAGGTTTGTCTTGGGCAGCCACAAGAGGAGCAGCTCTCTGCACCCACCTGCCAGAATCTTAGGTTTATATAGAGACCTTGGGTTCAGTCATATACATAGTCCAGATGATCTCAACAACACTTTATTCTTTCAAGGATATCTCCTTGAAATAGATCCTAGTGTAGGAATGATGGACAGACCATACATTCTCAAGACAGGGGGGTGGGTAAGGAGCCTTCAATTGCCAGAGTCCAGCTGGGTGTCAGGTGGTAGTCAAGTCCTCTCAGTGACTTCCTCCAACATGCTAGTTCTGCCAGCTGCACAGTGTCAGAGGTGTGAGAGTAAGGACATATGCCCCAGCCACTCGCCAGCTGCCCATAGCCCTTCAGCAACCTTGCACCCCTGGCCTGGCTGGTGATCACTATTTCTGTTCTTCCTGATGTGAAGGCCTCCCACCCACAGTTATACTCCTACAACCTCTGCACACCTTCATGTGCACCCACTGGCTCGGACTAGTCAGTGCCCTGGGGTGTTCTTTCTGCCTTGCACAGGACTGTTGACTAGTTTAGGCCCAGGGAAACCTGCGAACTTCTCCCCACCCAGCGTAATGCAACTATACCTTCTGCAAAGAGATTTGAACCTGTCTTAGAGATTCGGTCCCCCTTCAAAATCATCCTTCCTTGTTAAATTCTCCCTGGGTCTTAGCGTATCTTCTAAAGTTCTCTTATATCTTGTGGTTACTTATTTATCATAGGTTAGTAATTCTTGATATTAAACTACCCCTGTTTAAATCACCATGTGGTTTTTGTCTCCTGATAGAACACAGATAGATACACCAATATAAAGAATGTAAGATAGAACAGCAATACAGATCCTCTAGATATTAACACATTAACTAAGGAAGGTTATGAACAGTGTTAAACCAATACATTTGACAACTTAGATGAAATGGAAAAGTTATTTGAAAGATGTAAATTATAGACCTGACACATAAAGAAGTAGAAAATCTGCATACCTTTATTTCTGTTATAGAAATCGAATTAATACCTAAAAGTCTTTTCACAAAGAAAATTCCAAATTTATGTTGCCTCTCTGGTGAATACTATCAAAAGGATAAATAATCCAATTTTTCAGAGCACATGAGGAGAGAACACTCACTCATTTTATGAAATCAGCATAAATCTGATACTAATACCAGGCAAAGAAATTACAAGAATAAAAGTATTGACCAATATCCCTCACGATCATGGATGCAAATGTCCATAACAATATACTAGTGAACAATAATAACCAACTAAAAATGGTCAAGAAAATTTATTAGATGCTTCATAAAGGAAGATACATGAATAGCCAATAGGCACATGTAAAGAAGCTCAATATCATTAGGAAATTCAAATTATAACTAAAATGAGTCACACACTCACTAGAATGGCTACAATTAGAATGTACATTGACAATATAAATCATGACAAGGATGGAGAGCAACTGGAAGTATCACATATTGCTGGCAGGCGTGTGAAATGATATAACCACTTAGGAAAACATTCTGGCAGTTCATATAAACACAGTTATCATGTCTTAGGAATTGCTCTCTTAGTTATATACCTGAGAAAAAATGAAAATATATATCTCCAAAAATTATACACATGAAGCTAGGATAGTAGCTACATTTGGTTGAATCTTGACTGCCAGAGGGTAAGAGAGACTTGTTTTGATTGCTGGTAATATTCTGTTTTTATCTAGGTGGTGGTTATATGGTTGTATATATTTGTAAAGATTAATTAACTAGTAAAATTAATTATGTATCTTCATTGTAAATGTGTTACACATTAATACATTATTAAAGGTGAAACAGATAAATTTCCAGAAAAACAAACACTAAGTGAATTCATCACCAATATACCTACACTAAAAGAAAAAATATAAAGTGGTCTTTATAACTAAGAAAAATGGTGACGTGTATTCTTGAGATGTCATGAGTAATGAGGTACAGAATAAGAAAGAAAGAAAGTTGAAAAGTGAAACGCACATTGTCTGTATAACACAATAATAAAAATAATATACAATAATAAAAATATCTTGTGGGGTTTAAATATATGGAGAATTTTTAAAACAACAAATATTCCTGGAAAATTTACATCCTGGGATAACTGCTATAAAGACTGAGGTTGTTTTAGTACATTTCCTATATGCTAGGATAAAAAAATAGAAAGAGTGACTTAATAAATTCATGGAATTTAAAAATGGGGCAAATTAGACTCTTACATCTTTTAAGTCCTTAAAGGAATTAATCCAATTTAGAAGATATCAACTCAAGCTTTAGCTTTTGAAAAAAAAATCTGCATTTTATCCAAACATCAAGTTCCCTCTACTTAAAATAAAGGTGATGGGTACATTCATTATCTTGATTGTGGTGATGGTTTTACAGATGTGTGCATAGGTACAAACTCATCAAGTTGTATACATCAAATGTGTGCAGTTTTCTGTATATCAGTTATACTTCAATAAAACTCTTAAGAATAGAATAAGCAGAATAAAACTTGGGGAGGCTAGAACATTTTATTTCACAAGTTTATTCTCTAGGACTACTGTCTAAGAACTCTGTACCTATACACTCTAAGAATTTTTAATGGTCTACATTTGGGATATCTCTAAGTTATGGAATTTTATTACTAGAGTGTCTATAGTGTCATTCAATATGAGGTTGCCCGTGTTAGATAACATATCTGTACTTGACATTGGAAAAATATTAGAAGGTAGATTTTCAGTTACATGTTTAGAGTGGCCTTGCTCGCTTATTTATCTAGTACTCTGATTCAGAGTAAATTCTGAAATGTCCAACATAGGCCTAGAAAGATATTCAAAGGAACTAGCAATGGGAAAGTAAAACTGGGAAGATGGACTCTTCTGCCTTAAAGAGAACTGATTTCTCTCTTAAGCTGTATAAGCATGCACTTTGTTAACTATAGGCTTAATGTTAAGCCAATTGGTTAAGAGACAATCTTAGAAATATGGTGAATATGTGAAAATTAGGAAGAAATATATATTCCCTACTCTTCATATTTCTCTCCACGTGGAGGGGCATTCTTAAAAGAGTAATTTTCAAAAAGTAAAAAAACACATGATTCATACAATTATTCAACAAACACATGCAAAATATTTTATTCAACCAGTAAAAGCAGTAAGATGATAAGGCTGTTTCAAAGGAGAATTCAAGGAATAAAGACTATATAATCAAAAGACTACTATTTGGTATCTATTAGATACTGAATTGATTAATATCCTATAGTACCATAAAACTGTAGTCTTTAGGATATCTTGTCTACTGAACAGAATCCTACAGTTTATGTGTCATTTCAAGGTGTGTGGACTTTAAGCAAAAAGTAAATAACAAAGTCAGATTCTTGTGTGTTTTCCTGAATAATTAAATAATTTTTGGATGAACTTGTAAAATGACGACATTGTAAAGATGGGCAGTCATTCTCCTACTTTATTCCTAAGGCTTGAAGATTTTTTTCAATAATTCATTTGTGCAATTCTCCTACGCATCTCCTATCTCTCCTTCTGCTGGTGTTGAAAAGACTTATCTGACAGGTAGATTTGGGGGGTCATGGGGGTTTTGTTTTGTTTTGTTTTTATCTTTGTAACTTTTCTTTTTTTCTCCCTTATTTCTTTTTATTGTGGTAAAATGCACATATCATAGAATTTACCATTTAAAAAATTTTAAGTGTACATAGAGTTCAGTGATTTGTTGTCCAGTCATCACCACTATCTATCTACACTACTTTTTCCACCTTCTCAAACTGAAACTCTATACCCATGACAGGTAGATTTTGAATAAGGATCTGGGTATGCTAGATCTATCCTATTCCCTTTCCTCTTTTATGTTGTCTTTTCTGCAACTAGATTTCAAAGTGCTTGAAGTCATTCAATAAAAGGTACCCCCCTGGTTGGTGGGGTATATTTGGATCTAGTACTGTCTATCTGATAGATATGACTAACTCAAGAATTTCTTATTGAGATGTTCAAAGCCATCTTTTCAATACTTCTATCTATAATAAAACTGGAATTTTAACATCTATTTACTTGCCTACTTTCTCTCTCTGACTCAGAAATCGAGCAAGAAATAAGGAGGGGATTCCTTCACAATCCCAACAATGGCAAGGGACCCAAACACTTCTGTGAATATTAGGTAGCATTACACATTGGAAGCAAAGTATGGCAATACACTTCTGTTGTGATGAGCACTAGGTGTTATATGCAACTAATGAATCATTGAACACTACAAAAAATTAATTAATTGATTAATTAACTTAAATATATATATATAAAAAACTGGTGTTTGCCTCAGAAATTCCTCTTCTGATAATTTATACTAAAGAAATAGATATTTATATAAAATAAGATTTTTAATATATAATTTTATAATAGTTAAATATGGGAAGTTTACCAAATAATGGCTTGTCCATAAAAAGAGTACAATGCAGAAAAAAATTGTATTTACAGTTAATACTCAGAAATTGATTGAATGTATACTACTTTCAAGTATATTTATATGTTTTTCCACTGAAAGTACAGACCTAAAGCAATTTTGTTGTCTTTTGTTAATATTGTGTTATCTATGGGTTGAAGAATAGCCAGAAATATCTTTTCATCAGAAAATTATTGTTTTGCCCTTGGAATGCATCTAATAAAATCCTTATTGTCTTCAAAGACATGATTCCCACTGCTGCCTCTTTTATGTATTTTGCCAAAATGCAGTGCATATTAGAATCATTAGTCGTATTCAAACTTGGGTCACAGAGGACCCTTTCTTTACCCACACAGAGAGCTCCTGCACATCCATAACAGTCTGAGATAATAAAACACTCATGTAATTTCACTGCATAAATGTCTATCTTTGCCCAGAGAAATCAGAAATCATCTGTCAAAATCTTCTACAAATCACCTTAGATTGCTCATCATTTAAAATAAATGTCAGGAGTTTTTTCAGGTTTGCTATATAAAAAAAATTTTTTCCTAGGTTTAAAGTGGAATAGAATATTTAATGAGACTTTGTTGGCAACTCAGAGAACACTATCTGCAGTAAAAAATTGTCCGTGAATGTGTATGTGTCCGTGAGAGGGGCATTTGTGCACATCTTTGACCCCACTTACACTTCCAGTTTCATCGTTGGGACCATCGGGATTACACAGTCACCTAAAGCCATGATTACCTCCCATAAGGGTAAGTATATTCTTATTTGGTAATTTCAGTTTCTTTCTTCATTCAACAGTCTAGTCCCTTGGTCTCTGCAAAATATTAGACTGATTTATTTAAATATGAGATGACAATAAATTAAATTTGATATCTCTGAAAAAGCAAGTAGTTATTTAAAATGTTATTTTCTTTTAGAAAAATTAAATTTTAAGGGATTGGACTCACGGGAGAGCTTTAATACACACATCAGTAGAGATGGGTCAGTACCTGCTCACTCTTTTCATCTATAGCAATACCAATCATATCATAGGTTCTCAATAAATATGTTTTGAATTAATTCATGAGTAGTCATAGAAATAGGAGGGACAAACAGAAATGACATGCCCCACAACATCACACTTACCAATCAATATATATTTACACCAAGATGTAACTGTGCCTTCATCAAAGTGCCAATGTTGTCATTAGCGAGCAATGAACTAATTATAAACACAAATATTCCTTGAACTACACTAAATTGAAAATACACCTGAATTAGAGCGGTTTACCAGAACATTCATTTAATATTGCAGGATCATAGAAGATAAGTGTTGATGATCAGAAAGAAAGCAGTGTTTGGGAACCTGGGACAGTGCTCTGAGTTAGGATGCCACAATGAAGCACTGAGAGCTTTAAGAATTTTCTCAATTTGGGGGCTCCTGGGTGGCTCAGTTGGTTAGGCAACTGCCTTCAGCTCAGGTCATGATCCCGGGGTCCTGGGATCGAGTCCCACATCGGGCTCCCCCTGCTCTGTGGGGAGCCTGCTTCTCCCTCTGCCTTTGCCTGCCACTCTCCCTGCTTGTGCTCTCTCTCTCTCTCTCTGTCAAATAAATAAATAAAATCTTTAAAAAAAAAAGAATTTTCTCAATTTGGTTCAGAAGGGTCAATTCCTATATGATCCTGTCTAGAAGGGTACCTAGTTATCAGTTAATTATTTCTCCCCCTGAGCATAGATTAGTGCTCCTTTCTGCAGAGATGCCTACAATCCAAGGTAATTTCCTATCTATAGGACTCTGATACTGTTATATGTTACTGTCTTGATAGAATTATCATGCTTCAATTCGCCAGACCTTAGAAAAGCACACTTCTAGGTTTCTTGTTGGGTCCAGATTGCTAGAAATAAGTGAAACCATTCATATAACAAACTAATTAATTTTTCCATAAGAAATCCTTTTCTTTCTTGGACTAGAGGGGAAAAAAGAACATAGACTCTTTATTTACAAAAAGAAATAGTTTCCCACATAATTAATTACCTAATGATAGTTGAGAAAGAAATGTGAAATACCTATTGCCTCACGTCCAAAACTGCAGAGTCTCTGAACTCTGCCCTTAGTATTTCTTTACAGAACATTGAACAGGTTATCAGAGGCACCAAAATTCACAAGCTTTATAAAAAATTCAGGAAAGGGGTGCCTGGGTGGCTCAGTCAGTTAAGTGTCCGACCCTTGCTTTCGGCTCAGGTCATGATCTCAGTGTGGTGAGACTGAGTCCCTCCTCAGCTCACACTGAGCATGGAGCCTGCTTGAAATTCTCTCTCTCCCTTTCCCTTTGCCCCTCCCCACATGCTCACACACATGCTCGCTCTCTCACTCTCACTCTCTCTTTCTCTCAATAATGTTCAAAGTAAAATTTGTCAATGATGTTTGACAAGTTAGTCATAAGAGCTACTGTAAGAATAGTCAGAGACTACAGTGGGAATATTAAGAGGAAAAACTACTCCTATCTTAAAGGATTATACATAGATTCCCAGTGAAATTTATACCTAAACCAAAACTTTGAAAGAGGGATAGGGAGGGTAGAGGCTGCAAATATAGAAATCATTAAAGACAAAAGGATCAGCATATGGGAATTTCCACAGATAATTTTAAGCATGGCCTTCTATGGGAACTGCTAGTAAGTAAGTGAAGTGAATTGAATCAGGAGATGTGAACCAGCAGCCTGACTCTACAGACTGCATTCTTTATCACTATGATATACTATCTCTTTTTTATTGAAGTATAATTAACAGTGTTATATTAGTTTCAGGCGTACAATATAATGTACTCAGTGCTCATCAAGGTAAGTGTCCTCTTAATCCCCTTTATCTATTTCACCCAGGCTCCACCCACCTCCCCGCTGGCAACCACCAGTTTGGCCTCTCTATTTAAGAGTCTGTTTTTTTGTTTGTCTCTTTTTTTCTTTGTTCGTTCATTTGTTGTTTCTTAAATTCCAGAGATGAGTGAGATCACGTGGTATTTGTCTTTCTGTGACTGATTTATTTCATTTAGCATTATATCCTGTAGATCCATCCATGTTGCTGCAGATGGCAAGATTTCATTCTTTTTTTAGCCTGAGTAATATTCCATTGTATATCATAGTGATATATGCATACTAGGATGGTAAGATAGCAGCCAGTGTATGTACACTAGGAGAACAGAACAAGAAATTCAGCCAACTGTTTGAATTAATACTGGAAATATTAGAAGGATCTCCATATGCTCACTGAGAAACTTAAATTTTATAATGAAAGCAAAAGGGAGTAATGGAAAGGATTAAAATTACTGCTTGGGTTACAAAAATTCCATTTACAAACTCTGAAAACAATAAGTAAAAGTTCATTTTTTAATTCACCTTAATATCAGTGTCTTCCACCTCTACCTAACTCCACCACCTACCTCATTCTCAGAATCATTACCATATATCTGTTGCCGCCCTCAACCCAGCTTCACCTTTTTCCACAACACATAGGGGAGAATTAATCATATCTGGGCTTTTTAAAAAATGATTCTGATTGCGTTGATTTTAAAATATTGAATGGAAAAGCAAAGACATATATTGAGCATATGTTAATATGCTTTGCAATATTTTATCTATGATATAGACACTCAGAATAAAATTAGTATTGTGAGAGAGTAAAAGAAACAAATTAAGAAAAGAACCAAAATGCCAAGACCTAGTGATAAACTGAAAATGGGAGTAAAGAAAAAGGAACAATAAAGAATGTCCTTATATGAGACTTTGGATTGATAGGGAAGGATATACAATAGTGAGAGGCACATTTAAAATCTTGAAATGTGCACATTTACAGGACTCTCGGTAAGAAATAATAAGATAACAAAATAAGAATGCTCAGTGTAGTTAATCAGTGTTCACCATATTCCAAATGCAGCTATATATATTTTATCTATGTTATCTAAATTTATCAGTATAACCCTAAGATGTAAATATTATTTTTACCTGAATTTTGCAAGTGAAAAAAGCACAAGATAAAGAAGTTAAGCAAATTGCTCAAAGACATTCAGAAAAGAAAAAGGGAAAGTGTAAATTCAAACCCTCTAAGTCTGATCTAGATGTCCAAGAATAAGCTAAATGTTGAAATCAGAACACTGTAAGATGTATTTTTCCCTGCAGATATAAATTTGGGAATTATCAGCCTATTTGAAGTCACCTTACTTATAAGAATCACCTCATTTATAAGAGAGCGAAAGAGGATAGTCTAGAGAAGAGATTTCAGATGGATAAACAACATAAGGATTAGAAAAAGAGGGCGCCTGGGTGGCTCAGTTCATGATCCCGGAGTCCCGGGATCGAGTCCCGCATCGAGCTCCTTGCTCGGCGGGGAGTCTGCTTCTCCCTCTAACCCTGCCCCCTCTTGCGCTCTCTCTCTCTCGCTCTCTCTCTCTCTAATAAATAAATTTTAAAAATCTTTAAAAAAAGAAAAACTACGAAAGAGGATGAAAAAGAATAGACAAAGCAGTAGGAAGAAATTCATGGAATGTGAAATACTGGGAATGAAGATGTAGACTTTCATAAGTTAGCAGTTTATAATCTCATATGCCACGGAGTTTGAGTTAAATAAAGACTGAATTTTGTTTAATGAGTGAAACAAGAGGGAGGCTAGTGGTGACTTGGCTAGAATAGTTTAAATGGTACAAAAATCAGATGAGTTGATGTACAAATGGTTAATAGGACAGAGGAGACAATTACTATGTTGGTGAGATTTAAGTGCAAATGTGGAAGCCATTAAGAAATGGCTAAAACCTCTTAAACCTGATATTGCTAAATGTCATTTATAATAAGGTGGTTGATTGTATTTCAAACTGAAACAAGGCTAGCCAAAAACAAACAAAAAAACAGGGATATGGTTCTTCAACTCTATAAACCTACTCCTAATGTTCCCTTACTTCTCTGTAATAAATTTTGAATCCAACACATTGCTGTGCAATACATACAAGGAGCAATATGTCGTTGTTAAATATGTTTAGAGAGAAACAACGGAAATTCAGTTTAGAATTTTAATACCAAGAATCTGTTCTTAATTAGAACCCTTTGATGGGAAAAGAGGGGGAGACAGTTCTCGAGATCTAGAGAATACAAAACAGTAGCAGCTAGTTAGAGTATGTTAGGGCTTTCACTGTTGACGAAATCTAACAGAAAGTACTGAATGAGACAATACAATCCCAGACCTCAGCTTGCAAGCTGGGGAGAAATTCTTCTTAGCACAAGGATGCCCCAAGAAGCATCAAAATATATTCTATTCTAAAAGTAGAAAGAAAATACAGCCAAAGGTAAATATTACAATGTGAAATGTGTACCTTTGAAGTAAAAGTTCTATGGCGAAAACCTGAAAAAAAAATTGGACTATTAACACATTTAAATGAATCTTTAAGAAAATATAGCCAATAAAAAGGTCTTTTTTTCCCAATACAAATGTCTTAAACACACTTCCAAGAAGATGGTATAAATAAGCTGACACAGGATAAACTATTCAATAACTGTTTAATAACTAATAAACATGTAAACTTTAATACTGGGATTATCTTGCCAAAGACCATTGTTAGTTTTTCTTGAAGTATTCTCTGCTAGAAGCATGTCTGCAGATAGAAAATTTGGAGAGAGCAGAATTGGTGATTCAAAAGCAACTTATGGAGAGAGGATTTTTTTTTTTCAATGATGTCTATAAGACGATACGTTGAACTGACACCAAGTATAGCTAAGTTGTAGATTTATTAGAAGCAGCAGTAGAAAATATGTGATTCAAATGTGAATAGTCAGTTTGTGTGACACAAAGAGGTATTCAAACATTGTCGCACGTTATGTGCTCACTTCTCAACTAACCAGTTTATAGGAATCACTCTCAGATTTACTTCTCTTGAGGTAAGACACTGGCCAGGACTTTGGAGTTCTTCATATAGTCTTCCCTATTGTTTCAAGCAGATTGGGCAAAAAACAATAGTCAACGATGAGAAACCAAACAGCACTAACAACTTCCATCTTGCTGGGACTGACAGAGGACCCTTGACTGAAAATTTTGCTTTTTATCTTTCTGTTTCTTTCCTACATGTGGAGTGTATCTGGAAACCTAACCATCATCACCCTCACTCTGATTGATTCCCATCTTAAAACACCGATGCATCTTTTCCTCCAAAATTTCTCCTTCTTAGAAATTTCATTCACAACTGTTTGTGCCAGTCAACTGTTGTTTACAGACCTCTTTGCAGTAACAGAATTTTTTCTCCTGGCCACCATGTCCTATGATCGCTATGTGGCCATCTGCAAACCCCTGCATTACATGACCATCATGAGCAGCAGAGTCTGCAAGAACTTCATCCTCTTCTGTTGGGTAGCAGCACTGATCATCATTCTCCCACCAATTAGTCTAGGTTTGGGCCTGGAATTCTGTGATTCAAACATGATTGATCATTTTTGCTGTGATGCATCTCCTATCCTGAAGATCTCTTGCTCAGACTCATAGTTGATAGAACAGATGGTTATAGTCTGTGCTGTGTTGACCTTCATCATCACCCTCATGTGTGTACTTCTTTCCTACATGTATATCATTGGGAGCATTCTAAGGTTTCCCTCTGCCCAGCAAAGGAAAAAGGCCTTTTCCACTTGTTCTTCCCACATGATTGTTGTTTCCATTACTTATGGTAGCTGCATCTTCATTTATGTCAAACCTTCAGCCAAGGATGAGGTAGCTATTAATAAAGGGATTTCACTCCTTATTACTTCTATCTCACCAATGTTGAATCCCTTTATTTACACACTGAGAAACAAGAAAGTGAAGCAAGCTTTTCATGACTCAATTTAAAAAATTGCATTCCTCTCGGGCGCCTGGGTGGCTCAGTCGGTTAAGCGACTGCCTTCGGCTCAGGTCATGATCCTGGAGTCCCGGGATCAAGTCCCGCATCGGGCTCCCTGCTCGGCAGGGAGTCTGCTTCTCCCTCTGACCCTCCCCCCTCTCATGTGCTCTCTCTCTCTCATTCTCTCTCTCAAATAAATAAATAAAATCTTTAAAAAAAAAAAAAAATTGCATTCCTCTCAAAGATGTAAAGGAGAAATGAGTCAATGCATCCACTGAAAGGAAGGATGAAGAAGCCCAAAACCTGAAGCTTCTAATACTATTCATCTCTATATCATTTATTCTCCAGTCATACAGACACGCTCACTTTCTTTTTAAACAGCTTACTGTGAACCCTATTCCATTTTTTACTCTCCACTAAAACTAAACTCTGTGGATATTTACTCTTAGTGTCTGACAGAAATTGATGTTTGCCAAACATGTTAGTTGTTATCCCTGGAAACACAGTAGACCACATTTTTTTTTTTTTGCCATATTTCTACACTGTTAGGTGTGACTATGTAGCCTATGTTATAGTTAACAGAATGGCTGTGGAAGTGATGTGCACTATTTCTAGATCTGGCCTATAAAACATCTAATATGTGATTCGCCATCCCTTTTTTTCACCAGCTACCAGTCAGATGCCAGGTTTAAATGACTTTGTAAGCTTCACATTGGTTGTGAATGAGGTTGATTTTCCATCTCAGCTATAGTCTTCATCCAAAGACAGGCAGTCACAGCAAACTTGATAAAACTTTTCCTCTGCCCCACCTCAACTCAGTTGTCACCAGATTTGACAGGTGTCCTTTAAAGTGTTAAAGAACTATCCCTGTCACTTAATTAATGGGACCACATTCATAGTTACCTCTATTTGGGCTAAATGGGTGAAATTATGATGCCTACTAAAGTATCATTAAAAGTATGTACTGTTAAATTTAATGGTATGAATATTATATCTTGACTATTGGCATCATCCTCCTCAGACACCCATAAATTCAAATCTAGCCCAGAACAACCATATGAAGAAAATAGTACTAAAAATAATATATACAAAGTTGTGAAGTTATAATACTACCCACCCCTCTTTGACATCTCCTGGTCCTACAAACCTTTCCAGCTAAGTGCCCATATTACTTCCTCTCATCTTCACTGTGAGGAGACAATTATTTTAAAAACTTCTAGACTTTTGTCAACCACTTTTATTGAATAACTAGTGTTTAAACTGCCCTTTCCAATTTTCAAGGAGTCCATTGCATTGAGGGCATTATGGAATATAATATGTCTATATAATATTTTGTTTCTCTTGACCCTTTATGTACATTGGCAGGAGTAAAGTATGTAACTGCATCAGAAGGAATATATTCAAGATATTCTACAAGGGATTGTGCAAATAGATGTGGTCCCTCAATCTCTTGCAGATTCCGTAAGCTTAACTGGAGGAGTAAATTTAGCCCCCTGTATGAAGATTTGCCATTCTAAATCACAATCCTCACTATATTTGGAACCCTTACAAGCTAGGATAAATTGAATAAATCTGAAGAGCATTTTAAGATGTGCATGTTGAGCTAACGTGGCTTTCTCACACATTACAATTGCTATTTCACTAGTAATTCTTTAGTGACATCCTAATAATTGATCTTTTTTTCATCTTACTCTTTGAAAGTATGTTTCTCTGAAGGTCTGTCATTAATTAATTCCTTTTAAGGGGATTTCACCAGGTCATGTCTTCCTTTCGGCTACCATGCACCCTGCCCCCTGGGTCCTCGGTCACAGCTTTGACCCAACACCACCAAGGCTAGGCTGTCACCTCTCTGCACCCCACACCCTGGGGCCTAAAATGCAGCTATGACTAGACTGCACTGCTCTATACCTAGCCCAGTGGGGCATTACTGCACCCTCCCTGGAAGTGGCAACACTGCACCCCACCTAGCGGGCACCCTCACACTCATTGGGAAATGCAAGTCTTTTCCCACCAAAGCCAGTTTGAAAAGCTGCAAGAGGCAACTGGCTCCCTCAAATTTGTGGACATCAGTGCAAAGCCAGTAGGAACATGAAAAGGCAAAGCAATAAGACACCATCAGGGGAGCACAGTAATTTTCCAGTAACTGAGACCAAAGAAATTGAAATCTATGAGTTATGTGAAATAGAATTCAAAATAATTATTTTAAAGGGGATGAATAAGTTGTGAGGATCTAAGTACAGTATGGATAATAATTAATAATACCATACCATATACTTGAAATTGGCTGAGAGATCTTAAGTGTTCTCACCACAAAAAAAAAATTATATACATATAAGGTGATGGATGTGTTAATTAACTTGATTGTGGTATTCATCTCACAAGGTATATGTGTATTAAATCATCATTAAGTCATTACATACAATTTTATTTGCCAATTATTCCTAATAAATCAGGAAAAAAACACAGAAACATGTATACAAAAAATAATCAATTAATTAATAATAAAAATAGAAATAGAAAGGCCCATGAAATATCATAAAAATCTGGGTGGTATTTTTGAAAACTATCAACAGTAATCATTTTGCCTTTTCTTTTATTAAAAGCTTTTTTCTTTTTTATTATCTGAATAGTTACATTTACACTAAGCATTACACATTTTACGTGATTAATAAATTAGAAAAACTATCCTTATCATCTTACAAATACTTAAAATGATGTTGAAATAAAAGAAAAGAAAGTTGCCTTTTGCCTTGTAATCTGGTACTTATTATTGCATACCTGGCCTACTTCTGATGTTAACGTTGTTTATATCTGTGTCTCTCAGGACATTTTCCCCAGTTCTGTTTGTTCCACTCTATATTCCCCAAGTCTTACACAAGAGATTCATTAGTAATGTTTAGGACATAACCACCAAGGACATATGTGTTTATTTCACTTAAATGAAAATTGGGTCAATTTTTTCAACTTAGAAATATTTTCCTGTGCTAGAAATATCAGAATATCAATTTTTACAGAGACAGAGATCCTTATCTACCCATTTAAACTATTATAAGCTTTGTAGTTAACAGGGTAAAGAAAATATTTCCTGGGCTCACAAGGAGGCAGGCTTCCTGATGAAAAACCCTTCATCTTATGTAGATGGTGGACCAGTTAGTGAAAACTGCAATTGTTGAGCTCTCTGTGTAAGTCTGTATTCACAAAATGAGCAATCAGAGCCCACCCACCTATCTCCATGATAAGACATTCCTGGATGACTTTTTTCACCCTTTGCAACTTTAGGGTTCAGTAAACATCTGAGATCATGACTATCAGAAAAGTATTTTTTTGGCATTTTTTTCCTTCTTTGGACTCTAGAATGATGTTTTCTCTGAAGAAAGTGTCTACAACAAAATAGCGGATATGATGTGGTATTTTAATAATTTATGAAAGGTTTCAACAACCATTAATGAAGTGTGGCTTTTCAGTATGAGTGACAAATATATGATAGTCACTGACAAACTGTTTTTATGTATCAATATAATGAAGATCATCCACATGTCATGGAATTTGGGGGGATACTCCGAAGCATCTTCTGCTACAATCTCACCCTCATTTTAAACAAGAACTGTGCAAAAAATAAAAAATAAACAAAAAATATGCATAAAATGTGTAAATTTTATCTCCATTGAGAGATTTGTTTGCTGACATTTTTTCAGTGGGTGACTCTGCTCTCTACTAGTCATTTACATTTTAATGTAAACTCTATTTTTAATCACTGTATCTTACTATCAATGTCAATTTCATGACAGTGTTCTTAATAATGTGAAATATTAACAGCCAGGAGAAGATGGTGGTATTTTTTAAAAGATACCATCCTCAGTACATACAGGCTGAATGTGGTGCTTCAGGATGAGTTACTTTTCTGGAATTGTGGTGATGGGAATTGAGGGGATGTGTCTGGGCTGCAAATACAGTTCCTTTCTAGCCCACCATTGGAAATGCTGTGTTGTCCCTTAACCTGGTATTGAGGCGCCGAGCTGTTCTTACTCTCATTTTGCTTTTCTATATTCTTTACACCAAACTATGGGACTAGGTACAGAGTGGAAGCTGATTATCTGCCTTTTCTAATTATTAAGAAGGAAACTTTTTTTTTAAAGATTTTATTTATCTATTTGACAGAGAGAGACACAGCGAGAGAGGGAACACAAGCAGGGGGAGTGGGAGAGGGAGAAGCAGGCTTCCCGCAGAGCAGGGAGCCCGATGCGAGGTTCAATCCCAGGACCCCGGGATCATGACCTGAGCCGAAGGCAGACGCTTAACGACTGAGCCACCCAGGCGCCCCAAGAAGGAAACTTTTTAAAGCAACCAAGTGAAACTGTATGTAGTCATCTACCTGAAGCCTCTAAAGCAAATGCCTTTTAATTCAGCAATGTGGGAAAATGACAAAGTATGCAATGATTGAAGATAGGGAATACTTGAGTTAGCTGCTATGTAAGTAATCAGATCAGAGAAAGGGCCAAATATATAATACTAATTGACCCAAAGAATTTCAAATAATCGAATCACTATATTGTACATCTGAAAATAATGTAACTATACTCAACTATGTGTATCAACTATACTCAAATTAAAAAATTTTTAATAAATAAGTAAGGGGCTCCTGGGTGGCTCATTCAGTTAAGTGTCCAACTCTTGATTTCAGCTCAGGTCAGGATCTCAGGGTCATGGGATCAAGCCCTACATTGGGCTCCTCACTCAGTGGGGAGTCTGCTTGAGTTTCTCTCTCCCTCCCTCTGTCCTTCCCCCAGCTCGCACTCTCTCTCTCTCTCTCAAAATACACAAATTCTTAAAATTTTAAATAAATGAATAAATAAATAATAAATAAATAAATAAAAACACTTTATTGCTTTAATAAAAAGCTAACCATCAACTAAACTTTCAGCAAGTTAAAATCTTTTTGCTGGTGGAGGGTTTTTCCTCAATGTTGATAGCTGCTAACTGATGGGGTGGTGGTTCCTGATGGTTGGACTGACTGTCACAAAGCCTTAAAATAAGACAACAATGAAGTTCGCCACATCAATTAAATCCTTTCACAAACTCTGTTGCGTGTGATGCTATTTGATAGCACTTTACCCACAGTATAACTTTCAAAACTCGAGTCAGTCCTCTCAAACTCTGCCACTGCTTTATCAACTAAGTTTATGGAATATTCAAAATCCTTTGTTATCATTTCAACTATCTTCACAGCATCTTTTTTTTTTATTCTTATGTTAATCCCCACACATTACATCATTAGTTTTAGATGTAGTGTTCCATGATTCATTGTTTGTGCATAACACCCTGTGCTCCATGCAGAATGTGCCCTCCTCAATACCCACCACCAGGCTAACCCATCCTCCCACCCCCCTCCCCTCTAGAACCCTCAGTTTGTTTTTCAGAGTCCATCGTCTCTCATGGTTCGTCTACCCCTCCAATTTCCCCCGCCTAATTCTTCCCCTCCTGCTACCTTCTTCTTCTTCTTCTTTTTTTTTCTTAACATATATTGCATTATTTGTTTCAGAGGTATAGATCTGAGATTCAACAGTCTTGCACAATTCACAGCGCTTACCAGAGCACATACCCTCCCCAGTGTCTATCACCCAGTCACCCCATCCCTCCCACCCCACCCCCAACTCCAGCAACCCTCAGTTTGTTTCCTGAGATTAAGAATTCCTCATATCAGTGAGATCATATGATACATGTCTTTCTCTGTTTGACTTATTTCGCTCAACATAATACCCTCCAGTTCCATCCACGTCATTGCAAATGGCAAGATCTCATTCCTTTTGATGGCTGCATAATATTCCATTGTATCTTCACAGCATCTTTACCAAGAGTTGATGCCATCTCAAGAAACCAGTTTCTCTGCTCATGCATAAGAAGCAACTTTTCATCCATTAAAGTTTTATAATAAGATTGTAACAACTTAGTTACATCTTCAGGCTCCACTTCTAATTCTTCTTCTCTTGCTATTTCCACCACAACCGTAGTTACTTCCTCCACTGAAGTCTCATACTCCTCAAAGACATACATGAGGATTAGAATCAACTTTATCCAAAGTCCTGTTCATGTTGATATTTTGACCTCTTCCCATGAATCACAAATGTTCTTAATGGCATCTAGAATGGTGAATCCTTTTCAGAAGGTTTTCAATTTGCCCAGATCCATTAGAAGGATCATTTTCTATGGCAGCTTAAGCCTTATGTGATATATTTCTTAAATGATAAAACTTGAAATTTAAAATTACTCTGTGATCTGTGGATACAAAATGGATGTTGTGTTAGCAGGCATGAAAACAACATTAATCTTATTGTAAATCTCCATCAGAGCTCTTGAGTGACCAGCTGCATTGTCAATGAGCAGTAATATTTTGAAAGGAATCTTTTTCTGAGCACTAGGTCTCAATAGTAGGTTTAAAATATTCAGTAAACCATGCTGTAAACACATGTGCTATTATCCAGGCTTTGTTGTTCCATTTCTAGAGCTCAGGCAGGGTAAATTTAACATAATTCTTAAGGGCCCTAAGATTTTCAGAATGGTCAATGAACATTGGCTTCAACTTCAAGTCACCAGCTGCATTAAGCCCAACAAAAGAGAGTCAGCCTGTCCTTTGAAGCTTTGAAGCCAGGCATTGGCTTCTCCTCTCTCTAGTTATGAAAATCCTACAGCATCTTCTTATATATATAGGGCTGTTTCATCTACACTGAAAGTCTGTTGTTTAGTGTAGCCACCTTCAGTAATTATCTTAGTTAGATCTTCTGGATAACTTGCTGCAGCTTCTACATCACCACTTCCTGCTTTACCTTGTACTTTTATGTTATGGAGATGGCTTCTTCCCTTAAACCTCATGAACCAACCTCCACTAGCTTCAAACTTTTCTTCTGCAGCTTCCTCACCTCTCTCAGCCTTCATAGAATTGAAGAAAATTAGGGATATATAGATGCTCCCACCTACATAACTATCAGGACCATTCTCAAGAAGTTATTACAAAAATACTTTCTAAAAATCTGAAAAATGTAGCCCATGCAAAAACAAATGTACTTTATTATCAAATATGAAGACTAATGTTAGAGTACTAGAGATAACAACTTGAATAAAAATTTATAATAAAGATGGAAATAAAACAGCCTTAGGAAAAAACAGGTCAGCACTAAAACATATATTGATACGTTTTATAAAAGAAGCTATTATATGCACAATAATGAGAACAAATTCCAGTAAAATTCAACTCGAAAAATGTATGGGAAACCCAGGTTATATACTGATTAGAAATCAGTTGTGTAAAGTATAAAAGATGAAAAAAAGTATGAACCTAGGCATTAGTTCTCAAGGAAAAATCTTCATACTCTTAGTGATTATATTCTTCATGACTTTTCATATTTCATATGTCCTCTGTGTCCAAGCATATAGAATACTCTTATCTTTTTAATCTTTTATTTCTAGACCCTGGTTGATTGTTTTCCCTAGAATTTTTTCATTCTAGAAATTTTTTTTTATTTTTAGTTTTTGCTGGTACTTTAGATAAATCTTATCTATCCTTCAGAGCTCAGCATAACTGTCACTGCCTTGGGAAATCTTTCTTTGGCCACTTCCCAAATCTATGCCTAATGAGATAGCCAACTTTTCTTCCCATTTCCCCAAACCTTTCATCCCACTTTCCCACATCCTGCTTGTTTTGGCCTTGTTAATTCCTCTGTGTACAAGAAAAGCCTCTTTTCTCTAACCTTTGAGACACTTGCAAATCTAATGGTTACAATATTCTTCCTATTGCAGTAGTTCCCCCTATTGCAGTATACCCTCAACCCCTCTTGCAATAATCTTTTTTGAATAAAGTCTCTCCTTACTAAGTCCAGATTTGTTTTGTTTTGTTTATGACAATATACAACAGTATGGATCCTTTCTGATTTTACCACTTGTTTAACCCTATAAGAGGATAAACATAACTATCCTCCAAATAATCCTTGAGTCTTTACGGCACCAATTAATAACAGCTATACTGTCCTATGAGTTGTGAAGAAAAAGAATAACAAACCTTAGTCATTAAAGAATTTAATATATCAGGGGCGCCTGGGTGGCTCAGTTGGTTAAGCGACTGCCTTCGGCTCAGGTCATGATCCTGGAGGCCCAGGATCAAGTCCCGCATCGGGCTCCCTGCTCAAGAAGGAGCCTGCTTCTCCCTCTAACCCTCCCCCCTCTCATGTACTCTCTCTCTCTCATTCTCGCTCTCTCAAATAAATAAATAAATCTTTAAAAAAAAAAGAATTTAATATATCAGCATTAGTGATGTTAAGTGGAATTTTATCAGAGATATTCTACTCTCCCCCCATAAACTCATCACTCCTCTTGCTTTCAGGGGAACAAAGGGAGATCAGGGTGTCTCCTCACCACTGGGCTTTGCTTTACTCTGTAAACCTAACAGGATTTTCATTCAGCACCTTGCATATATAAACATAAAATACAAACATACAATGATGAAAACTAGAGAACCACTAGAGTCAGGGATCTTCATTTCAATCCAAACTTCACCACTGCCCAGATGCATCACATTACACAAGTTGCACAACTTGAGTACTTTGAATCTTGATCTGCAAACAGTGATAACAATTACAGCTGTGGCACAAAGCTGTAAAGATATGAGATAATGCTTATAAAGAGCTTTCTCCTATCAGCAGAGCCTCACTAGAAGCTTAGAGCAACAAAGTGGTATGAGCTATACCTCCCCATACCCTTCCCTGGTGGCAGTGAGGCCCCTGCAGGGAGGTAAGCATCAACCCCTACTCAGGCAATGATCAATGCCCTTCTTTCACTGGAATGGTGTCAGTGGGGCTGAGATGGGACCTGTCAGTTTTTGCTTCATGTATTTTGGGGCTTTGTTGCTAGTTGAATATATGTTTATAATTATTATGTCTTAAATCCTTAAAAAGGATTTAAATCACAAAAATTAAGTTCTCCAACTACAATGTAATAAAATTATAAATCAACAAATGAAGAAAATTTGAAAAAATTACAATTAATAAACAACACATTCCTAAATAGCCAATAGATTAAAGAATAAATCACATCAGAAATGAGAAAATACTTTTTGAGATGAATGAAAACAAAAATACAACATATCAAAACTTACAGGATGCAGCTCAAGCAGACTTACAGAGAAATTTAGAGCAATAAACACCTATATTAAAAAATTGAGAACTCTAGGGGCACCTGGGTGGCTCAGTCGTTAAGCGTCTGCCTTCGGCTCAGGTCATGATCCCAGAGTCCTGGGATCGAGCCCCACATCGGGCTCCTTGCTCAGCGGGAAGCCTGCTTCTCCCTCTCCCACTCCCCCTGCTTGTGTTCCCTCTCTCGCTGTCTCTCTCTGTCAAAAAATAAATAAAATCTTTTAAAAAAAAAATTGAGAACTCTAAAAAAGAAGAACAAACCAAAATCAATGCAAGCAAATGGAAGGAAATAATAATAATTAGGGCAGAAATTAATATAGCCACTCCAGCTTATTTTTTATTAGTGTCAGCATGATATAGCTTTTTTGTCCCTTTACTTTTAATCTGAATCTATACATATGGTTGGTTTCTTGTAAACAATGTATAGGAATACAAGAAGGGGAAGAAAGAATGGAACAGAAGAAAACTTTGAAGTTTCTCCCAAGGGTCTTGTTTCTTAATTCACTGTTAAAATCTCTTTTAATTGATATATTAGACCATTAACATTTAAAGTGATTATTTGGGTCACTTTAAGCTCCCAAAGGTCTATAAGGCAAAAAAAAGTAAATCCTAAAGGTCAGGTGTTTGTCCAATCTTTAAATGGTAGTAAGAGTGTTCTATGGCCCATTCCCCCCTCCCAGGAGTTCTTGACCCTTCTTTGCTTCCATTTTTCCTACAATAATATAAAACTATATAAAAGTTAAGACAAAACCAAGGTCCTAGAACAAATAAGAAATGCTTGTCCTCTAAGCAGTAGAAGTAAAATAGTCACCATAAATATCTTAAATGTCCCCCAGGCACAACCTGCAGGAGTCCTTGCTATCATAACTTTCCTGTGTGCTCTTCTTGCACTACTCCCTTCAGTGATCCTGCTCATTAGGTGCTCTGCCCATAATGTATCTTTATGCACAATTTAATTTATTCCAAAATACTGTTTAATAATCAAAAAGCCTCCCCATGAAAAGACTGTGTACCAAGGAGGGAAAAAAGGGGGAGAATTCTTCCATACTTCTTTCAGCTTCTGGTAAGCCCTGGAATTCTTTGATTTGTGGTGACAGGATTCTAACCTCTACCTCCATCTTCATATGGCTTTCTTCTCTATGTCTATTTGTGTATTCTTCTCTTATTATTGGAGTCATTGGAATTAGGGTCTTCTCAAAATTTTTAGCTTAATTGCATCTGCAAAGAGCCTTTTCCAAAGAAGTTCACAATTGCAGGTTCTGCGGGTTAGAACTTGGACATGTCTTTTTCAGAGGTGCTATTCAACCCACTATAGTGGTCAACTGATTCATAACAAGGTGCCATGACAATTCACTAAAAAAAATAGAACAGTATTTCAACAAATAATGCTAGACAACTGGATATCCATATGCAAAAAAAAAACAAAACAAAACAAAATGAATTTAGACATCTTTCTCATGCATATACAAGATGTACTCAAAATGGGTCACAGAATTAAATGTAAAAGCTAAAATTCTAAAACTCTTAGAAGAAAACATAGGAGTAAATCTTTGTGACCTTGTGTTAGACAATGGTTTCTTAGATATGACACCAAAAGCACAGCTGATATAAGCATAAATCAATTTGACATTGTCCAAGTTAATATTTTTGTTGTTCAAAGGACATCATTCAGAAACCGCAAAATCCATTTAATGGGAGAAAATATTCAAAAATCACATATTTGGTAAGAGACTTTATCCAGAATATATACAGAACTATCACAATTCAAAAAGGAAGGAACCCAATTAAAAACTGGGCAAAAGATCTACACAGATACCACAGCAAAAAAGATGTGCAAATGCCAAATAAGCATATGAAAAAATACACAACATCTTATGTCATTAGGGAATAGTAAATCAAGACAACAGTGAGATGCTACTACACACCTACTAGAAAGGCTAAAATTAAAAACTCATCCTGCTAAAGGTTGGCATTAATGTGAAGCAACTGAAATTCTCATACACTGATAAAGGGAACGTAAAATGCTAAAGGAATTTGGGAAAGTTTGACAGATTTTTTAAAAGTTAAATGTACACTTAACTTATAAACTAACCAACCATCCCACTTCATTTCAAAGTATTTACCCAAGATAAATGAGAGCATAATTCTGTACAAATCTATTACACAATTGTTCCTGGTAGCTTTATTTTTAACAGCCACAAACTGGAAAGCCCCGATAGATCCATCAACATTGAAATATTGCTCAGAAGTAAAAAGGAATGAACTATTGACACACATAAAAACAGGGATTATTCTTAAATTCCTGCTCAGTAAAAGAAACCAAACAAAAAGAGAGGCAATCTTGCATTATTGCATTTATTTAAACTTCTACAAGAAAACGAATCTGTAGTGACAACTTATCAATGGTTGCCTAAGAAATGGAGGAACACAGAAAGATAAGGCACAAGGGAAAACAATGATGTGCAAGAACACTTCTGGGGGTAGTAGACATGTTCCCTCTTGATTGTGTTAATGTTTTCACTGGAGTGTATATATGTCAAAACTTATCAAATTGTACACTTTGAATATGTGCAGTTTATTGTATGTTTAGTTTCCTTCAATAAAGTTATTAAGAAAAATAAGAAAATGAACTAAATAACCTTGTCCTCTTGTTATTAGTGATTTTCAAGGTAAATCACCAAGGACCTTTTGTTTACTCATTTATTTTTCAGATAGAGCAAACTAAAAAAAAAAAGTCAAGGTTGGCATCTGTCTCTATCCAGAGATACTGAAATACAATCTCTTTCAAAGGAGGTGAGAGTTTCTGGCATTGCACTGCCATAAGGATCATTTTTTCCCTTTTCAAATGTTAAATTGTACAAGATAATGTTTCTTCAGCCTTTCATGAGAAAGCCAATCCAATTTGTTGGACAGAGCAACCTCAGAGTGTTTCCTACATGGTCAGAGGACCTGTGAGAGTAAATGAGGATGCATGAGCAAAAATGAAAAGAAGTTCACAGGAAAATCTTTTTCAAGCCCACCATTTCAACTAAGTGACTTTAAGAATTACTATATTTAAACAATTTAAATAAATTATGAGGGGAGAAAAAATGGCAGAGGAGTAGGGGACCCTATTCCAACTGGTTCCCGGAATTGAACTGGATATCTACCAGACCACTCTGAGCACCCACAAAATCAGCCTGAGATGTAAGAAGATCTGGATCTCTACAAACAGACAATCACAGGCAGTTGGTTTCGAGGTTTGAAGGGGGGAGCCATGATTCCTTGGGCAGATATCGAGGATAAATGGCAGCGGGAGGGTGCCTGGCCGTGGGGATCCTACACCGTGGTGAGCGACAACCTCACTCACTGGGGATGGGGCCCAGACTCGCAGACCGGTAGTGGCGGGGAAAGGACTTTAGGGCAGCCCCTGGGCTGGAAACCCGGAGAGGCAGGGTCACACGTGCTAACTGGGAGCGGCTGGCGGTTTTAGAAGCACAAAGGGCAGAGACGTGCTGACCTGGAGGCAGGACTGGGAGCGCTGCGGAGGGGCACACAACCCAGGACGCTGCAGTTTATAGCAGCATAGACAGAAACAGAGATAGTGTGGCCTGGAGAGCTCACTGAAGAACAGACTGCTGTCTCTCTGCTCTGAGGCAGAGGGTTGGAAATGGTCTCTTCTGCTCTGAACCGCAGAAGAGATGCGGAAAGCCGCCAGGGAAAGCCGCCAGAGAACAAAAGCCCCAAAAAACTGGTTCCCACTGAGCCCATCCCCCGCTATAGGGGGACAGGGCAACTCTGCCCAAACAGGGTTGCCTGAGTAACAGCATGGCAGGCCCCTCCCCTAGAAGACAGGCTGGGAAAACAATAGTCCAGCAACCCTAAGGTCCCTAGAAAACAGGTGCATCTTGCCTGGGTTCTGGTCAATAATTTGGACTCTATACATTCCTTCAACCACCCATCAACAGAATGACTAGGAGGAGGAATCCCCAAAAGAGGAAAGACTCAGAGATTATGATTTATGCTGCAGATTTACAAATGAATGCAGCTATAACCAAGATGTTGGAGATGGAATTCAGGCTAGCAATTGTGAAGACAATAGCTAGAATGGAGAAATCAGTTAATGGCAACATAGAGTCTCTAAGGGCAGAAATGAAAGCTGAATTGGCAGAACTTAAAAATGCTATCAATGAGATCCAATCTAATCTAGATAATCTAACAGCTAGGATAAGTGAGGCAGAAGAACGAATCAGTGACCTGGAAGACAATTTAATAGATAAAAAGGGAAAAGAGGAGGCCAGGGAAAAACAACTCAGAATCCATGAAAATAGAATCAGAGAAATAAGTGACACCATGAAGCGTTCCAATTTCAGAATTATTGGAATCCGGGAGGGAGTGGAGAGAGAGAGAGGACTAGAAGATGTATTTGAGCAAATCGTAGCTGAGAACTTCCCTAATCTGGGGAATGAAACAAACATTCAAGTCCTAGAGGCAGAGAGGACCCCTCCCAAGATCAAGGAAAACAGGCCAACACCCCAGCATGTAATAGCGAAACTCACAAATCTTAGAACCAAGGAAACCATCTTAAGGGCAGTTAGGGGAAAGAGATTCCTTACGTACAGAGGGAGGAACATCAGAATAACGTCAGACCTATCCACAGAGACCTGGCAAGACATATTCAGGGTACTAAATGAGAAGAACATGCAGCCAAGAATACTTTATCCAGCAAGGCTTTCATTTAGAATGGATGGAGAGATGCAGAGCTTCCACAACTGGCAGAAACTGAAAGAATATGTGACCACTAAGCCAGCTCTGCAAGAAATATTAAGGGAGGGTGGGGGTTCTATAAAAGGAGAAAGACCCAAGAGTGATCTACAACAGAAATTTACAGGGACAATCTATAGAAACAAGGTCTTCACAGGCAACATGATGACAATTAATTCATATCTTTCAATAATCACTCTCAACGTGAACAGCCTAAATGCTCCCATAAAATGGCACAGGGTTGCAGATTGGATAAAAAAACAGGACCCATCCATATGCTATCTACAAGAGACTCATTTTGAACCTAAAGACACATCCAGACTGAAAGTGAGGGGATGGAGATCCATCTTCCATGCCAGCAGACCTCAAAAGGAAGCTGGGGTAGCAATTCTTGTATCAGACAAATTAGATTTTAAACTAAAGTCTGTAGTTAGAGACACAGAAGGACACTATATCATTCTTAAAGGGTCTATCCAACAAGAAGATCTAACAATTATAAATATCTATACCCCCAACATTCCCATGTTGGGAGCAGCCATCTACATAAGCCAACTGTTAACCAAAATAAAGAGTCATATTGATAACAATACATTAATTGTAGGAGACCGCAATACTCCACTCTCAGCAATGGACAGATCATCTAAGCAGAAAATCAACAAGGAAACAAGAGCTTTGAATGACACTGGACCAGATGGACCTCACAGATATTTACAGAACATTCCACCCTAAAACAACAGAGCACACATGAAACTTTCTCCAGAATAGACCACATACTAGGTCACAAATCAGGTCTCAACCAATACCAAAAAATTGGGATTATTCCCTGCATATTCTAAGACCACAATGCTTTAAAACTGGAACTCAAATCACAAGAAAAAATTTGGCAGAAATTCAAACACTTGGAAGCTAAAGACCACTCTGTTCAACAATGTTTGGGTCAACCAGGAAATCAAAGAAGAACTTAAACAATTCATGGAAATCAATGAGAACGAAAACACATCAGTCCAAAGCCTATGGGATACTGCAAAGTCCTAAGGAGGAAATACATAGCCATCCAAGCCTCACTCAAGAAAAAAGAAAAATCCCGAATTCACCAACTAACTCTACACCTTAAAGAGCTAGAGAAAAAGCAACAAACGATGCCTAAGCCACGCATTAGAAGAGAAATAATTAAAATTAAAGCAGAAATCAATGAATCAGAAACCAGAAACACAGTAGATCAGATCAACGAAACTAGAAGTTGGTTCTTTGAAAGAACTAGTAAGATCGATAAACCACTGGCCAGACTTATCTGACAGAAAAGAGAAAGGACCCAAATTAATAAAATTATGAATGAAAGGGGAGAGATCACGACTAACATCAAGGAAATAGAAACAATTATTAGAAATTGTTATCAACAACAATATGCCAATAAACTGAGCAATCTGGATGAAATGGATGCCTTCCTGGAAACCCATAAGCTGCCAAGACTGAAACGAAGAAATTGGCAATCTGAATAGGCCAATAACCAGTAACAAGATTGAAGCAGTGATCAAAACCTCCCAAAAAACCATAGTCCAGGGTCTGATGGATTCCCTGGGGAATTCTACCAAACATTCAGAGAAGAAATAATACCTATTGTACTGAAGCGGTTTCAAAAAATAGAAACAGAAGGAAAACTTCCAAACTCATTCTATGAGGCCAGCATTACCTTAATCCCCAAACCAGGCAAAGACCCCATCAAAAAGGAGAATTTCAGACCGATATCCCTCATGAATATGGATTCCAAAATCCTCAACAAAATCTTAGCTAAGAGGATCTAACAATACATTAAAAGCATCATCCACCACCCCACGATGCAAGGGTGATTCAACATTCGCAAATCAATCAATGTGATAGAACACATGAATAAGAGGAGAGAGAAGAACCATAGGGTCCTTTCAATTGATGCAGAAAAAGCATTTGACAAAATACAGCATCGTTTCCTGATTAAAACTCTTCAGAGTATAGGGATAGAGGGAACATTCCTCACGTTCATAAAATCAATCCAGGAAAAACCCACAGCGAATATCATCCTCAATAGGAAAAAGCTGAGAGCCTTTCCCTTAAGATCAGGAACACATCAAGGATGCCCACTCTCACCACTATTGTTCAACATAGTACTAGAAGTCCTAGCAACAGCAATCAGACAACAAAAAGAAATAAAAGGTATTTAAATTGGCACAGAAGAAGTCAAACTCTCTCTTTTCGCAGATGACATGATACTTTATGTGGAAAACCCAAAAGACTGCACCCCCAAATTACTAGAACTCATACACCAATTCACTAATGTGGCAGGATACAAATCAATGCACAGAAATCAGTTGCTTTCTTATACACTAACAATGCAACTGACACACACACACACAATGGTGCTTCTATTTTACAATTTGAGGTTGGTGGTATAGCTGATGTTATTTCTGGGTATTTCTTATACTAGGATTCTTCTTTATGTATTCATCCATTTACTATTGAAACAAGTCATATATACTTTAGGAGGCTTTATAAAATAAATATATGTTACAACTTGTGTATCTGATTTTAATACAGGCAGGTAAATGCTTTTTTTCTCAGAGAAAAAAAATGGCCAAAGTTTCACAAAGGGAAATATTACTAATGTTGCAAAACTTATCATACTTACTTTTTCTGTCATACAATCATAATTTTTTTTTAATTTTTAAAATTTTATTATGTTATGTTAGTCACCATACAATACATCATTAGTTTTTGATGTAGTGATCCACGATCCATTGTTTTCGTATAACACCCAGTGCTCCATGCAGTACGTGCCCTCCTTAATACCCACCACCGGGCTAACCAATCCCCTCTACCCTCTAAAACCCTGTTTGTTCCTCAGAGTCCATAGTCTCTTATGGTTCATCTCTCCCTCCGATTCCCCGCCCTTCATTTTTCCCTTCCTTCTCCTAATGTCCTCCATGCTATTCCTTATGTTCCACAAATAAGTGAAACGATATGATAATTGACTTTCTCTGCTTGACTTATTTCACTTAGCATAATCTCCTCCAGTCCCATCCATGTTGATGTAAAAGTTGGGTATTCATCCTTTCTGATGGCTGAGTAATATTCCATGTATATATGGACCACATCATCTTTATCCATTCATCTGTTGAAGGGCATCTCGGCTCTTTCCACAGTTTGGCTATTGCGGACATTGCTGCTATGAACATTGGGATGCATATGGCCCTTCTTTTTACTACATCTGTGTCTTTGGGGTAAATACCCAGGAGTGCAATTGCTGGGTCATAGGGTAGCTCTGTTTTTAATTTTTTGAGGCACCTCCACACTGTTTTCCAAAGTGGCTGTACCAACTTGCATTCCCACCAACAGTGTAAGAGGGTTCCCCTTTCTCCACAACCTCTCCAACATTTGTTTTCTTGCCCTGTCCATTTTTGCCATTCTGACTGGTGTAACGTGGTATCTCAATGTGGTTTTGATTTGAATTTCCCTGATGGCTAATGATGATGAACATTTTTTCATGTGTCTGTTAGCCATTTGTATGTTTTCTTCAGAGAAGTGTCTCCTACCCATTTTTTGACTTGATTATTTGTTTTTTGGGTGTTGAGTTTGAGAAGTTCTTTATAGATCTTGGATACCAGCCCTTTATCTGTAGTGTCATTTGCAAATATCTTCTCCCATTCTGTGGGTTGCCTCTTTGTTTTTTTTTGTTTGTTTTTTTTTAAGATTTTATTTATTTATTTGAGAGAGAGAGAGCACATGAGAGGGGGGAGGGTCAGAGGGAGAAGCAGACTCCCTGCTGAGCAGGGAGCCTGATGCAGGACTCGATCCAGGGACTCCAGGATCATGACCTGAGCCGAAGGCAGTCGCTTAACCAACTGAGCCACCCAGGCGCGCTGCCTCTTTGTTTTGTTGACTGTTTCCTTTGCTGTGCAGAAGCTTTTTATCTTGATAAAGTCCCAAAAGTTCATTTTTACTTTTGTTTCACTAGCTTTTGAAAGAAGTTGCTGTGGCCGACGTCAAAGAGGTTACTGCCTATGTTCTCCTCTAGGATTTTGATGGATTCCTGTCTCACATTGAGGTCTTTCATCCACTTTGAGTTTATCTTTGTGAATGGTGTTAGAGAATAGTCGAGTTTCATTCTTCTGCATGTGGCTGTCCAATTTTCCCAGCACCATTTATTGAAGAGACTGTCTTTTTTCCATTGCATGTTTTTTCCTGCTTTGTCAAACATTATTTGACCATAGAGTTGAGGGTCCATATCTGGGTTCTCTATTCTGTTCCATTGGTCTGTATGTCTGTTTTTGTGCCAGTACCATGCTCTCTTGGTGATCACTGCTTTGTAGTATAGCTTGAAATCGGGCAACGTGATGCCCCCAGCTTTGTTTTTCTTTTTCAACATCTCCTTGGCGATTCGGGGTCTTTTCTGATTCCATACAAATTTTAGGATTGTTTGTTCCAGCACTTTGAAAAATGTCATTGGAATTTTGATCGGGATGGCATTGAAGGTATAGATTGCTCTGGGTAGCAAGGACATTTTAACAATGTTTATTCTTCCGATCCATGAGCATGGAATATTTTTCCATCTTTTTGTGTCTTCTTCAACTTCTTTCATAAGTGTTTTGTAGTTCCTAGAGTATAGATCCTTTACCTCTTTGGTTAGGTTTATTCCGAGGTATCTTATGGTTTTTGGTGCTATTGTAAATGGAATTGTTTCTTTAATTTCTCTTTCTACAGTTGCGTTGTTAGTGTATAAGAAAGCAACTGATTTCTGTGCATTGATTTTGTATCCTGCCACATTACTGAATTGCTGGATGAGTTCTAGTAATTTGGGGGTGGAGTCTTTTGGGTTTTCCACATAAAATATCATGTCGTCTGCAAAAAGAGAGAGTTTGCCTTCTTCTTTGCCAATTTGAATACCTTTTATTTCTGAGATGATGATGGATCATCATCTCAGGGTCCTGGGATGGAGCCCTGCATCGGGCTGGGCTCCATGCTGAGTGCAGAGTCAGCTTGGGATTCTCTCTCTCCCTCGTCCTCTGCCCCTCCCCCACCTCACACACTCTCTCTCTAAAATAAATTAATAAAATCTTTTTTAAAAACTTAGCAATGGAAGTTCTAATATGGATATGAAACATCGTTTTTAGAGTATTTTATTCTTGGATAGTGTATAGTTACTGATAAGATTAGTTTAAGCAACAATAAATAAGAGGTCACCTAAAAGTTGCATAGTTTGAATGCCATGATGAGGTGATCCATTTCCTAAATACAAATTCTGAAAACTAACAACTAATGGCTGAGTATGTGCATTCCCAGCAAAACTGGAGACTGAGGACTGAGATGGAGTGGGGAAACACAGGGCACTGGATGGAAGATTACTCCAGATAGATAATCCATGTAAGTGCTTGTTTCAGTATCTAGCATATAGTAAAGGTTCAAAAAATATACAAGTTTGATTATTTAAAAAACACAAGGGGAGAAATAGGATGAGAGTGTAGAAAATTAAGAGTTTCATTTTGGAGTTTTTATGTCTGGAGTGCATTTGTTTCTATAACTGAAGAGCAATCATTTTTAGAGATTAGGAGTTCAAGAAAATACTCAAAGGGAGTGTGTGTGTTAACAAGTAAAAAAAGTATTAAGAACTATTTCAACATAAGAGAGACAAGCAAAAAAAAGTATCTGGAGATTAGAAAGCAAAAAGATGGCAAGTAAACACGTATGTGGTATTAAGGTAAGTTATGAGAGAATGCTATGAATACTGGGTGGTTAAAGGTACACATTTTACTTAGAAATTTCCTAAACTTTAAAAGCGAAAAAAAAAAAACCAATAAATTCTGGCATAAATTATTTCAGTAGATTCATGAGAACAAAACAGGACTACAGCAGATTGATGACTGAATGTATGGTAACTAAAAGGAAAATCATTCTGGACAAGGTCATTGAAATAGTTAAAATATATTTATCACTCTTTATCAGCCATGTGCTTTTGAAGTACTTTATATATTAATCTTTAATTTTTCAACTTAATATATATAGATGAAGAAAAATATTACTTCCATTCTGTAGATGATAAAAACTGAGTCACAGTGAAAGCAAGCCACGCTTGGAGAATGTGTTTAATAGCTCAATCTGAAATTTTTTGTAGTTAGTTATATTAATAACAATATTTTGGAATGTGTTTCAACCTCAACTAAAAGGTTTGAAAACTAAGAAAAATTGTAATGATTTTTTACATCCCTATATATTTTTCACCCAACACATACATCTTATCATTCTATACACTACATTTGTCATCAAAATACTTCCTGTCTTCTGTGCCACAGTGGGAAATGAGTGTAATTTTAAACAGAAAATTATGAGAGTCAGGGAAATGGGTAAGAAAGAAGTTGCTTAAGGGAAACACATATTTTTAAAATTATACTACTAGAGCTCGACACCTTCAGTAATGGACATGGAGAGCCTATATAATGAGCCCAAACTATTTGTGAAATATTTGTTCTTTTTTAATTTTATTATGTTATCTTAATCACCATACATTACATCATCAGTTTTTGATGTAGTGTTCCATGATTCATTGTTTGTTCTTTATCAAAACAAAACTTCAAGGAAACGCATGAAGGTGATAATGAAAGTTTAAGATTCAGCTTTAGGATTCAGTCTGTGAACAGGGACAAAATGATCTCACAAAACATTAGCAGTCAAATCTATCTATAGGGATAAATTGCAAACAAAATGTAATGAGAAGGAAGCACCCATAATATTTTGAAGGGTGATATAGATTTTTCTGATTTTTTAAATATCTCCTGAATTTACCAAAAACACACAATTGTAGAACCTAGAATACCAGTGTATTGATAATATTTGTAAGCAAAAATTTTTGGAATGCATGTGATTGTTTGAATAGTTTTTCTCCCATTAATTACCACTGGGTGCATATCAAATATATCTGAATTCTAAATGCAGATTGAATTGAAGTCAGAAGTCAATGATGAGAAACCACACAATAACAACTTTTATCCTGCTGGGACTGACTGATGATCCACAACTGAAGATTATGATTTTCATCTTTCTATTTCTCACCTATATGTTGAGTATAACTGGGAACCTGACAGTCATCTCCCTTACCTTCTTAGATTCTCATCTTCAGAATGCCATGTACTTTTTCCTACAAAATTTCTCCTTCTTAGAAATCTCATTTACCTCTGCTTGTATTCCCAGATATTTGTACAACATATCAACAGGTGACAAGACAATCACATATGACAATTGTGCCATTCAAATTCTTTTTACTGATCTTTTTGGTGTAACAGAATTTTTTCTCCTAGCCACCATGTCCTATGATCGATATGTTGCCATCTGCAAACCCCTGCATTATGTGACCATCATGAACAAGAGGGTCTGTAGAAGAGTCATCCTTGGACGCTGGACAGCTGGCTTCTTGATCATACTCCCGCCACTCAGCCTGGGCCTAAATCTGGAATTCTGTGACTCTAACCTTACTGACCATTTTTTCTGTGATGCATCCCCCCTCCTAAAGATACCATGCTCAGAAACATGGCTTATAGAGCAGATGGTCATAGTCTGTTCTGTGTTGACCTTTATTATGACCCTCATATGCATAGTTCTATCCTACATATACATCATCAAGGCCATTCTACGATTCTCTTCTGCCCAGCAAAGAAAAAAGGCATTTTCTACACGCTCTTCCCACATGATTGTAGTCTCCATTACCTACGGAAGCTGTATTTTCATCTATGTTAAGCCTTCAGCAAAGAAATCAGTGGCCATTTATAAGGGTGTGGCAGTCCTTACTACATCCATTGCTCCTATGCTGAACCCCTTCATTTACACCTTGAGAAACAAGCAAGTAAAACAAGCTGTCAAAGACTCAATCAAAAGAACTGCATTATTCTCAAAGAAGTAATGGAATTTGCTGAAGTAGAGGAATCACATTTTCCTAAAAATATCATTAGTTCTTAAGTATATAGCTTTAGATTTTTAAGTCATTCCTTTCTAGCAAGGAAGTTATTTCAGGAAGCACTCTTTAAAAAAAAAAAAAGATTTTATTTATTTATTTGAGAGAGAGAGCACAAGGCGGGTGGGGGAGCGGCAGAGCTGAGCAGGGAGCCTGACTAGGGGGTTGATCTCAGGACCTCGGGATCATGACCTGAGCCAAAGGCAGACCCCCAACTGACTGAGCCACCCAGGTGAAGCTCTCTTAAAAAGAAAATGTGATACATTTCTAGGAAACAAAAAAATGACTTCACGTCTTAACAAGCCTTTACAAAACTGCAAACAAAACGACAAAATAAGCAGAACCAGCAAGTTAATTATATATTTTGGATAGATTAATTGTGTTTATTGCCTTTTCCAATTCTAGCTTTCAAGAGCATTTTTGATGCCAGGCACCATTTTAGGCACTGGAGATAGAACAGAAACCCTGCAGATTTCTTGCCCTTAAATGCCTTACACTTTAGAAAGGATATGTGACTAGTGCATTAAATAAAATATAAACATCACTGTCAACCTATAATTGTCAGGAGGCAACAGTCAAGCAAAAGTGTGTATTTGGGATCAAAGAATTACAATTCAGGTACACAGATGTGGGCAGCAACCCAAATAGTGTTCCACTAGGGAGCAAAATCAGGAGGTTTTAAAGACAAAAAAGGGAATGCTCATGTAAGTTGTCTACAAAAATTTTGATTGGTGTTGGCGGCAGAAAACTAACCTTGGCACATAAGGCTGCTAAGGCCAATCACTAAGCAAAAGTCCATTACTGTAGCAAGTTGCAAATGTTCTTGCAGAGTCCTTGAGGTATTTGGGGTTTGGCCCAGTTCAGAAATTCATGGTTCTACCTGGTGAGGACATGCATACAGCCCACCTCCTTAGTTGCCTCCCAGATTCATTTTTAAACCCCTTCACATAAATGACTCCATTTTATTTCACCTTTCACAATTACAAACAACAAAAATATCTTTAAAAAAAAAAGGAAGCTATGACAAATGTTTGCATCTTAATGCAGAAGCTGAATTATAAAATGTAGGCTCGTACAATTATGAATACTCAAAAAATCACAGACTAGCAGTTAATTTGAAGTAAAAGTGCCAATTCTTCTTAAAAGATGAGTAGATTCCTAAAGATAATGGTTATATATCTGCATCTGTATTTGTTTCTATACCTTTATCTATAACTATATGCATTGGCTGTTGAGAAACTAAAATGATTAGGAAGATTGTGAAAACATGTAAAAAAGTGTAAACAAGTAAAAACATGAAATGCACCTAAATTAGGCACAGAAATGACTACAACTCAAAGGAAACCTATAGAAGCAGTACTTTCATCTATATTACACAATCAGCCATGGAAACTGTGGCTATTACCAAGGGCGTGACAGAGCTCCATGCTTCCTATGTGCAGAACTTCTTCCTGAACCCCTTCATTGACACCTTGAGAAACAAGGAAGTAAAACAAAATTATGACATTTCAGGGACCTTGATTGAGATATATCTCAAAAACAATTTTATATTGATTACAGGTTGAAATAATATTTTGATATATTCGATTACATAAAATATACCATTTAAACTGATTTAATTTTAGTTTATAATGTGGCTATAGAAGTCTGAATTAAATATGTTGCTCACATCACCTTTCTATTGGAATGCTTCAGATATTTAAGCAGTGCTGGTTAGTGGTGGACTCAGAATTTAACTTCTATTTATTAGACCCAAAATTCTGTATTTGACTTAAGGAAGCCTCACCAAAGAAACACTTTCAGCAAAAAGATATTTTCAAGAGACTCCTAAAGCAAAACCTACATGTAACGAAATCAGTATAAGTAATATTTAAAAATATTAACCCTAATATTAAAAACTGCTCACATAGGCTTAACCTATAAAATGCAGTACATGTTTTTAATGTAAGATTGATAATGCACAAATTAATCTGTGGGTTAAAAATGAAAAGAACTTTTGAATGAAAATATAAATGTAGTGACCACTAGCATAACTCTAATTTTCTTTTAAAAAGAGTTGAACTTTTAAATATATACAAATTAGGGGCACCTAGTGGCTCAGTCTTTAAGCGTCTGCCTTCGGCTCAGGTCATGATCCCAGGGTCCTGGGATCAAGCCCCGTATCAGGCTCCCTGCTCAGCGGGAAGCCTGCTTCTCCCTCTCCCACTCCCCCTGCTTGTGTTCCCTCTCTCGCTGTGTCTGTCTCTGTCAAATAAATAAATTAAAAACCTTAAAATATATATACATACACAAATTAATATAAATAATGGGAACCTGAATATGTAAGCCATGTGATTTTTTTAGAACAATACTCCTTGGCATCAAGTAGGTAGGAAGGACGGCTGAGTGCAATGAGTTCAGGAGCCTTGGGAAGCTCTTTCTAATGCAGGCAGAGCTTTTTGGCAACTCACTGTGTCAACTGTCCTACAGCATTAACTCCAGTTCATGCAAAAGCTCTGACTCTCTGGTGGATTCATTTTTTCCACGTCATTTTTTCACCTTTGCCTGACCTTCTCACATGTCCTTCGCTGGTCTAGTCGATGCCCTCACTCCCAGATAGACAATACTTTTAAAAATTATATTCTCCTTGTCCTGAACCCCTGATCTGACAAACGCTGGGTGTTTCCAGAGATGAGTGGACTTAATGACTACTAAGTTATTAGAAACTGTCAGTTTCTGGAAATTTAGATTGCAATAATAACCCTCACCTGTCTTGAAACAAGGAGCTACACGAGGCCTGCATTATAGGAATAAAAGTCCTTACTCCTCAGGTCCACTAATAATAGCTTACCTGAGGGCCCAGACTGAGAAATTATAGTCCTCCAGGTCTTGTTCTAAGATGCCTGCCTTTTTCAGCCCAGGAGTAATTACAACTAGTCTCCTAAATTCCTTAAAATGTCCAAAATGTTAAAAACATCTTAATATCAACAACAAATATTTTTTAGTGTTTATTCTACCCCAAGCTGTGTGTTAAGCACCTCATTTCTTTAAAACTTACATAGAGAAAATTTCCTAATGCATAGTGCTGTATTGATCATACCAACAAGTATCAATTTATAGCCAACTTGTTTCATCTACAAACAGGTCCATTCCTTCCAACCCCTGGTTGATTATTTGAAACAGATACATATTTTATTTCATATACACTTTGGTATGACTCTCCAAAAATATAAATACTTTTTAAACATTGATGATAATATATAATATAGAACATAATTCACTGTGCACAGCTTGATGAGTTTTCATAAGCATTGATACTCATGTAACCATCACACAGGTCCAGATACAGCACATTTTCAGCGTCCCAGACATCTCTTTCATGCCACTCTATAACAGTATCCTCCCAAATGTATCTGCTATGCTGACTCAATGCCAAAGATCAGTTTTGTATAATCATGACCATCATACAAATAGGAATACACAGAATGTACTCTTTGGGGTCTAGTTTCATTTGCTTGACATTATGTCTGTGACAGTTGTCCAAGTTCTTATGTTATCAGTACTCAATTCTTTTAATTTATAAGTTGTAGTCAATTATAGAAATATAGCACAATTAATTTAGCCATCTCCTATCAATAAATATTTATGTTGTTTCCTATATATAACTATTATAAATAAAGGTCAAAGAATATTCTTGTACATGTTTTTTGGCAGACATATACATTCATATCTGTAGAATATAGAACTAAAAGTGGAATTGATAGGCTATATGGTAGCCGTATGTTTAGCTTAGTTGACATTGTCAAACAACATTTGAAAATAGTGTACCAATTTATCTTCTTATCAGCAATGTATATGGGTTATAATTGCTCCATATTCTTGCCAACATGAAACTTTGTCAGACCTATTAATTTTAGCCATGTTATGACTGATGATGTGGAATACCCTGTTATAGGTTTTTTGGATATAAGACATCCTATTTTGTGAAGTGCCTATTCAAATAATTTGTCCTTTCTATTAGATTTCTTTCAATTTGAATTTATTTTTAGGAGTTTTATAAATTTTCTATATATCAGTCCTTTGTCAGCAGTATATACTGAAGTTATTTATCCCTTATCTATGTCTTGCCTGTTCATGTTGTTTATGTTAAATTTGAAAAACAAAAGTTCTTAACTTTAATGAAGTCCAATCCATCATTTCATTTCTGTTGTCTACAGGGCTCTTTGTTTTTTGTTTTGTTTTGGGGGTTTTGTTTGTTTCAGAAATTTTTGTTAACTCAACATTATGAAGGTAGGTAATTACGTTCTATTCTATAAGTTTCACTCACAGTTCTTACAAATTAAGGTTAATGGCCCATCTGGAATTGACTTTTTCTATGGTTTGAGATAGGGAACTATGTTCTTTTTTTCCATGTGAATATTGAAATAACTCAGAATCATTTCTTGAAAAAATTTCCCCTTTCTCCTTGAATTCAGTGGCAATTTTGTCATAATCAATTGCTGTTGTGTGAGTGAATCTTTTTCAGGGTTCATTATTTAATTCCATTGTTATGCTTATCTCTGAACCAATGCTATACTATTCTGTTTATAGTAGCTTTATAGTAAGTTTTCATATCGGGTAGTATAATCCAAACAACTGTCTTCTACTTCCTCAAGTTCACTTTTTTCTTATCAGCCCTTTGTTTTTCATAAAACCTTAAAAACCTTGGCAATTCCTACAAGGAAAAAAATTCTCTTCAGTGATTTTAAGTTAAGATTGCATTTAAACCAACAGGCCAGTTTGGGGGAAATTCATGTTATTATAACACTGAGAATTCTAATCCGTTAAAACAGTCCCATTTGTGTCTTTAATTACTTTCAAAAATATTTCAATTTTAAGTGTATAGAGGCCTTGCACAATATTGATAGACACATTACTGGTATTTTGGTGGATTCATTACTCAGCCTTTGATAATATGTTGCTATTTTATATGGATTTTTTTAATTTTTATTTTCTAATTGTTGCTAGTTTTAGAGGTGCTATTGTTTTTGAATATTGATTTTGGTCTATCAACCTTCCCAAATTTAATAATTACTAGTTATTAAATTTAGTAATTAAGTCTAGTGATTTACCTGTAGTGTCTTTTAAATATGTCAAAACACAATCAAATAATATGCAAATAATGACATGCTATTATATTTATTTTTCTTTTCTTTATTGCTCTGTCTAGGCCCCCCCAATACAATGATAAATAGAAATGGTGGGAGTGGACATCCTGTCATATTCCTCAACTAAAGAGAAAAGATTTCAATATTCAAAATAAAATACCTAGGAAGAAATGTAATCAAGGAGGTGAAAGATCTGTACTCTGAAAACTATAAAACACTGATGAAATAAATGGAAGATACAAATAAATGGAAAGATAATCTATGCTCATGGATTGGAATAATTAATATTGTTAAAATGTCCATACTACCCAAAGCAATCTACAGATTTGATGCAATCCCCATTAAGATACCAATAGCATTTTTCACAGAACTATAACAAAGAATCCTAAAATTTGTATGGAACCACAAAAGCCCCCAAATAGCCAAAGCAATTTGACACACACACAAAAAAACCCAAGCTGGAGGTATCACATGCCCTGATTTCAAATTATATTACAAAGTTATAGTAATCAAAAGAGGATGGTGGTACTGGCATGAAAACAGACACAAAGATCAGTGGAATACAACAGAAAGCTCAGAAATAAACCCACACACATGGTTAATCAACCTATGACTAAGGAGGCAAGAATATACAATGGGGAAAAGATAATCTCTTCATTAATGGTGCTGGGAAAGCTGGACAGCTATGTTTTAAAAAAATGAAATTGGACCACTATCTTACACCATATACAAAAATAAATGCAAAATGGATTTAAGACTTGAATGTAAGACCTAAAATCATGAAACTCTTAGAAGAAAACAAAAGCAGTAAGCTCTTTGACACTGGTCTCAGCGATATTTTTTTTTTTTTTGGACCAGTCTCCTCAATCAAGGGCAACAAAAGTTAAAATAAACAAATGAGATTACATCAAACTGAAAAGCTTCTGCACAGTGAAGGAAACCATCAACAAAACAAAAAGGCAACCTACTGGATGGGGGAAGATATTTGCAAATCATACATCTGTTAGGGGTTGATAATCCAACTATGTAAAAAAAGTACACTGAATATCAAAAAAATAAACAACCCAGTCAAAAAATGGACAGAGAAACTGTCTCTCCCTCTGACAAATAAATAAATAAAATCTTTAAAAAAAAAATGGACAGAGAACTTGAATGGACATTTTTCCAAAGATATACAGATGGTCAACAGGCACATGCTCAACTTCACTGATCATCAGGGAAATGCAAACCAAAATCACAATATATATTACTTCACACCGGTCAGATTGGTTATCATCAAAAAGACAAAAAGTAACAACCATTTGTGAGGATATAGAGAAAAGGGAACTCTTGGTGGAAATTTAAATTGGTCCAGCCATTTTGGAAAACAGTACACAGGTTCCTCAAAAAATTAAAAATAGAACTACCATATGATTAAACAATTCTACTTCTGGGTATTTACCTGAAGAAAACAAAAAACACCAATTTGAAGAGACAAATACTGCACCCCTATGTTCATTGCAGCATTATTTACAATAGCCAAGATATGGAAGCAACCTATGTGTTCATTCATAGATGAATGGATAAAGAAGATAGGATATATATAATATATACAATGATATGTTATTTATAATATATATTATATACATATTTAATACATTTTATATAGTTTAATAAATTTATATGATTATATTATATAATAAATATATGTAATGGAATATTACCCAGCCATAAAAAATAATGAAATCTTACCATTTGTGACAACATGAATGGACCTAGAGGGTATTACACTACATGAAATAAGAAAGAGAGAGGAGGACAAATACCATATAATTTCACTTACATGTGGAATCTAAAACAAAAGAGCAAAAAAACAAAACAGGGAGTGCCAAGGTGGCACAGTCGGTTGAGTGTCTGACTCTTGGTTTAGGCTCAGGTTGTGATCTCAGAATCGTGAGATCAAGCCCCACATTGGGGCTCAGCACAGAGTCTGCTTGAGACTCTCTCTCCTGCTCTCTCTGCCCCTGCCCCCTATGCTCTCTAAAATAAATAAATATATCTTAAAAAACAAAACAAAACAGAAACAGACTCACAGATAGAGGAAACTGTTGGTTTCCAGAGGAGCTAGGGGTTGGGTGGCAGGTGAAATAGGTGAAGAAAATTAAGAGGTACAAATTTCCAATGACAAAATAAATCATGGGGATGTAATGTACAACACAGGGAATATAGCCAAAAATATCGTAATTATTTTGTACAGTGTCACATGGTAGCTAGACTTATCGTGGGGATCATTTTGTATGTATAAAAATATTGATTCACTGTAATATACACCTGAAAATAATAGGATATTGAATGACAATCTTCACTAAAAAAATAAATAACATATTTTCTAGATTCCCTTCATCAGACTAACAAACTTTGCTTCTATTCCTAATTTGCTGAGAATGTTTAATAATGAGTGGGAATTGTAGTTACAAAATGCTTTTTTCTGCATTATTGAGATGATATTTTTTTCCCTTCATTCTACTAATGTGGTGGATTACATTTACTGATTTTCAAAGGTTAAACCAACCTAGAATTTCTGTAATAAACCTCTCTTTATGGTTACACATATCCTTTTCTAACACTCTATTTAACTTGATAATTCATATTTAAGGATTTTTATGATTATTATGACAAAAATCAACCTGTAACTTAACTTCTTGCAAAATCATTTCCAATTTTGACATGAAAGTTATACTGCCCCCATAACCAAGTTGAGAATTATTCTTCCTTTTACTCATCTCTGGGTTGGTTTACATAAAATTAGTATAATTTTTTCTTTAAATATTTGGAATAATTTACTAGTGAAGCCATCTGGCCCTGAATTTTCTTTGTGAGAATATTAGTAATTATGGATTCAGTAATTTTGACTTACATTGGAATATTTATATTTTCTTTTTCTTTTTTTAGTTGTGTTTTTAACATAAACTAATATATTATGTAAACTATTTTATTGGCCTAATGTTCTTTATGATGTGCTTTATTATTATTTTAATATTTGTTCCATCTGCATTGATCCTCCTGTTTTTCATTTGGATAATTTCATTTTGGATAATTTCTTATTTTTTCTCTTTTGCTTCTTCTTGACTATACCTACAAGTTTTCCTTTTTTAAAGAAGTCATTTAATAGTTGCATTTATTTCTTTAATCTTATATTTATTCTCTATATAACTGATTTCTACTTTTATTATTCTTCCTTCTATTTATTCTGTTTTAGCTTGTTCTTGTAATCTCTTAAAATGAACCTTAGGTCACTGGTTTTTCAATATATTACATTTTAAGTAAAAATTTCCCTCTAAACAATGTGCTGCTATATTGCACACATTTTGATATGTTATATACTATTGTCAGATGAAAGAAAAGTTACCATTACAACCCACATCTCAAGAAATTACTAGAGCATAAACTATAGGGTTTTTTCCCAAGTGCACAAGATTAATCCAAGGAAATAATATGAAAATGAAAAGCAGTAGTGAATGCCCAAACCAGGTGTTTATTGCGTAAATATAGTAGCTTGATGTGAAAACTATACATGATAATATGCACAATTAAGTATATTGTAAAAAGAAAATATATATTTACATGAGTTTTAAAAAACTATCTTTATGGGATGCCTGGGTGGCTCAGTCAGTTAAGCGTGTGCCATCGGCTCAGGTCATGATCCCAGGGGTCCTGGGATCGAGTCCCGCATTGGGCTCCTTGCTCGGCAGGGAACCTGCTTCTCCTTCTGCCTGCAACTCCCCCTGCTTGTGCTCTCTCTCTTTCTCTGACAAATAAATAAAATCTTTAACCAAAAAAAAAAAAAACTATCTTTATATGAATCTATATATGACCAATCTTAGGAAGTGCTGAAAGGGGAAGATGGAAAAAGCATTTTTATTTTTTTAAATATTCATATATATTCATACATTTCCTTAAAATATTAAAACGATTTAGTTGCTTTGAGTTTTCTAATATTTTCTTACTCTATCCTTTTTAATGATTGAGAAAAAATGATTAATGGAATAGAGTTGTGATCTTTCAGCTTCCATATATTTTAGGGAAGAAAGGCAGGAAACGCAGACTACTTCTTGACCATCTGTTTTTTTACTGTTGCATCTTGACCTGTGCCTGATGCTATTGTTTATCTTTGTGTCTCTAAGGACACTGCCCCCACTGCTGCATCTTTTAGGATTTTTGCCCAGATTCATTACAAAGACTAATTAGTGATGTTTGAACCTGGGTCACCAAGGACTTAGTTGTTTATTATTTAGTTTGAAATTTAGCAAATAAATCAAATATAAATCTTAATAATGTAAAAGCCTCTTATCCTTTCCAGAGAATTCATAACAGTGACTTCAAAACAAGAGAAGAAAATATTTTAACTATATTTTACTTTCAACCAAGAGAGAGCTAGAAAATACTTCCTAGACATAAAAAGGACCAAAATTCTTGAAATTCTTCTGAAATGTCTGAAAATCTGAAAATCTGAAATTCTGAAAATCTTCTCAGTGTGTTGAAGATGAAAAATACAAGGAGTTCTAGGCTCTCCCAGAGCATCAATCAGGGTAAGTAGAGTCATAAACTGAGACCAAGTAAATGCCACACAAACCTTTTCTAATAGATCCTCTTCATCACGTTAGCTTTTAGGGCTCATTGTTAAATAATCAACTGAAGCTAAAATTAACTCTCAGAAGATGAGGCCATTTCATTTATTTTCATCTTTGGTAAATCTACGTGTCAATTTTTCTCTGAGAAGCAAATTTGACAAGATTTACCAAAATCAGATGTAAGTAATATTTGAATTATTATATAAAGATGCACAGATATTTCTGAGATGTATTTTTTGAATGCTGCTTTTTATAGTTTACATAAACATAATGTGGAGTTATATGCAGTGAGAAGTTATCTTAGCCACACACTCATTTTCCTCTTTAAAGAGAAAATGTCTACCTACATTAAAAATCACTGATATGACAATTTACATAATATTGGCAAAGTTAGTTATCCTAGATCTTTTTTAAAATATAAAACTCTTTGGGGACGCCTGGGTGGCTCAGTCAGTTAAGCAACTGCCTTGGGCTCAGGTCATGATCCCAGGGTCCTGGGATCCAGCACCGCGTCGGTCTCCCTGCTCAGTTTGGAGCCTGCTTCTCCCTCTCCCTCTGCCTCTCTCCCCACTCCTGCTCTCTCTCTCTTCACTCTCTCTCTCTCTCTCAAATAAATAAAATCTTTAAAAAAAAACTTAGAAACTTAAAACATTATATATATATGTATATATAGAGAGAGAGAGAAACTTAAAACAATATATATGTATATATATATAAAACTTAGAAACTTAAAACATTATATATATATATGCCAGCCAGGCATCCCATAGTTTTTTTAAACTCATGTAAATATATATTTTCTTTTTACAATATACTTAATTGTGCATATTATCATGTATAGTTTTCACATCAAGCTACATATTATATTTACACAATAAACACCTGGTTTGGGCTTTCATTACTGCTTTTCATTTTCATATTATTTCCTTGGGTTAATCCTGTGCACTTGGGGAAAAAAACTATTGTTTATGCTCTAGTAATTTCTTGAGATGTGGGCTGTAATGGTAACTTTTCTTTCATCTTAAACCTCATCTCTTAAAAGCATTAATGAATGGAATAAATGAAAAATATTTTGGAACAAGGGCCACCACCTAGAGGGTACAGGAAAGAGCACATTACCATGTAAAGCTCTAGGAGCCACTGGAATGAGAAATAATGGATTGAGGAAGTTAGGCAGGCTGAAAAGAGTATCTTTCCACTTCATTAAAATTATCTATTATAGTTATTATGGTGTGCCCCTTTAATTCCTAGGAACATCAAAATTCTTCAAAAAAATCATTGTCATCTCTCCTGTCCAATGAAGGTGACAGTAAACCTTGGGCTTTAATTGTAGTAACTGGGCATACAGTGAGAGATGATCCTGCCCTCATCTCTGGAGAAAGTGAGTATTTTATGGAACAAATGACAGCCAATCACAGCACAAGCTAATTAATTTTTGCCAGGAAATTGAAAAGCATATTGCCTTCTATTCATTTATATGAGACCCTCAAATCCTGGAGATACTAGTTCAAAACTAAAAAAGCTTTTGAGTATGTTAGTAAAACTAAGTGTGATAGCTGAGGAAAAACTACAGAACAACTATCAAGCCAATGCAAAAATTAGAGAGTTCTTAAACTCCAGTTTTAAAATATGAAAATATGCATTGAAGAGACATAAATGGAAATTTAAGAGGGAAAAAAATCTTTCTCTGCAGAAGAATGAAAGTAAACTGAACAGATGAATATTTCATGGTGAAATTGTGTGAATTAACACCCAATGGCACTGGCCTTTATAAAATATGTGTCAATAATCTTGAAAAAAGGTACATGATACATTGTAGTAATTTCAGCATGGATACAATTAAAGTCCCATAGTGAGTTGAAGGAAACCATGATAGGAACAAAGTTTTGTTTTTTTTTTAAAGGGAAATAAGTCCTTTTTTTTTTTAAGATTTTATTTATTTATTTATTTATTTGAGAGCAAGAGAGTGGGGGGGTGGGGCCAGAGGGAGAGAGAGAGAAAGAGAATCTCAAGCAGACTCCCCCACTGAGTGCACAGCCCAACGCGGTGCTTGATCCCACAACCCCAAGATCAGACCTGAGCCAAAACCAAGAGTTGGACACTTAACTGACTGCACCACCCAGGTGCCCCAGAAAGCAGTTTCAAGATGAAACCCAAATAGGACAGAAGATAGCTTTGAATATGTAGGCAAATGAATAAGATACATATGTGTATGTATATATACAACAATATGTCTTTTTTTTTTTTTGTCTTTTTCTTTTTTATTTATTTGACAGAGAGAGAGAGACAGCGAGAGAGGGAACACAAGCAGGGGGAGTGGGAAAGGGAGAAGCAGGCTTCCCGCTGAGCAGGGAGCCCGATGCGGGACTCGATCCCAGGACCCTGGGATCATGACCCAGCCGAAGGCAGACGCTTAAAGACTGAGCCACCCAGGCGCCCCTATACAACAGTGTCTTACCATTGACTATAAGTCTAGGATTGTTAGTTTTAGAGCTATCCCAGTAAAAAAGACAAGAGTCGTTATTTTCAACAAACTTACTTTCTCACTGAAAGTGCTAAGATGGCAGTAACAATTATTTGTTATGAGAGCACAAATAAGGACCAGTCAATACATAGAGTTTAGAAGACTTCTCAATAGAAATGATGTTCCATGTGAAAATCACAAACAAGTAGATTTACCTGGGTAGTTTTGGAGCCTGGGAAGTAAAGACACAGTGTGGAAGGACAGAGAGAGAGATTGAGGGGGGGATTTTTTTTTTTTTTTTACCTATCACATGGTAAATTTTCAGTAAATATAATCTATTCCTCTTACTATAAGAAATGTAGAATAGAAAGAAGATATGACTTACACAGAGCATAAATCCCACTCAGGATTTTGTGGTTTTGAGTTCACGTCACATGAATTACCTGTAGGAGTCCAGATAATACTAGCTGACACATATGAAGCATATACTATGCATCAGCTTTTATTATAAATGTATTACCTCGTCTAATTATTTTAACTGTATATGGTAGATACTCTTATTATCTCCATTTTATAGATTAAAAACCTGAAGGCCGAGAGGTTGGGAAACTTGCCCAAGGTCATACAGAGGTGGGCAGGAAAGCCAGGTATAGTGAGATGGAGATCTCGCTATAGAAGGTATGCTCTTAATCAGCATGATGCTGCCACTGCAACTTAGAGTGAGAAAGACAGTAAAGACAGGTGTGTGGAAAGTATATTTAGTATTTTTAATTTGATTTTGAGCTTAGTGATAATGAGGTATTACAGTGTTTTCCATTCTTAACTAAACAGACTGAAATATGTGGGGTTTTTTCCAGCTGTGTATCAGTGATCCCAACATTTCTTCATATGTAGCAGATAAACTGTGCTTTAAAATACTCTCTGTAACATGTATCCAGTGGACACTGAGTATAAATTACATACTACCAGAGAAACATGAGAGTCAGAGGAGTGATCCAACAATGTGGAAGTTGCATGTTAAAACACGAAATAAAACATAAATACATGCTTGGTCACCGTGGCACGATGCAAAATGCAGGTCACAGATGGATCAGCAGAGCCTGATGGAGCCCAGATCAGTTTTTATATATTTATATTTTATCATGACCACATCTTCAAGAAAAGACATAAAACAAATTAAATCGAGATATTCACTTTTGAAATAAAGAAGAGGGGTGCCTGGGTGGCTCAGTCGGTTAAGCGGCTGCCTTCGGCTCAGGTCATGATCCTGGAGTCCCAGGATCGAGTCCTGCATCGGGCTCCCTGCTCAGCGGGGAGTCTACTTCTCCCTCTGACCCTCCCCTCTCTCATGCTCTCTGTCTCATTCTCTCTCTCAAATAAATAAATAAAATCTTAAAAAAAAAAAGAAAGAAAGAAAAAATGTTAGATATAAGAAGAAATTATAATTTTGTTGAATCACACACCACAATGTAGGTCATATCTAATCACATGAGAAAATCCATTCTGGGGTATAGATTAAAACTGTGAAAGAAAAGAGGAAAATGAGATGGTAGAACATTTTTAAAAATATGTTTAATATTCTAGAGGGGAGGGGGTGGGGGGATGGGTTAGCCTGGTGATGGGTATTAAAGAGGGCACGTTCTGCATGGAGCACTGGGTGTTATATGCAAACAATGAATCATGGAACACTACATCAAAAACTAATGATGTAATGTATGGTGATTAATATAACATAATAAAAAAAATAGTAGTAGCCACTCACTTAAAAAAAAAAAAGTTTAAACATCTCTCACAAAACTGCCAAAAGAATAAAATAAAATAAACAACTGAGTAGCCAGAGTATTGGCAATATCAATCATTAATTTATAGAAGAAACCACATGTTCCTTTGTATGCTGTCTCTGGTAGTCACTGTTTATTCCCATCTAGCTTTGACACCACTCTATTCAAATATCTCTAAATTTTATGTGAAACTGAATAAAATTCAGTAGTCAGTGATGAAAAACCACACAGTAACAACCTTCATCTTATTGGGACTGACAGATGACCCTCAACTTCAGATTCCAATTTTTATGTTTCTATTTCTTACTTACGTGTTGAGTATAACTGGGAACCTGACCATCATATCCCTCACTTTAGTTGACTCTCATCTTAAAACACCAATGTACTTCTTCCTACAGAATTTTGCTTTATTAGAAATTTCATTCACATCTGCATGTATCCCTAGATATTTGTACAACATAGCAACAGGTGACAGGTCAATTGCATTTAATATTTGCGTTATTCAAGTGTTTTTTATCGACGTCTTTGGAGTAACAGAATTTTTTCTCTTGGCTACAATGTCCTATGACCGCTATGTGGCCATCTGCAAACCCCTGCATTATGTGACCATCATGAACAGCAGAGTCTGCAAGAGGCTTGTCCTCTGCTGTTGGATGGCTGGCTTGTTGATCATATTCCCACCACTTACTCTGTTCCTAAATTTGAAATTCTGTGATTCAAATGTGATTGATTATTTTTTCTGTGATGCATCTCCAATCTTGAAGATTTCATGCTCGGACACATGGCTCATAGAGCAGTTGGTTGTGGTCTGTGCTGTGCTGACCTTCATTCTGACCCTTGTGTGTGTTCTTCTGTCTTACATTCACATCATCAAGACCATTCTACGATTCCCCTCTGCCCAACAAAGGAAAAGAGCCTTTTCTACTTGTTCTTCTCACATGACTGTTGTTTCCATCACCTACGGAAGCTGTATTTTCATCTATGTGAAACCTTCAGCAAAGGAATCAGTGACTATTAATAAGGGTGTGGCAGTGCTAATGTCATCCATAGCTCCCATGTTGAACCCATTCATTTACACTCTGAGAAACAAACAAGTGAAACAAGCCTTCAGTGAGTCCTTCAAAAAACTGCATTGGTATCAAAAAAATAAGAGAATGCTCAAGTCCAGAAATAAAATAACAAGCTAAGCATAAACCATGAAGCTCTAAATCTGTTTGTCTCTTTTTAATCTGATCTCTATTTAGGTTAACTTTCTCAAACATTTATTGCATCCAGAATGAATACCCTTCACCACATGAATTCACTCCTTTAACCTCCCACCCTGCAAACAAACCCAAGATCCCAATCAGAGGACATGGTAATAATTTTCTATTAAACGTAAGCCCGATTTTACTTCTAATCTCACAAACAAAATTGAAATGCAGAAAAATAAAACAAATGAGAACCAAACGAGGAAATAAATAGCTTATCTTATATTTTCTTGGGCTTGCAAAAAATAATGGATTTAAAGTGCTCTTCTAATCTTCTAATCTAAATGTTGCTGAATGTTAATTGATTAAATTAAAATGTATTGAGTACCTAGTCCTGGCAGGTCAAGTTCTAAGCAAAAAAAATTTTTAACTAGGCACCATGCACAATGTGGAACCCAACACAGGGTTTGAACTCGATCTTGAGATCAAGACCTGAACTGAGATCCAGAGTCGGGGGCTTAACCAACTAAGCCACCCAGGCACTGCTCTAGGCACAAATTTTTAATTAGTAATATCCCTGATTATACTTAGCTCACTAATAATCCTGTATTACTAAATTTTTTAAAAAGCACCATTGGGAAGAGGTGGGCAGGGGAAGGGGTTAAATGGGTAACGGGTATTAAAGAGGGCACTTGTGATAAGCACTGGGTGTTATATGTAAGTGATGAATCACTAAGTTCTACACCTGAAACTAATATTACACTGTATGTTAACTAACTGGAATTTAAATAAAAATTTGAAAAAGAAAAAAAAGCACCATTGGCAAAGAGTAATATGATATAATTGAAAAGTAAAGAAAATAAAAGTAAATACATATCCAAATAAATGTGCCTTAAATGGAAGTAGAATTTGATATCTAGGATCCTGGAGTGTATTTATTTGTAAATACACACACACACACACACACATACACGCACACTCATATAAAATGCTGAAATTTTAAAAGTAAAAGATTCACAGACTATATAAAATACATAATATTTTAAATGTGAGGAAAAGCTGTTTTCCAAAAGGATATGATATTATAAGTTCAGTGCCAAAATGTTAATTGCTATTGAGGAAGTAAAGAAGTTGTTAAAATTATGAAAAATATTCAATTGTTTAAATATAATATGAATATCTTGGGGCGCCTGGGTGGCTCAGTCGGTTAAGCGACTGCCTTTGGCTCAGGTCGTGATCCTGGAGTCCCCGGATCGAGTCCCGCACCGGGCTCCCTGCTCAGCGGGGGGCCTGCTTCTCCCTCTGACCCTCCCCCCCTCTCATGTGCTCTCTCTCATTCTCTCTCTCTCTCAAATAAATAAATAAATAAAATCTTTAAAAAATAAATAAATAAATAAATATAATATGAATATCTTAATTCAAAATATTGCTAAATTAACCAATAAATTTTTGTATATCATGAAAAGAGAATTTCAAAAGATATCTAGAAAACAAACCATCAATATACATGGAAGTCTAAAAGGAATTCCAAATGAAAAGTTATAATTAAAGTAATAGTTAAATTTTTTCATGAAGTAAATGGCATATAGATTAGAAGACCACAAAATGTACATCAATTTTTCTTAAAAGAGCTCATAAAACTACTAAGTAAATTATCATGTTGGTAAGTTTTCTCCTGGCTTTCTGGCATCCAGGCCTAATGGCCATCCTTTTGGACTCTCTCCTGGTATCTCTAGGATATGGCACTTACAGTTGACTCTGTTAAAAAGAAAAGGGGGGGGGGGGCACCTAGGTGGTTCAGTTGTTAAGTGTCTGCCTTCAGCTCAAGTCATGATCCCAGGGTCCTGGGTTCGAGCCCCGCATCAGGGTCCCTGCTCAGTGGGAAGCCTGCTTCTCCCTCTCCCACTCCCCCTGCTTGTGTTCCCTCTCTTGCTGTGTCTCTCTGTCAAATAAATAAATAAAATCTTTTTTTGTTTTGTTTTGTTTTGTTTTAAAGATTTTATTTATTTATTTGAGAGAGAGAGAATGAGAGAGAGCACATGAGAGGGGGGAAGGTCAGAGGGAGAAGCAGACTCCCCGCCGAGCAGGGAGCCCGATGCGGGACTCGATCCCGGGACTCCAGGATCACGACCTGAGCTGAAGGCAGTCGCTTAACCAACTGAGCCACCCAGGCGCCCAATAAATAAAATCTTTAAAAAAAAAAGACTCTTTCCCTCATTCTTCCATTCCATTTTCTCTATTTTTCGCTTAAGTCTCAATGTAAATGTCATCCACCTACAGGCTGTTACTTCCTCTCCCACCACACAAACATACAAACTAAATCTGGAGAAACTGTTTATCCCACCTGCTGTTTTGACCTAAACTTTCTGTTCTTTAGTACCAATTTCACTAAAATTTTGTTTACATTGTGTATCTAAAATCTTCTAGAAAGTCAAGCACTTTACTTTTTATGCATACTTTAATATATATATATAAAACCTAGTAAATAAATGATATTAAATATGTTAGCTTCAAATATACTAGTGAAAAATCCTCACAACTATTGAAAAAAAAATTACTTATTAAAGAAAAGTGCTAATTTCTGTCAAGAAAATTCATAAAAGAATCAAATGGAAAAATGGATAAAACATGCTATATATTTTTAAAGAACTTTACATCAAGATTTAACTACCCTACTACATTTGATTTCTATTTTAAGATATGAAAAAAATTAACAAAAGTTGTTATTTACTGGGAGATCAATTTAGGCTAACTTTACATAAGCTACAATATTATCTACCTATGAATTTACTTTAATACACACACAAACACACATATATTTTTTTAATGGATAATCTTCCAAAGAGCACTGGAATTGGTTTTTAATCTTTGTTTCATGCATTGGTAAACTGAGATGTGAGAATATTAAGTAATGTTAATAAGTGTTGGAGCCAGGGTTCAGTCCTGTTTCATGTTATTCTAGGTCTGTAATTTCTGGATATGGCACTGCCTCTTCAGGATTGCACACATAATCATCAAAATTACATCAAGGAACATCTTAAGAAATTTTATTTTATCTAAAACACCCAATGTTTATATCAAGAAAGTGGAATAAAATCTAAACAAATATCAGTTGATAATTTTATAATTGCATAGATTAATCAAAATCAAAATATCATCATTTGATAGATCATTTATGATGTTAAAAACTACAATTACTTATTGAAATGTCACATATCTTGCAAAAATGTATAATTTTATTATTTTTTTTAAAGATTTTATTTATTTTTTAGAGAGTGAGTGAGAGAGAAACAGCATGAGAGGGGAGAGGGTCAGAGGGAGAAGCAGGCTCCCCGCGGAGCTGGGAGCCTGATGTGGGACTCGATCCCAGGACCCTGGGATCATGACCTGAGCCAAAGGCAGACGCTTAACTATCTGAGCCACCCAGGCGCCCGCAAAAATGTATAATTTTAAAATATGTAATTGAATAAAGAAACGCTAATAGTCTAATATATAATAATAAGGAAGAGGCAAACATCTCTTAAAATGCAATTCAGAGACTTCCAGGGAGAGGATCCTAAGCTCACCTCACCCCATGGACACACTTAGATAACAGCCACATCAGTGTAAATAACCCAGAAAATGACCTGAAGACTGGCAGAGCAGACTCTCCACAACTAATAGTAGAGAGGAGGCCACATCAAAAATGGCAGGAAGGGTGGCCACTCAGTAAGTAATAAAACTGACCACAAGACTGTCTGCAGGAGGGAGAGACATGCAAGCTTATAAAAAGGACAGGGCAGACCCCACACCAGGCATCCCAGGCATGGGAGACCCACACTGGAAAGATAAATCCCCATAACATTTGGCTTTGAAAACAAGAGGGGCATAATTTTATGAGTTTTTATAATCAATGGGGCTTAACACCTGGAACTTTAAAAATCAGCAGGCTTGGCTCTGGGAGAGCAACTGGGCAAAGGAAACTGAGTCCCTGCCATTAAAGAGACAGCATAACAGCAACACTGAGATACAACATAAAAGCAGCATTTGAAAAATGCAGATAATATGGGAAGGAGATTTAATTACTAATCTCAGAACATGTGCCGAGGGGCAGGGATCTTTAGGAGTCTTCTCCAAGAACAAAGAATGGGCGGGCACCATTTCCCTCTGCCATCCCCCACAGACACCTGCAGAAACCAGTGCAAACACTCTCTACCTAGTTTGCTAACAGTGTGCTTCACCCCCAAGTTTTCCTGCAACCTGCCCCCTCCAACCTGACCTTGACAAGAGCTCAATAAAGCAGATCCAGGTCCCACAGCAGACTGGCACAAACCCTGCTAACACCATGCACCCCACCCTCATGTTCTCCTGTAGACCAGCCCTCAGCAGGAGTCCATCCAAAGCAGGACCACAAGTTGTGACACTGTGCAAGCAGCCCCAACAGTGGCCATCACCACTCTAAAGTGACTCCTATCCAGGGGCAAGGGGAAGACAACCACACACACCAGTCCAACTGTGGCCCCAGCATGGGGCTAGGGGCAGACATCTGGTCTGACTGCAGGCCAGACCGACCAATGAAGGCCTCTCATGGATAAGACAGGGAGGAAACCCTGCAGTTTAGTGTGACCACAGCTCTGGCAAATGCCTGGTTTGACCCAACTAAAGCCCAAGGAAGCCACAGACTGGCACATTAACAACACAGGAACCAAACCCTGCCCACAACAGACAAAGTGAGCCATTGCAGATGACTAAACTGAAGGCAAACATGGCTCAGCCACAACAATCAGGTGCACACAGTACTCATAGGAGACACCCTGAAGCACCAGATTCTGGATGAACAAGGGACACTGCACTACAGCGCATTATAGGACCTCTTCTTCATATGGCCACTACTTTCATGAGCAGGAGATGCAGCTGACTTTCATAACACAGAATAACAGAGAGTTAGACATATGAGGAGACTGAAGAATATGTCCCAAAGGAAAGAACAGTACAAAATCACAGCAAGAGAGCTAAATGAAATGGAGATAAACAATATACTGATAGAGAATTTAAAGTAATGGTCATAAGGATACTCACTGGACTTGAGAAAAGAGTGAAGGACCTCAGTGAGACCCTCAACAAAGAGATAGAAAATATTAAAAAGAACCAAGCAGAGATGAAGAACTCAATAACTGAAATTAAAAAATACACTAGAGGGAATAAATAGTAAACTAGAGGAAGCAGAAGAATGAATCAGCAACCTAGAAGACCAAGTAATGGAAAATAATCAACTTGAACAGGTGAAAGAAATAAGAATAATAAAAAATGAGAATAGATTAAGGGAACTCAGTAACACCATCAAGCATAACAACATTCTCATTATAAGGATCCCAGAAGGAAAAGGGAGATAAAAGGGGGCAAAAAAATTATTTGAAGAATAAAAGATGAAAACTTCCCATATCTGGGAAAGGAAACAGAAATCCAGATCCAGGAGACAGAGAGAGCACCCAATAAAATCAACAAAAAGTTCACACAAAGACAAGTACTAAGTAAAATTATTGCAAAAAGTAGCAATAAAGAATTTTAAAAGCAACAAGAGAAAACAGTTACTTACAAGGGAAATCTCATAAGGCTATCAGCTGAAACTTTGCAGATTAGAAGGGAGTGACATGATATAGTCAAAGTGCTGTAAGGGAAAAGAAAAAAACCCTGCAACCAAGAATACTCTATCCAACAGGGCTATCTTTCACAATACAAGAAGAGATAGAGTTTCCCAACAAACAAAACTTAAAGGAATTCATCACAATGAAACCAGCCTTACAAGAAATGTGAAAGGGGATTCTTTAAATGAAAAGGAAAGATAATAAGCAGGAATTTTTAAAAAGTAAGAAGCAGGGGTGCCTGGGTGACCCAGTCCGTTAAGTATCTGACTCTTGATTTCAGCTCAGGTCATGATCTCAGGGTCATGGGATCAAGCCCTGTGTTGGGCTCCATGCTCAGCTCAGAGTCTGCTTGAGACTTCTCTCTCTGCCCCTCATTCCACTGATGTGTTCTCTCTCTCTCTCTCTCAAATAAATAAATAAAATCTTTAAAAAAAAATGAAAAAGGAGAAACAACAACCAACACCACAGAAATGCAAATAATTTTAAGAGAATAGTAGAAAAATTATATGCCAACAAATTGGACAACCTAGAAGAAGGCATAAATTCCTAGAAACATAACCTCCCAAAACTGTATCAAGAAGAAGTAGAAAATTTGAACAGACCAATTACCAGCAATGAAATTGAATCAGTAATCAAAAAACTCCCAACAAACAAAAGTCCAGGGCCAGTTGGCTTCAGAGGTGAATTCTACCAAATATTTAAGGAACAGATTTAAATAACAAATATTTAAAGAACATTTAAATACCTATTCTTCTCAAACTACTCCAAAAAATAGAAGATGAAAGAAAGCTTCCAAATTCATTCTATGAGGCCAGAATTACCCTGATACCAAAACCAGATAAAGATGCCACAGAAAAAGAGAACTATAGGCCAATATATCTGATGCACATAGATGCACAAATCCTCAACAAAATATTAGCACACTGAATCAAACAATACACTTAAAAAAGTCATTCACCATGATCAAGTGGGATTTATTCCCAGGATGCAAGGGTGGTTCAATATTTGCAAATCAATCAATGTGATACATCACATTAATAAGAGAAAGGACAAAAACTATATGACCATTTCAATAGATCAAGAAAAAGCATTTGACAAAGTACAATATCCTTTCATGATAAAAACCCTCAACAAAGTAGGTTTAGAGGGAACATACCTCAACACAATAAAGGCTATATACGAAAAATCCACAGCTAAAATCATACTCAGTGGTGAAAAACTGAGAACTTTCCCCCTAATATCAGGAACAAGACAAGGATGTCCACTCTCACAACTTTTATTCAACATAATACTGGAAGTTCTAGCCACAGCAATTAGACAAGAAAAAAATAAAAGGCATCCAAATTGGTAAGGAAGAAGTAAAACTTTAACTGTTTGCAAATGACATAATACTATACACAGAAAACCCTAAAGACTCCACCAAAAAACTACTAGAACTGATATATGAATTCAGTAGTCACGGGTTACAAAATCAATGTATAGAAATCCATTGCATTTCTATACAATAATGAAGTAGCAGAAAGAGAATTTAAGAAAACTCCTAAGGACAGGCACCTTCTCCTTGCTTCTTCTTGGGGTCTTGGCCCTGCTCCCTCCCTGCAAAGAGTTTGGACATGTCAATGCACATCTGTGCTGGTGGGGCCTTAAGTGCTCTTGGGTCCACACTGTCTCTGCAGGTGCAGAAGCATGAGCCATGGGTAGATCACCAGCACCCACAGGGTCACCTTCCAGATGAAGGAGAATGAGAACATCACCATGGTGAGGGGCATCCTGCTTTTGGAAAATCTGATTGTATGAAGGAAACTTTCCCATCTGGTTCGAGATCTCAGCAGTATTCTGGTGCTTATGGTTCCTCAGTTTTGATGAAAAGAAGAATTGAAAAGAGTGTGAGGAGCAGGCATTGGAGCAAACCAAGAAAGAGTCTGGAAATCAGAAACAACTAAAGCAACGCAAAGAACCAAACTGAGGACTTTTGCCAATGAGCAGTTAACCAGAGCAGTTAACCAGAGCAATTCTTCAAGACAGGATTTCAAGTGAAGAAGAATGAACCAAGGCAAAGCACTTGGCTAAGCAACTGAAAAGAGAAAAATCAAGTCACAGAGGCAGGATGCATTCTATAAAGAGTAACTGGCTAGAGGAGAGGAGCTCAGAATTCTACAAAGTTACCTTGAACATTATCAGAAAGCTGCTGAAGACGGGGAAGCAAAGTTCAAGCAATATGAGTTTCATCCTGTCTGGGCTGATCTGCAGGCCAAAGTTCTCCGGTGTTACTGCCAGAACATCCAGCAGACCCTCAGCTGCTGCACTCTGGCCAACCAGTACATGCACTGTGTCTATCAGGCTAAACAGGGCCTTCTTGAAAATGGAGGATAAAGTCAACTTTTAGAACAATCAAACTCCTCAATGTTAATTCCAGAGGCAGAACATTCCCCCCCCCCCCCCCGCCGTAGGTAAGAAAGTAACCCATTCAAAGAGAAGACAATTAAGGAAAAGCACCAGAGGGCAGATTCAACCAAAGAAGATCACAATTTGAAAAGCTGAGGCCTAGATCAGGTATCAGCCAGCAAGGACACATGGCAGTATTAGTGAACCCCATTTACGATGATTAAAAGAGAAAGGCAGTCCTCTCTACCTTTTTAACTTTCTATTCAACTTTCTCTTCTAAGCAAGCTCCATCATTTGGTGACCCTTCAATCTGCCAGAGCTGGGTTTGGAATTGAGAGCTAAGGTAATTGGAGTGGGGAGAGGCTAGGGCACCAAAGCTCGCTCTTGGCTCAGCAGTGTTGGGTGGAATGTCTAGGCTGTGGCATGTTGGTTTTCACTCTTTTTCTTTTCTCCCTTGATGATATAAGAGCTATTTTATTTTAACTTATTATGGTGATCACACAAGTAAGACAAAAAGGAGAGAGAAATGTACCTCTTTTACTGGAATAATGTTTATGATTATGAGTGAAATAAGGCATTTTTTATCCACATAAAGGCAACCTTGGCCTTTACAACCTCTTCTCGATTGTGAATACTACGTCTTTACTTCACTCACTATCAATAATAAATATATTTTCTGACAGAAAAAAAGTAAAAGGAAAACAATTTCATTTACAATTGCACCAAAATAATAAAATACCTAGGAATAAACTTAACAAAGGAAAAAAGGAAATGAATAAACTTAACCAAGGAGGTGAAAGACCTGTACTCTGAAAACTACAAAACACTGATGAAAGAAATTAAAGATGACACAAACAAATGGAAACATATTCCACTCCCATGGATTGGGAGAATAAATATTGTTTGTGTCCATACTACTTAAAGCAATCTACAGATTTACTGTAATTCCTACCAAAATACCAACAGCATTTTTCACAGAACTAGAGCAAATAATCCTAAAATTTGTATAGAACCACAAAACCCCCAATATCCAAAGCAATATTGAAAAAGAATAAAATTGGAGTCATCACAATCCCAGATTTCAAAATACACTACAAAGCTGTAGTAATCAAAACAGTATAGTACTGGTACAAAAACAGACACATAGGTCAATAGAACAAATTACAGAGTTCAGAAATAAGCCCACAGTTATATCGTTTCAATTACTTCACAATGAATGAGACAAGAATATGCAATGGGAAAAAGTGTCTTCAACAAATGGTGTTGGGAAAACTAAACAGCTACATGCAAAAGTATGAAACTGGACCAATTTATTACACCATACACAAAAAATAAACTCAAAATGAATTAAAGACCTAAATGTAAGACCTGAAACCATGAAAATCCTAGAACAGAACACAGGCAGTAATTTCTCTGATATCAGCTGTTCAATATTTAGATATATCTCCTAAGGCAAGAGAACAAAAGAAATGGCAAGAGTAGGAATCTTTGTCTTGATCCATTCTTTACCACTGAGGATAATATTAACTATAAGGCTTCACATATATTGCCTTTATTATGTGAGATAACTTCTTTCTATAGACAGTCTGTTGAATGATTTTAATCATGAAAGGGTGTGAATTTGTCAAATGCATTTTCTGCATCTAATGAGGTGATCGTGTGATTTGTATCCTTCATTCTGTTAATGTGATGTATCACATATATTGACTTTCATATGTTAAGCCCATTCTTGCATCCCAAGGATAAATCCCACTTGGTCATGGCTATGCTTCCTTTAATGCATTGTTGAATTTGGCATGCTAGTATTTTGTCAAGGTTTTTTGCATCTATGTTCATCAGAAATATTAATCTAGGGGGAGGAGCAAGATGGCAGAGGAGTAGGAGACCTAAATTTCATCTGGTCCCAGGAATTCAGCTAGATAGGGATCAAACCATTCTAAACACCAACGAACTCAACAGGAGATTGAAGAAAAGAAGAGCAACAACTCTCTCATCAGAAAAGTGACCACTTTCTGGAAGGTAGAACGTGCGGAGAAGTGAATCCGAGGCTATATTCGGGAGGATAGACGGCGGGGGAGGGGGCCTCCATCAGCCCACACCGGCAAGTGATAAGAGCAGCAGAGCACAAAATCAGAACTTTTAGAAGTCGGCTCCACTGAGGGAAGTCGCTCCAGTGGCTAAGCGGGGGGTGAACACTCGCTGGGACAGTGTGGTCTCAGGACCCTCAGGGTCACAGAAAGACCGGGGGTGCCTGAGTGCGGCAGAGCTCCCAGGTTTCGGAGTGGGGAAGCCGGCTGCAGAGATGGAGCCAAGGAGTGGGCTCTCAGTTCAGAGTTGCCATAAACCGTGATCCACGGCACAGTCGGGCCATTGCTCTTCCAGCAAGGACCCAACAAGCTGCAGATCCAGGGAGATTCCCCTTCCTCCCCTGGGAGGAGCAGCACGGGAGCACACCGCAGGCATCTGCTGGGTTTGGAGACTCCACACAGGGTTGTGTGCCAGAGATAGAAAAGCTCGGTCACAGGCCAGGTGAGCACGGAGTGTGGCCGGAGACCCTGGAGACAGGAGTGACTGACTGCTTTTCTCTGGGGGTGCACTGAAGAGTGGGGCCCCAAGTTCTCAGCTCCTCCAGGGGGAGATTGGGAGGCCCCCATTTTCACTCTCGTCTTCCAAAGCCCTACAGAAAGCTTGCAGGGAACAGAGGCTCCCGAGAGCAAACCCAAGCAGATTACTTAGCCTGTCCCCAGCAAGGGTGGGGCAATTCCACCTCCGGCAAAGACATTTGAGAACCACGGCAACAGGCCCCTCCCCCAGAAGATCAGCAAGAACAGCCAGCTAACACCAAGTTTACTGATCAATGAGAACGGCAGAACTCCAGCACTAGGGGAATACTGCACATAGAATTCACGGTTTATTTCCCATAATTCTTTAGTCTTTCAAAGTTAATTTTTTTTAACTTTCTTTTTCTTTTTTTTTTTGAATTTTTCTTTTTCCCTTTTTCAACCAACATCTTATCAATCCCCTTTTTAAAAATCTTTCTTATTTTTCATTTTTAGAGTCATATTCCATCCCTTCATAGTAGTTAACCTTATTTTTGGTGTATATATATATATATATAAGTTGTTCTCTCTTTTAAATTTTGGGATACAGTTTCTTCTAACAGACCAAAATATACCCTAAATCTCTACTGTATGGCTTTGTTCTAGTCTCCTGCCTGATCACATTCTCTCCCTTTTTTTTTTCTTAAATCCTCTTCTTTCTTTTTTCAACCAACTTCTTATCAATTCCTTTTTTTTTAAAGATTTTATTTATTTATTTGAGACAGAGAGAATGAGAGAGAGAGAGCACATGAGAGGGGGGAGGGTCAGAGGGAGAAGCAGGCTCCCTGTCGAGCAGGGAGCCCGATGTGGGACTCGATCCAGGGACTCCAGGATCATGACCTGAGCTGAAGGCAGTCGCTTAACCAACTGAGCCACCCAGGCGCCCCTTATCAATTCCTTTTATAAAATCTTTTATAATTTTCATCTTTACAGTCATATTCCATCCCTTCATCATATTTACCCTTATTTTTGTACATATATAAGTTTTTCTTTCTTTAAAATTTTGGGAGGCACTTTCTTCTAACAGACCAAAATACACCCAAAATCTAGTGTGTGGCACTGATCTATGCACCCGCCTGATCATATTTGATCATATTCTGGTTTTTGTTTGTTTGTTTGTTTTTATCTTTTTCATTTTTTTTTTCTCTTTTTTCTTTCTTTCCCTTTTCTTTTCCCCTGGTTTCAGGTCCCTTCTGATTTGTTTAGTGTACATTTTCTGGAGTCATTGTTACCCTGTTATCATTTTGTTCTTTCATTCATCTATTCTCCTCTGAACAAAATGACAAGACGGAAAAAATCACCTCAAAAAAAAGAACAAGAGGCAGTATCGACTGCCAGGGACCTAATCAATATGGATATTAGTAAGATGTCGGAACTAGAGTTCAGAATGACAATTTTAAAGATACTAGCTGGGCTTGAAAAAAGCGTGGAAGTTATTAAAGAAACCCTTTTCGGAGAAATAAAAGAACTAAAATCTAACCAAGTCGAAATCAAAAAGGCTATTAATGAGGTGCAATCAAAAATGGAGGCTCTAACTGCTAGGATAAATTAGGCAGAGAGAGAATTAGTGATATAGAACAACAAATGATGGAAAATAAAGAAGCTGAGGAAAAGAGAGATAAACAACTACTGGATCATGAGGGCAGAAATTGAGAGATAAGTGATACCATAAGACGAAACAATATTAGAATAATTAGGATCCTAGAAGAAGAAGAGAGAGAGGGGCAGAAGGTATATTGGAGCAAATTATAGCAGAGAACTTCCCTAATTTGGGGAAGGAAACAAGCATCAAAATTCAGGAGGCACAGAGAACGCCCACCCAAAATCAAAGAACCCCCGCCAAAGAAGATGTGGTATATATATGCAATGGAATATTATGCAGCCATCAAAAGGAATGAAATCTTGACATTTGCAACGACGTGGATGGAACAGAGGGTGTTATGCTAAGCGAAATAAGTCAATCAGAGAAAGACATGTATCATATGACCTCACTGATATGAGGAATTCTTAATCTCAGGAAACAAACTGAGGGTTGCTGGAGTGGTGGGGGGTGGGAGGGATGGGATGGCTGGGTGATAGACATTGGGGAGGGTATGTGCTATGGTGAGCGCTGTGAATTGTGCAAGACTGTTGAATCACAGATCTGCACCTCTGAAACAAATAATACATTATAAGTTAAAAAAAAAGATGAAGAAGATAGCAGGAAGGGAAGAATGAAGGGGGCGGAAATCAAAGTGGGAGACGAACCACGAGAGACTATGGACTCTGAGAAACAAACTGAGGGTTCTAGAGGGGAGGGGGGTGGAAGGATGGGGTTAGCCTGGTGATGGGTATTAAAGAGGGCAAGTTCTGCATGGAGCACTGGGTGTTATACGCACACAATGAATCATGGAACACTACATCAAAAACTAATGATGTAATGTATGGTGATTAACATAACATAATAAAAAAAAAACTAATGATGTAATGTATGGTGATTAACATAACATAATAAAAGAAAAATAAATTTAAATTTAACAGTGTATTTTAAAAGCAAAGGAATGAAAGCAAAACAAAGACTTGTCAGACAAAAAATAAATACTTTGCAACCTGAAGGCCCGGATTACCAGCATTAATAAAGGATTTATTTCTGGCAGAAAAAAAAAAATCTCAGATGAAAATTAAACAACACAACATTTGATACAGCAAATTGTGGGAAAATGTTCAACTTGTGTGGACTATAAGAGACCATTTTTATGTAGAACAAAAGCCAAAAAATGTTTTTGGCAAATTATTCTAGGCTAAGCATGCTTGGCATCATTCATTAAATTTAGGAATTTTCTAGCACTGTGCCTTGACGAGCTTCCAACAAGAGCTTTTGTAGATGTTAATATATACCTTTATAAATTGGATATGGCAAGGGGTAGTTCTTTAAGTGGGAAAATACTAAATCCTCCTGAAAGTAATGTCTTTATGCAATTACTGTGAAGTAATGCTATAATAAATGATCACTGATTTGGGTATTGGTATATGTATTTATATAAATATATATGTTAAGTCACACAGAGAAAGACAAATACTGTTTGATCTCATTTATATGTGGAATCTAAAAAAACTGAATTCATAGACACAGGAAGTGGAATGGTGTTTTCCAGGGGCTGGGAGGAAGGAGAATTGGGGAGTGTTTGTCAAACGGTACATGGTTTCAGTTATGGAAGATGAATAAGTCCTAGAGATCTACTGCAGAGTACACTACCTATAGTTAACCATACTTAAAAATTTGTTAAGACAGTAGATCTTATGTTAAATATTCTTATCACAAGGGGGAAAAAGAGGGAAAGAGGATACTTTTAGAGGTGAGAGTTAATTTTATGGCATGGTTTTTGATGACATTTTCGTGAGTGTATACTTCAAATTCATCAAGATGAATACATTAAATACATACGGCATTTTTGTATGTCCATCATACCTCAGTATAAATAAATAAATAAATAAATAAATAAATAAATAAATAAATACACAAAAATGAATAAATAAACTGCCAACTTAGAATCTATACTCAATGAAGGTATCCTTAGAAACTAAAGTTTGCTTCTGTTTCCAGCAAAGATGAAGGAAAAGGATTCATTGCAGATCTTACAACTAAAAATACCTGGAGATAACACGACAAACAAGCATAAGAAGACTCTGAAAGGTGAAAGAAAAGGAAGACTACCTAGGGACTTCGAGAATGGAGGAACAACATGACAGTGAGACCCCTGGTTTTTCTATTACCTCCCATGTGTCCCAGACAGGGAAATTCAGAAGCTCTCAATCCAGAACGACCAACAGGCACAAAAAATATATAAACTCCAAAAAAGATCTCCTAATCAAAGCACTAGAAAATAGGTGGCCTAACAGTGGAGAACCTTTGGGTAATAGCTGCTTTACTCCAGCCAAACATCAACAGAAAAAAAATGCACACCCCATCCTCTGCAGCTTAGGGGAACCAGACAGGGAGCTTATCTTTGACTCTACCTTCACACTCTGCGTAAGTAAGTGCACTGCACTGATTTCCCCCCACGAAGCAATGTTGCCAGACCTGAGAAGATAGCTGGTTGTAGCAGGTGGCTCTCTAATTTCCCCACCGAGTGGTGTCAGCAGGGTCAAGAGGGGAGCAGATCTTCCATTCCCTGCTCCATGAAAGCAGCTCATTCTCTGATCTGCCAGCCAGGGTAGCATCAGTGAGCTGAGTGGGGAGCTGATCTTTCATTCTCATCCAGTGGAAATAGTCAATGCTTCAAATCCTCCTGTAGGGTAGGACCAGCAAGATCCAGTGGTGAGCCAGCCTCCACTCCCACGTGGAGGTGGTGTTGTTTGGAGCTACATTCTACTTTCTTCCATCCTTACTGTCCTGGGGTCCAATGGGGTACTAAAACTCCACACCCACCTGGAAGCAACAAGACTGAATGAGGCAGTGAAAAATAGGGCTGGTCTACACTCTGGTCCCCTGCAGTATACGTGGGGCAGTGGAGAGCCGACCCTCCACTCCCATCTGGCATTAACAAGGCAGAATGATGCCGTGTGAGGTAAAGGTAATCTGTATTCCATTTCCCCCTTCCCTGTGTGAGCGGGCCCCAGTGGAAAGCTGACCCTCCACCTCTACCTGTCAGCATGATGTGGTAGGAAGTGAAGTGAGGTGGGCCAGTTGGCCCCTGCTCACCCACTTCCCCTGGCCAGAAAAGACTAGCAGAGAACTGGGAAGCCCGATGCTGCAGCAACAAAGTAAGGTGCGTCAGATCTCGGCGTGCCCTTCCCTGCTGAGTGTACACCCCCACTAAAAGGCAAAAAGACAGTGTGAATCAGTGCCTTAATTTCAGTGTGAAGGTGTCATCAGGGCCGAGAAGGAAGCTGCACTTGCACCCCACCCATCTGCAATGGGGCAGCATGGGTAGACTGTTCCACTTTTGCCAGGACGGTGTTGGCAGGGCTGAGCAAGAGACTGGAAATACACACTCACTTGGCCTTGTGCTCACCTCAACAAAGAGACCGGCTGCTAAAAATATATATATATATATTACATAAGATTCAGAATATTATAATAAAGTATCCAAAATATCAAGAATACAGTAAAAAATTGCTAATCACACAGAGAACCAGAAATACCAAAACTTGAATGACAAAAGACAATCAATAGATGCCAATATTGGGATGAATCAAATTTTGGGATTATCTCACAAGAATTTTAAAGCAACCATCATAAAAATGCTTCAATACAATTGTGGATTCTCTTTAAATAAATGAAAAAATGGGGCACCTGGGTGGCTCAGTCGTTAAGCGTCTGCCTTCGGCTCAGGTCATGATCCCAGGGTCCTGGGATCGAGTCCCACATCGGGCTCCCTGCTCCACGGGGAGCCTGCTTCTCCCTCTCCTGCTCCCCCTACTTGTGTTCCTGTTCTCGCTGTCTCTCTCTGTCATATAAATAAATAAAATCTTTTTAAAAAATTAAATTAAATAAATAAATAAATAAATAAATGAAAAAATAGAAATCTCACAAAGAAAGTTATAAAAAGGAATTAAAAGGAGATTATAGAACTTAAAAATACAATAACAGAAATTTTGAAAACTCAGTGGATGACCTCATTAATGAAGATGATTGAAGACAGAATCAGTAAACTTAAAAACAGATCAATAGAATTTACTCAACTGGAACAACAGAAACTAAATACATTTTTTAGAGGAGATGAACCATGAGAGACTATGGACTCTGAGAAAACAAACTGAGGGTTCTAGAGGGGAGGGGGGGTGGGGGGATGGGTTAGCCTTGTGATGGGTATTAAAGAGGGCACGTACTTCTGGGAGCCCTGGGTGTTATACACAAACAATGAATCATGGAACACTACATCAAAAACTAATGATGTAATGTATGGTGATTAACATAACATAATAAAATAAATATAAATAAATAAATAATTTTTTTTAAAAATGAACAAAATCTCAGGCATCCATGGGACAATTAGAAAAGAGCTAACATTGGTAAAATTGGGGTCCCAGAAGGAAAGAAGAGAGTAGAGCTGAGAAAGGATTCCAAGAAATAATTACTGAAAACTTCCCAAATTCGGAAAAAACAAATAAACCTGCAGATTCAAGTAGTTGAGCAGATTTCAAATAGAATAAAGCCAAAGAAATGCATGCCAAGACACACCACAATTAAATTTCGGGGTGCTAGTTATTTAGGTGTGATATTTAATCTATGTACTTCTTTTTGTGTACTTTTCTTATGCTTGTCAAATTTAAATAAAAGATTTATTTAAAAATAAATGATGAAATAAAGAGATTTTCATTTATAAGAAAAATAAAAATATTTGCCATGACAAGAACCAGGCTATGACAAGTTTAAAAAGGTCAATGGATTAAAATGTCAATATCTTGGTTATACTATAGTTTTGCAAGATGCTACTATCTTGGGAAACTAGTAAAAGATACACAGGATTTCTCTGAGGTATCTCTCTGTATTAGGTTCTAAAATGGAAGAAATCACATGAAAGAAAGAATGGATAACAAGTAAAAATGTAAATATGCAGGTAAATCTAAGTGAACATCACATCTGCAACATCAGTAATAGTCATATAGTATGGGGTTTTAACAAAACATAGAGCATAAAGATATAAAATAAAAATGCCATACTAATTAAGAGATATGAAATGGAGATAAAGGCCTACATTCCCTTTACTGACTGAGAGGAGGGTAAAGATACTAATGACAGACTTTGACAATTTTTTTGTGCACATACAACTAGGCCTCAAAATTAACAAAATAAAAATTGGTAAACATAAAGATAGTTAAATGTAATATCATGGTGGGATTTTTTTTAGCCACTACAAAAAATATATAGATTTAAGGCACAAGATTAAAATCTGGACTTAATGAAAATATAGAAAATACACTGCAACCAACAAATTCAGAATTCACTTTCTTTCCAAGAACAAGCAAATAAAAAACAAAAAAACAGGATGTTTTTATAATCATAGAACCAAACTGCAAATCTCAAGAAATTTCAAAAGATTGGAAAAATGGATTTATTCTCTGTCCATAGTGTAATTAAGCCAGAAATCAATATGAAAAATACAACCAGGAAATACTAATACGTATGAAAATTTTTAAATGCAGTCCTAAATAACCTGGATATATTTCTGGAACAAACTTCTCTACATACACTGTAGTATGCATATACAAAAATACTCACTGTAGCATGTATAAAATTTCCGTGAAATGGAAACAACCTAAATTTCTATCAGTAGTAAAATGCATAAATAATTTTAATGGTAAATTCATACAGTGAGTACAGTGCTATTGCACATGTTTAGAAGTTATCTTAGATAAATTCTTTATAGATCTTGGATACCAGCCCTTTATCTGTTATATCATTTGCAAATATCTTCTCCCATTCTGTAGGTTGCCTTTTACTTTTGTTGACTGTTTCCTTTGCTATGCAGAAGCTTTTTATCTTGATGAAGTCCCAACAGTTCATTTTTGCTTTTGTGTCCCTTGCCTTTAGAGACATGTCTTGCAAGAAGTTTCTGTGGCCAAGGACGAAGAGATTACCGCCTGTGTTCTCCTCTAGGATTATGATGGAGTCCTGTCTCACATTGAGGTCTTTCATCCATCTTGAGTTTATTTTTCTGTATGGTGTAAAAGAATGGTCCAGTTTCATTCTTCTGTATTGTGGCTGTCCAACTTTCCCAGCACTATTTATTGAAGAAACTGTCTTTTTTCCATTGAATATTCTTTCCTGCTTTGTCAAAGATTAGTTGACCATAGAGTTGAGGATCCATTTTTGGGCTCTCTATTCTGTTCCATTGATCTATGTGTCTGTTTTTGTGCCAGTACCATGCTGTCTTGATGATTACAGCTTTGTAATATAGCTTGAAGTCAGGCATTGTGATGCTTATCAAACTCAAAATGCAAAAAAACAAATAATCCAGTCAAGATATGGGCAGAAGACATGAACAGACACTTCTCCAAAGATGACATACAAATGGCCAACAGACACATGAAAAAATGCTCCACATTACTTGCCGTCAGGGAAATACAAATCAAAACCACAATGAAATACCACCTGACACCAGTTAGAATGGCTAAAATTAACAAGTCAGGAAACGACAGATGTTGACGAGGATGCAGAGAAAGGGGAACTTTCTTACACTGTTGGTGGGAATGCAAGCTGGCGCAGCCACTCTGGAAAACAGTATGGAGGTTCCTCAAGAAGTTAAAAATAGAGCTACCTTATGACCCAGCAATTGCACTACTGGGTATTTACCTCAAAGATACAGATGTCGTGAAAAGAAGGGCACATGCACCCCAATGTTCATAGCAGCAATGTCCACAATAGCCAAACTGTAGAAGGAGACGAGATGTCCTTCAACAGATGAATGGATAAAGAAGATGTGGTTCAGGGCGCCTGGGTGGCTCAATTGGTTAGGCGACTGCCTTCGGCTCAGGTCATGATCCTGGAGTCCCGGGATCGAGTCCCGCATCGGGCTCCCTGCTCGGCGGGGAGCCTGCTTCTCCCTCTGACCCTCCCCTCTCTCATGTGCTCTCTGTCTCTCTCATTCTCTCTGTCTCAAATAAATAAATAAAATCTTCAAAAAAAAAAATAAAGAAGATGTGGTTCATATATACAATGGAATATTACTCAGCCATCAGGAAGTTGAATACCTACCATTTTCATCAACATGGATGAAACTGGATTACTATGCTAAGGGAAACAAGTCAATCAGAGAAAGACAATTATCATACAGTTTCACTCATATGTGGAATATAAGGAATAGCACAGAGGACCACAGGAGAAGGGAGGGAAAACTGAATGGGAAGAAATCATAGAGGAAGACAAAACATGAGACACTCTTGACCCCGGGAAACAAACTGACTGTTTTGACAGAAACATCTTGTATGGGCAGGTGTCTATTTATAAGATGCCAGTAAGCGATGATCAGGACAAAGCAAGAGGTCCTAAGTGTCAGAAGTTGAGCATAACTAAGGTTGCTGATGGCAGTGAGAGTCAGTGAGCAGACCACGTACTGTTCCATAATTTTAGCAAGGTTTCTTTAAGGAAGACTGTACTGCACTCTCTAAGACCTGCAGCCTGAGCCCGGTAAAGGGGGTGGGGAGGAAGAGGTGGGTTTTACTGAATGCCTTTTCAAGAGCCCAGCACCGTGTATTTTCAGAAGTGAAGTAAGTAGCTAGGTCATTATCAGTAATGTCTGGAACTCTGAAGGGAATAAGAAGTGTCTTCTTGATGCCCATGTTATGGCTTCACTGGTTCCATGTCTGGAAGGATACATGAGTAATACTCCCTTCTAAGTGTCCACCATGGTCAGAGAACAGTAAGTGTCCTCTGCAGAGGGAGTCAGTGACCCCATAAAATCTATCTGACATTGGTTAATGGACAGTCCCCAGGGAAATGAGCCTCATCAACTGTATAGACAATGGCATATTTTCCCACATGCGGTACGTGAGTTAGTCACGACGCCATTCATGCCTGAGGAGAAGGAGAGTCCCTTTCATCCTTCGCAGGACCTCAGGGCAGTAGCTTCTCTGTGGCCTGATATTTCATGGGCCCACACGTCCAAAGTTAGATCAGAGCTGAGGTTGTGCCAATATGTGTCTCAGAAATCAAAGCCAATTTATCTGCCTGTGCATTGCAATGAGCCCCTGAAAACTGATTTTAGTATGTGTGGCCTTGATGTGTATTTTGGGTATCTGGGAGGCAAGAAATTCCCACAGTCCTTTACCCCAACATAGAGGGGGGAGCACCTTAGATAAGGAATTGTTGTTGCTGCCATTAGTCAGACCAGATAACCATACCATTGACAATGTCTACAGTCTATAAAAATGTGCAGAAGGGACCAACTGTTGGCCAGGACACCCTCTAATGCTAAGATAAATGCTGACCCATGGGCCCCATCCTTGATTAGGGATGTCCCAGTTAGGGAATGCAAGGCAGCAGCTCTTCAGTAGGCTCTATCATGCACGACAGTGGTGCTGACATCTATAACAGATACAAACTCCCTTTCCTAATCATTCAGTTAATCCCAATGGGGTTCCTAGGTAGCCAGCAGATATGGGAGAGGGGTAGCCTCTAGGCACTATTGCATCTAGCAAAGGACTGAGAACCTAGAGGTGGGATATGCCAGAGGGCCCACTTTGGCTCCATAATTAGCATTTTCCTTTACTAATGAGGCCTCTATGGCCATGCCAGGTTTCTGGAGTGCTGTCTCAATGACCAAAGGCACAACAGTCAACTGGGTTCAGAGAATTACAAACTCAGGACCTGTGAAAGCATTTATCTCAAGAAGAGCCCACTATACAACCAACAGTTGCCATCCTAATGGTGTGTTGATTCAGCCAAGGAAAATAGTTTCTTGCACAAGAAGACCATGAACAATTTAAGGTCACTGTGGTGGATCTGGAAACTCTAGAAGAAATGCAAAGAGGTTCTTGAAACCTCTATAGTGAAGGAGCTTCTGGGGGGGGGACACCAATGGGAATGTCTATTTTATTGCAATTTAGACAGATTCTACAGCTTTTTGTCATTGGATGGCCGATTCAAAGTGAGCCAATTTGTGAATGACAGCATAATGAATTTAAATAAAATTTGTAAATGAGGAAGGTATCACCTCTAAAACCCAAATAAACACAGTCAATCTTGAGTCTATTTTAAAGTAATAAGTGCTGATGTCAGTGAAGAGTTGGTTCCTTACTGGATCAGATATGGATCACCCCTGGACTGACAAGTAATGTCCAGAGATTTTACTGAAATAGCAGTAACTTGAATTTTGCAGGATGCAGTGGCTTACCCCTGACTGGAAAGTCTGAATTACCTTGCAGGAGGATGTTATCGATATAATGTCATACCTGTGTTCTTGGAATAAGTTGAACGTGGTTAAGATCTATAAAGGTATGGGCATTGGCAAGGCTCCCCAAATATCCCACGGAGAGGTGAGTGAAAATGTATCATTCCTTCAAAGGTAAAGAACTACTCATAGAGTAGAACATGTCAGCCAAATCTATAACAGCAAAATATTTTCCAGTTGCTGATTCTTATTAATTTCAGTAAAATTACGTATGCAGGTCTTAATGGAGGCTATGACGGCATTAAGGTTATGGTAATTCACTGTGAAGTAAATTCATTTAATTCAGGTTTGAGAATTGGCCAAACTGGTATTAAAGGGAGAGATAACAGGAAGAATGAGTAGGCCAGGCACACCAATCCCCAGGGATCTCGCTCCATTGCTTTCAACTTAACAAACATCATGTCTGCAGCAGATTCTCTCATGGAACCCGTTATCATCGTCTCTCTGGACCTTTTCTCCTCAGCAATATGTTCACAACAATTGTTGACAAAGTTGTCAACAATTGAGATTCATGTGAAGCATTTAAACTTAAGTCCACAGGGCATGTTTAGCTTCTTCGGGAAATTGATCCCCATGTGCCTGTTCTCAAAAGAGCAGATAAAACCTATGTTACTCTGCCTAACATAGAAACTGCACAGAAGCCCAAACCTTGCCTTCTGACTTCAAAATAATCTCCCTTAGAACAAAAATATTAAGGAATTTTCCATCTATCAACGTCCACTTTTCTAATTCTAAAATTGTTGGGATGAGGGTTATTTGTTTTTCTTTTTCATTTTATATGTGAAGGACTGTGTCTCTCAGGAACTATGTTTGGATTCTGGTTTGGATTCATAGGATGGAAGGTAATACACTTCCTAGGTAAGCCACACACACTTGGGTAGTTTCATTAAGAGAAGAGTACAATGTTTACACGTGGAATCTAAGAAACAAAACAGAAACAGACTCATAGATACAAGAATGAACTGATGGTTACCAGAGTGGGGAGAAGCTGGGGAGAGGGAAGCAAAATAGGTGAAGGGGATTAAGAGGTACAAACTTCCAGTTATAAAATAAATAAGTCACAGGGATATAATGTACAGCATAAGTGATAATCAGTAATGTTCTAATAACTTTCATGGTGGCAGATAGTAACTAAACCTATTGTGGTGACCATACCATAATGCATAAAAGTATTAAATCACTATGCTGCACACCAGAAACTAATGTAATATTGTATGTCAATTATAATTCAATTTCTTAAAATAAATACAGTCACTATGGCTAGTGACTCCTGCAACAAAAAGAGAGAGAGAAAGGTAGAATGTTGATGGGAAGCCAATAGACAGCATGTTAAATTTGATCTCACTCAGAGACTCACACGGCACATCTCCCCTTTGATTTACCTCTTAGGAACAAGTAAACATCCCACTGCAGTCATTCAGATTGTCAGGAATGTGAGCACTGCATGTTTTTAAAGTCACTGACATTATTCTATAAATGTGGATCATAAAATCAATCAATTATGAAAATCGTGATGAAAATGCAGTACTTGCCAAAGATCACAGGTTAGTACAAACATGGATGGCAGGGCCAAAGGCAAATCCAGCTCAAAGTCTAATATCACCAAGTGTCTCCAACATCTGTATGGAATAATGGGGAGATTGATAAGAATGATTCTTTTTTTTAAAGATTTTATTTATTTATTTGAGAGAGCATGAGTGGGGTGAAGGGCAGAGGGAGAAGCAGACTCCCCGCCAAGCAGGGAGCCCGGGACATTGGGATCATGACCTGAGCCAAAGGCAGACCAACTGAGCCACCCAGGCACCCCGACAAGAAAGATTCTTAAAATATGATTTTTTTCTAACCCGTATGCATGTGAATAGAGGGGCCTTTTCTATTATCTTTGGCTCTGAATCAGAAAAATCCAAAAATGCACACAGAACACCACCCCCAAAGTTTCCTTCCTTGGGGATTACCAATTTATCAAAAGGACGCTTCTTGTCAGAAATATGAATGTCCCTCTTCCTGGTTTCTTTATGCCAAGAATAGAGAACAGGGAACTTCCAGGCATGATAAACTGTCATCCTTAGTTTGCCACTGAGGACTCATTAAGACTTTGAGAAATATCCACTCTGAGTTGCACCTGTGGATATTTCAAAATCTCTATTCTCAGAGATATATCCCAAATCTACCTACAAGACTTCAACCATGCAGAGAAACATAAGAAAATGCTAATTAATATGATTTATAGATACCAGTACCTTGTTCATGTCGTCAAAAATGCTCACAATATAATATTAGAGAGTACCAAACCAAAGATCTTAAAGGCCTATTACAAATTTATACTTCCAAAGAAATAGGGGTGCAGAAAAAATCATTTATGCAACAAAACCTTCAACCATATCCATGTGAGGAATTCCCTATTGGTTGCTGAAACAAGGAAGTCAGAGGTTTGGACAATAATGGAGATGAGGATCTATGGCAGACAGCCAGTGAAACGTCAAATAGTACAGGGAAGGGGGAAGAGCACAAGGAAGGAAAAGGGAAGCACAGAAAAGAGAATCTGATAGAAATAATTCTACCAAGAGCATAGACGTATGAGAAATTAACAGAGTCAGAGGAAAGTGAGTTAAATGTGGAGATTTTGTAAACATTTTGGGATTAAAGGATAGGTTCAAAATGTTATTCTTCTGAAGAAAAAATTGAGTAATTATTCTGTAATAGAGTCTGGTAAGTGTCCGGGAATATGTCAACTTGGGGAATTAAAAAGACTTTAGAAATAAGGTCATTCACATAGAAGATATTGGGCTTCCATGGAGCCAAGTCCAGTGCAATGCAATGCTGGTTTAGGTCAACTGACATGACATGACTCATTAGGATCAGTTTTGTCTCTCCTATCCTGAGAAACTTGAGTTTCCATCACTCACCTCTACCTTTAGATCTCCTAAAGGTCAGCAATGAAAAACAGGACGTTTTCTGAGTTTATTCTGTTGGGCTTCACAAATCAACCTGAGGTCCAGGTTGTGATATGCATCTTTCTGTTCCTCATCTACGTGATAAGTGTCCTAGGAAATCTGACTATCATCATTCTCACTCTAGTAGACCCTCACCTCCAGACTCCCATGTATTTCTTCCTCCGGAATTTGTCCTCCTTAGAAATTTCCTTCACGTCCATTTTTATTCCCAGATTTCTGACCAGTGTGACAACAGGAAATAAAGTCATCAGTTTTGCTGGATGCTTGATTCAATATTTTTTTGCTATATTTCTTGGGGCGACAGAGTTTTACCTCTTGGCTTCTATGTCCTATGACCGCTATGCTGCCATCTGCAAACCCCTGCGTTACCTGACCATCATGAGCAACAGGGTCTGCATACAACTCGTGTTCTGCTCCTGGCTGGGAGGATTCCTAGCTATCTTACCCCCAATCATCCTGATGAGTCAGGTGGATTTCTGTGCCTCCAATGTCCTGAATCACTATTTCTGTGACTATGGGCCCCTTCTGGAGCTGGCCTGCTCAGACACAAGCCTCCTAGAAGTGATGGGCATCTTCCTGGCAGTTGTGACTCTGGCGGTTACTCTGGTGCTGGTGACATTTTCTTACACACACATTATCAGGACCATTTTGAGGATCCCTTCCGCCCAGCACAGGACAAAGGCTTTTTCCACTTGTTCCTCCCACATGATTGTTATCTCCCTCTCTTATGGCAGCTGCATGTTTATGTACATCAATCCCTCTGCAAAAGAAGAAGGTGCCTTCAACAAAGGAATGGCTGTGCTCATTACCTCAATTACTCCCTTGTTAAACCCCTTCATTCACACTCTAAGAAATCAGCAAGTGAAGCAAGCATTCAAGGACACCATCCAAAAGATTGTGAAGCTTTAAAAGACAGTACCTTTCCATGAAAAATATATTTCACTTACTAAATGTGTGTGGAGTGTCTACTATGTTTCAAATGCTGAACTGGCCCTTGAGGATAAATATATGAATGACATATGTCCTAAATTCAAGGAATCTGCAGCCTAGTAAGACAGAAAGGTGTTAAATTGTAATTCATGTAGTTAGTTGACAAAAAATAAAAGAACATGGTAAGTGCTATTAGAGAAGAAAAATGAGAATCCATAAAAAGAACAGTTGGAGGGAGTTAACTATTTTCCAGAAATGACTTGAAAATTTAGAGGCAAAACATATTGCTTATTTAGAAGAGTGGAAAGATAAGAATTTAGAGGGAGAAAGAGAGGCCATCATGAAGGTATTTTTTAATTACAAACTATGGAGTTAGTTGACATTGGTAAGTCAAGAGAAGTTTTAAGAAAGGAAGTTATAATATCAGCATTATTTCGAAGGATATCTGACATTGGCATTGTTCTTCCTCATGGAGCCCTGGAAACTATGCTTCAGACAAAGTGTCAATAAATTGATTCTCCTCCCCTTTGTCATTCATCTTTCAACTGTAGCCATTACAACTTCCAACCTTCCCTAAAGGAAAAAAAAAAAAAAAAAGATATACATCTGATCCACTTTTCTCCAAATGAGGTGAAAACCCCCAAGATTTTGTCAACTTACACATCCATTTTCTAGAAGTTGTGATTAGAAGAGGCTTCTAGAGCCAAGGTTAAAAGCCTCCCGCTTCTAGACAGGATCTGTTGTTGCTTTTCTTAGCTGACATTTTTTTAAGTTAATGGCTGAGATCTCCCACTCTCTCTCTGTGGTAGTTTCTGGTGATTTCTTCTATTGTAATCTTATTTCATCTGTTTGTTTACTTTCGTTAGATATTAGGACAAATTCTGTGATATGACTCCATTCTTTTAACTTTTCCCCAAGTTTTTGTTTTTGTTTATAACATAAGCCATGGATGCCTGTTTCATAAATGGATAATGAATATAAAATAGTAATATGGTTTTATATTTAGAATTCAGAATGTTATGAGTCTTAGCAACCCAATGGGAATAGACTACCCTACCAAGAACTCTATACATGGTTTCAAAGTAACAACAGCTTGAATATGAACTGGTGGTGGTAGGGCCTCAACTTAAAGGATGAAGAACATTTTTAGAAATCTGAGTACTTGCACATAGTTTAATAATATCCTAATGCATTGTAGAATGCTTGTTACTGTTTGAGTTACAAGTGGAACATCATCTTGTGTGTTCACGTGCTTTATATATGGTAATATTGTTGACTGGGATGATGCTTCTTGGGCATTTAAGAAACAAACTGTATTGGACTGGTTATGAGAGAAAATTTCCAGAACCACAGAAAATATTGAAGAGTGCATGGTATTTTGAATAAAAGGTCTTTTATGGAGGGCGCCTGGGTGGCTCAGTTGGTTAGGCGACTGCCTTCGGCTCAGGTCATGATCCTGGAGTCCCGGGATCGAGTCCCGCATCGGGCTCCCTGCTCGGCAGGGAGTCTGCTTCTCCCTCTCCCACTCCCCGTTTGTGTTCCCTCTCTCGCTGTGTCTTTCTCTGTCAAATAAATAAATAAAATCTTTAAAAAAAAAAAAAAAGGTCTTTTATGGAAAGCCATTGTTATTTTGAATATCTGAATTTCTTTGGTGGCTAAGCTAGAGATTAGTGATGATTTTTAATTTATTACAAATTGTTGGGGAACATCATCAAAAAGACATAACCCCGCTAAGCTGGGCCGGGGTTGGGGGTGGTGACCACAGGCTCCTCGCCCCCTCCACTGTGCTTGGAATGTGGGTTCCCCTTGCCTTTCCCGCTCCCAGGAGCTACTCCAAGGACACAGCCTTGAGATAGTGATGTGGGGTTGACAACACCTGCACCGTATACGTGACTGAACCCAGCTAGGGCCTCTTTATAAACTCTTAAGATGCAGCGAGCGGGTGCAGGGATCCATTCGTCTTGCTGCTGCCCAAGACAAGGATCTTATGTAAGTTCCCTATGCTTATTAAAACTGCCACCTACCCACCTGGAGTGGCCTCCTCTTTCTTCTGTCTCTCTCTGCCCTCTGAGAACGGGGGCCGGTTTCAGATTTCACCTGGGAAGCTCCCAAGAGGGTTACAAACCAATACAAATTCACTGAGCTATCAACTGATATGGAAATGTTCTTAAATAGCCACATTTCAATTATTAAGTTCATCCAAATCCACATTTCTACCAGAATCTATGATGAAGTGGAACACAATGCCATATAGTGCTCAAAAATATAGGCTTTAGTTCAAATCCCAGAGTCTCAACCTTCTATAAGAGATGCCTTGGGATTGTTACTTGACCTCACTAAGGCTTGCTTTTCTCAAACACAAAAAAGAGAATAATAATTGTGTCTATCATATATAACAGTTTTGAGCATTAAATGAGATAGTAAGTGTAAAACATTTTAAAAGCCAATACTTAAGTGTTTCATAAGTGATACCCATTACAACAGCATGAACACTATCCTTCTCAAGAAACTGGGGCTTAATTAGTAAGAATAGATATTAGGGCGCCTGGGTGGTTCAGTTGGTTAAGCGACTGCCTTCGGCTCAGGTCATGATCCTGGAGTCCCGGGATCAAGTCCCACATCGGGCTCCCTGCTCGGCAGGGAGTCTGCTTCTCCCTCGGACCCTCCTCCCTCTCATGCTCTCTGTCTCTCATTCTCTCTGTCTCAAATAAATAAATAAAATCTTTAAAAAAAAAAAAAGAATAGATATTAAATTGATTGGTTTAATATAATGGGACTGTAAACATGTTGGTCATTCTACTTGAAATCCCTCTGCAGCAAAGCCAGCTTATTTACATCTCTTATGTCCAGTTGCATCCGTTGGTAGCCAGATCGATGAAGGTCTTATCCATACTTCACATAAAGCCAATCAGAATATTTGGCAGGAGATTATTAGAAATGACTACATCAACTCCATGTGCCCTGGAGATCTCTAAGTGTGCTGAGATAAGGAAGGAAGGTACTTGGTGTAAGTCAAAGTTTAAGAACACTAAGCAGGGCTTCACCCAGCCTTCATAATATAAGCATTTAGAAATTAATTTGGGGGATGCCTGAGTGGCTCAGTCGGTTAAGCGTCCCTTCCGCTCAGGTTACGATCCCAGGATCCTGGGATCGGGTTCCATGTCGGGCTCCTTGCTCAGCATGGAGTCTGCTTCTCCCTCTGCCTGCCACTCCCTCTGCTTGTGCTCTCTCTCTTCCTCTCTAACAAATAAAATAATAAAATCTTTTAAAAAAAAATTAATTTAGGAGGGAACATATCACCCTCTAAATGAGCTTGTCAAAAAAAAAAAAAGGTCATGCTCTTCTGAAACTGTTCACTAAACTGGCTTTATGCTACCACATACTTATAATATAATCTGAGTCATAGATAAGCAAAGGAATGAGTTTACTGATCTGAAGCTGAACCTTTGGAATGTTCAATTTCTAAATGTATGAGTTGGTGGGCTTTATCCCTTCTGTCACCACTATAGACAAGAATCAAAAGAGGGGCACCTGGGTGGCTCAGCGAGTTAAGCATCTGCCTTTGGCTCAGGTCCTGATCTCAGGGTCATGGGATAAAGCCCCACATCTGGTTCTTCACTCAGCATGGAGTCTACCTGCCCTTCCCCCTCTCCTACTGCCCCTCCCCCTGCTCTCCTGCTCTCCTCTAAAATAAATAAATCAAATCTCCTTTTTAAATAAATAAATAATAAATTTATCCAGAAGGTCACAACCCAGGGCTTAAGCTTCTGTTCATATGCATCACTAAACAGTAGAGCTAAAGCTATACAAAGATCATGAGTTCAAATGCCAAAATAACCACCCATCTTAGGAATATATCCACTGGGGGAGAGGGGCAAGATTCCACACCAGACAACACATGATGCAAAGAAGAATTACTGGAACAGAAACAGCAAGAATTTAAAATAAGTATAATTTCAAAGCTGTAATCATCAAGACAGTATGGTACTGGCACAAAAACAGACACATAGATCAGTGGAACAGAATAGAGAGCCCAGAAATGGACCCTCAACTCTATGGTCAACTTCTTCAACAAAGCAGGAAAGAATGTCCAATGGAAAAAAGAGTCTCTTCAGGCGCCTGGGTGGCTCAGTCGTTAAACGTCTGCCTTCGGCTCAGGTCATGATCCCAGGGTCCTGGGATCGAGCCCCGCATCGGGCTCCCTGCTCCGCGGGAAGCCTGCTTCTCCCTCTCCCACTCCCCCTGCTTGTGTTCCCTCTCTCGCTGTCTCTCTCTCTGTCAAATAAATAAATAAATAAATCTAAAAAAAAAAAAGACAGTCTCTTCAACAAATTGTGCTGGGAAAATTGGACAGCCACATGAAGAAGAATGAAACTGGACCATTTCCTTACACCACACACAAAAACAAACTCAAAATGGATGAAAGACCTAAATGTGAGACAGGAATCCATCAAAATCCTTGAGGAGAACACAGGCAGCAACCTCTTCGACCTCAGCCACAGCAACTTCTTCCTAGAAACATCACCGAAGGCAAGGGAAGCAAGGGCAAAAATGAACTACTGGGACTTCATCAGGATAAAAAGCTTTTGCACAACAAAGGAAACAGTCAACAAAACCAAAAGACAACCGAAAGAAAGGGAGAAGATATTTGCAAATGACATATCAGATAAAGGGCTAGTATCCAAAATCTATAAAAAACTTACCAAACTCAACACCCAAAGAACAAATAATCCAATCAAGAAATGGGCAGAAGACATGAGCAGACATTTTTCCAAAGAAGACATCCAAATGGCCAACAGACACATGAAAAAGTGCTCAACATCACTCGGCATCAGGGAAATCCAAATCAAAACCACAATGAGATACCACCTCACACTGGTTAGAATGGCTAAAATTAACAACACAGAAAACAACAGATGTTGGCAAGGATGTGGAGAAAGGGGAACCCTCCTACACTGTTGGTGGGAATGCAAAATGGTACAGCCACTCTGGAAAACAGTATGGAGATTCCTCAAAAGTTGAAAACAGAGCTACCCTAAAACCCAGCAATTGCACTACTGGGCATTTACCCCAAAGATACAAATGTAGTGATCCAAAGGGGTACATGCACCCCGATGTTTATAGCAGCAATGTCCGCAATAGCCAAACTATGGAAAGAGCCAAGATGTCCGTCAACAGATGAATGGATAAAGAAGATGTGGTATATATATACAATGGAATATTATGCAGCCATCAAAAGGAATGAAATCTTGACATTTGCAATGACGTGGATGGAACTAGAGGGTATTATGCTGAGCGAAATAAGTCAATCAGAGAAAGACATGTATCATATGACCTCACTGATATGAGGAATTCTTAATCCCAGGAAATAAACTGAGGGTTGCTGGAATGGTTGGGGGTGGGAGGGATGGGGTGGCTGGGTGATAGATATTGGGAGAGGGTATGTGCTATGGTGAGCGCTGTGAATTGTGTAAGACTGATGAATCACAGACCTGTACCTCTGAAACAAATAATACATTATATGTTAAAAAAAAAAAAAAAGATAGCAGGAAGGGAAAAATGAAGGGGGTGAAATCGGAGGGGAAGACGAACCATAGAGACCATGGACTCTGAGAAACAAACTGAGGGTTCCAGAGGGGAGGGTGTTGGGAGGATGGGTTAGCCTGGTGATGGGTATTAAAGAGGGCACATATTGAACGGAGCACTGGGTGATATATGCAAACAATGAATCATGGAACACTACATCAAAAACTAATGATGTAATGTATGGGGATTAACATAACATAATAAAATAAAATTTAAAAAAAAAGGTTACTACGTGAAGTGATGGATGTGCCAATTAACAGTGTGGGGGGAGTCCGTTCACAATGTATACATATATCAAGTCATCACATTGTATACTTTAAATATCTTACAATTTATTTGTAAATTATACCTCAATAAAGCTGGTGGGGGAGGAAAGGAGTCTGAGTAAAAATAAACAAGACACTCCCTCTCTTCAAGTAATCTATAATCCAGATGCAAACATCAGAGAAATTTTTTTAAAGATTGATTGATTTTCGGGGGCAGTGGGAAGAAGGGGCAGAGGGAGAGGGACAGAGAGTCTGAAGCAGACTCCCATTGAGTGCAGAGCCTGATGCAGGGCTCGACCTCACAAACCTGAGATCACAACCTGAGCTGAAACCAAGAGTTGGAAGCTTAACTGACTGCACCAGCCAGGCACCCCAGACAATTTTTAATAAGGGTTAAATATAAGCAAACAGCAAGGTGGGTGAAAAATGCTTCTTATTCCAAAATACATGCTACATATGTGAACCATGCATTAGGAAGTAGAAAATTTTGTTGTGAATACAGATCTGAGAAGGCCAGTGCATCTACCGAGAAAGCAAAGGTAAGTGCTGAGATACACAGATGAACAAAAAAACAGTCCCTGAGCTCAAGGTGTTTGTGGTCTGGTGGGGAAGACAAGCTCTATCCCACATCACTGACTCTACAGAAATATAACAGAGGCACAAACCATGTGTTACTGGGACTGGGAGAGAGCAAGTGACTCAGCCTAGGGCTTCCAGGAAAGGCCTCATAGAAGAGGTCACACTTAGGCTAGATCTTGGAGGATGAATGGGTGTTTGCCAGTTCTAAAGAGAACTGGGAGAACAGCAGAGAATTCTTTGTAGCCTTTCTCAGAGGAAATAAAAGCCAAAAATAAAAGAAAGAAAAGAGGAAGGGAAGAAGGAAGGGTGAGGGGAAAGTCACTGACATTCAATAATTCCTCAAACATTCTGAAAGAGGTGACTTTTCTGACTAGGGAAGAGTCTCCGGAAGCTTCTGCTCCGCTTCCCTGAATCCACAGAGAGACAGTGGACAGGTAAAGGAATGATGGACTTGGGGAGAAATTTTCCTCTTCTTCATCCTAATTTCTGATGCTCCTATCCACCCAGGCTTGCACATTTCTGGAAACGGCTGGATCCGCCATGGCCAATTGGACCTTAGTGACTGAGTTCTTCCTCTAAGTCCTGACAGACACCAAAGAGCTTCAGGTGGCAGTTTTCCTGCTCCAGCTGCTTGCCTACCTCGTGACTGTCTCTGGAAACCTGGTTGTCATCAGCCTGACCTTGCTGGACACCCGCCTGCAAACCCCGATGTACTTCTTCCTCTGGAATCTGTCCTGCCTAGAAATTTGGTTCCAGACCGTCATCCTGCCCAAGATGTTGCTCAACATTGCCACAGGGACCAAGACCATCAGTTTTGCTGGCTGCATCACTCAGGACTTTTTCCACATCTTCCTGGGGGCTACAGAGTTCCTCCTCCTCACGGCCATGGCCTACGACCAGTACATCGCCATCCGCCAGCCCCTCCGCTACCCGATCCTCAGGAGCAAGAGTCTGCACACAGCTCATCCTCACCTGCTGGCTGGCAGGTTCTCCTTCATCATCGTGCCTGTCATCCTGACCAGTCGGCCTCCATTCTGTGACACCCACATCAACCACTACTTCTGTGACTAGATACCTCTAATGGAGGCGGTGTGCGGTGGGCCAGGTGTTAGAGATGGCAGCTTTCACCCTGGCTGGGGTGGCTGTGGTCAGCACTCTGGTGCTATCAGCATATCCTATGTCCAGATCATCCAGACAATTGTCAGGATCCCCTCTGTCCAGGAGAGAAAAAAAGCTTTCTCTACCTGTTCTTCCCACATCATTGTGGTCACCATGTGCTATGGCAGCTGCTTCTTCATGTATGGCAAGCCCTCTCCAGGCAAGGGGGTTGATTTCCACAAAGGAGTGTCTCTAATCAATACAATCATTGTCCCCCTCTTGAATCCTTTCATCTGTACTCTCAGGAACCAACAAGTTAAGCAAGTAGTGAAAGACCTGATCAGGAAAACAGTTGGCTCCAAAATAAATGACAGCCCTAACAAGGCTCTTTCCAGGGACACATGAATCTAAGAATTCCACAAAAAGTATTTTCAAGGTTAAGCTCTCATGAATAGTCCTCTTCGAAATCCTTAGAGCTTTTCCAGCTTCCACCCATCCCTTGTCCCAAAGCCACTCCCATATTTCAGATATTTGTTATGGTAGCACCCCACTTCCAGGTACCAAAATCTGTATTGATTACCTATTGCCACTTAACGAGCTACCCACAAAACCTAGTGGCTTAAAACAACAATCATTATCTCATAGTTTCAGTGGGCCGGAATCTGGCTGATTAGCCGGGTAACTCGGGCTTAAGGTGATTCATGAGGTTGTAGTCAAGCTGTCAACCAGGGCTGTGGCCTCATCTGAAGGCATGATTGAGGGGGCATGTGCTTCCAAGTTCACTCACTCCGTTGTTGGTAGGAATATGCCTGTGGGACCAAAACCAACACTCCTTTGTGAGACCAGGGAAGGAGGGAAAGAAAAAGGAGATGTGGAGTTATTCTTAGAAAGTATATTGTAATATATTGTCACCTAAGGGGTGACTGTGGAAGCAACTGAAACACCAGCAACGTTCCTGTGCCCGGGCTGTTGAACACAGTGGCCCAGTAGGAGCGGGATCCCATGATCCCCAGCGGCAGGGCACAGGTTAGGAGCAATGAAAGAATGTAATCTTCAGTCTCTCCTTTCGGCACCTGGTGATTGCTAGCCCAAACACCCTGCTCCTCCCTTATCCTATGACTGCCTCCCTGCGTGCCAGCATGTAGGGGAGGGTGCAGACCTGCTTTACAGCTTCAAGATATTTGCCATCCCTTTGTACTCCTTTCTCACACTTTGAGGCATCTGTCCTTGCTTTTCTCATAAAAAATAAATAAATAAAAAATAAAAGCTTTGTGCAGGATTCAGCTGCTGCTCCTCTCCCTTTCAGAGGCAGCCCTGCACAGCCACTCAGATTGGTGTCTGAGAACTTTATTTCAGTGTGCAACCATGGGGAGAGGACTGTAAGACTGGGGCAAGAGTCTGAACAGGGACTACTAAAAAACAGCAGTGTCTAAATGCTCCTCTGTATGGGGAGGCAACTCTGAAACTCCAGGAAGACAGGCTCTGAAGGAGATATTGAGGGGAAATTTGAGTTGCACACACTGTCACAGACTTCCTCGCACTCCAGCTACACCATCATAGGCACCACTGATAGACTTCCAGCACTTAGGCCACACTCACCCTCCCGACCTTTCCCCATGCCCCTCACTCCCAGCCCAAAACATTCACCCCAGTGTCAGCCTTCTCTTCCTCTGCTTCCAGGATAGCATGATCCCGAAGAAATTCAAGGCCCCCAGACCTGGCCTGTTCTGGCTTCATGCCTCTCCCTTCAAACTTGGCCCTCACGGCTGCTCAGAAATCCATTTCCTCACCTCTGAAATCCCTGACAAATGTCCCTGTGAGATAAAATTTCTCTCTTGAATCATATGATCCCTGCCCCTTCCCACTCTTTTTCTCTTTGGTGAGCTTATCACCAACTTTTCAGGAGAGGATGAAGCTGTGCAGCCTAAGCTCAGAAACACCCTCTCCCTTCACCTCAGCATATTTCTGGCCCTGCATCTGCTTTCTCATCCTTGCCACTCCGTCAGAGGAGGAGGGATCTCTGGATCTCTGGATCTCTGTTACCTCAAAAGACGTAACACGGGGCATGGGCTGTTAAAAAGAACACAAAGTCTCAAGCTAAGCAGGCCTGTATTTAGATCCTACTTCTCCTGCTTTCTAGTGAGGGGTGGCCTTGAACAAGATACTTCGTCTCTCTGAGTCTTGGTTTCCTCTTCTAAAAAGTAGTCTGCAAGGGGTGCCTGGGTGGCTCAGTCGTTAAGCATCTGCCTTCGGCTCAGGTCATGATCCCAGGGTCTTGGGATCGAGTCCCACATCGGGCTCCCTGCTCAGCAGGAAGCCTGCTTCTCCCTCTCACTCTCCCCCTGCTTGTGTTCCTTGTCTCATTGTGTCTCTCTGTCAAATAAATAAATAAAATCTTTAAAAAAATAAATAAATTTTAAAAATAAAAAATAGTCTGCAATAGGAAACATTTGATGCTTCCAGCCCATTTCTTACCCCCCCAAAACCTTAAGAGCTGGTCCTTCACCCCAGAAGTAAGTCCCTATTGCCTTTGTACACTTGCTTCTACTATGCTGCTTGTCTTGAGGTAACAGCGATGCAGAAATACCTCCTCTTCTGAGACGGATTGGTTCCTCAAACTAGCTCCAAATCATGCCCATTTATATCCGTGGCACCACCATCCTTCCACTCTTTGGGGCTAGACATCTTGAAGTCATCACTGACTCTTTCCTGCAATCTGTCACCAACCCCTGTTATCTCCTCCCTCAAAATGGTGCTCAGATTCACTCTACCCTCGTATTTCAACACTCTGCATACAGGCCACATGTCAAATATGACCAACTATCAGAGACTGCAAGAGATGGTCTCACATTCTTTGCTTCTCTACAGCCACTCTCTTTGGTAGTACCCTCCCACATGGACTCTGGGTTTGGCCCTGTGGCTTGCTTCAGACATTGTGACAGTAGCAAACAGAATGCAAGCAGAAATTCAAAAAGCCCTTGAAACCCTCTGACTGCCATGTGAACAAGTCTGGGCTATCCTCTAGATGATAAAAGACTCAAGGCCTCCTTGCCACCATCACCTTTGCTGATAATAATCACATACACATACACATACATACACACACACACACATACATACACACACACACACACACACACAAACCCTGCCCAGGTGGCCAGCAGCCAAGTGGGGATGCATGAATGAGCCCATTAAAAACCAACAGAAGAACCACCCAACTGAGCCCAGCCCAAGTTGCCAACCTACAGAATCATGAACTAAATAAATGTGGTTGTTGTAAGCCACAAAGTATTCAAGTGGCTTATTATTCAACAAAAATTAACCAGTACACCAAACAAAAGTAAGTAGATATGGTAAACACATACTGTGTCCTGGTTAAGAATCCAAGATTAAGAAGTGAATTCAAGTTGGCTTAGTGAGGTCAGGAAAGAGAACTCCAACTCTTCTCATCTATAGTCGCAGGCCAGAGAAAGTTACCAGGAAATAGGCCCTAAACAGAAGGCATACTGAAGCAAAATTATTTACTTTTCTTCTGGAGCATTCCATGTCCTCCTCACAGGTAATCTGGCCCCTAAAGTAAGACTCAAATGGGAATGTTGCCCCAATAGACTTTGAAAGTCTTATCCCAAGGAGCCTGATTTGAACATTCTCTGTGTGAAATGAGGTTTTAAAGTTTCCCAGAAAGCTCAGAAACCACCCCGAGCCTCAAGTCCCCACACTCTTGTCAGGAGCATTTCTAGGACACCCTTTTTCAGGAACTCTGTCCCCAGAGAATAAAATTCTCACATGAAGGCCATGGTCTGCAAGAGAGAGACCCAGAGCTCCCCAGGCTATGTGTCTATTTCTCAGACGCTGTGGGAAACAGTCAGACAGGAAGATGATGTGCTGATTCACTCACTTCTCAGACTGAATCAGTCTTAATTGAACGTATCCCTTTTCTTTCTCCACACCCAGTAAAGATGTAATTTATGAGCCAAGTCCAAAGCAGACAAATGTTCTGCGGGCACACATTTTGTTCTCATCTCAAGAACCAGCACATTGTATTAGTACCTCATAAATTCATTTCATCTTCTGCTTTGAAGTTATTAGGATGTGAAGGTAATTCTTTTGTGAGCCCCCCCCCACCACCACCACCAGAACTGAGGAATGGGGAGAGAGACTGAAGACCCAGAAAACCACTTAAAACGTGTACATGCTGAAGAAACCAGATTCTCAAGGCAGGGAACCAGAGACAATCCAGGGAAATGGCTCCCTCTAGTGGGAGTTTCTATTTTTACAATGTCACACTCACACCACAGTTTAGGAAACTGAAAGGATTTAAGTTCTTGAAACAATGGAACCATTGTCCCGGGAATGATATAAACAAACACCTCCCTCTTGTGAGGATTTTTGCTGTTTTGTGTTTTGTTTTGTTTTGTTTTGTTTTGTTTTGTTTTGTTGTTTTAGAAAATGTCAACTATGGTGGCTGGCACAAAATTGACCAACCCTAAAGAATATAACTCAGTCAAACTTTCATTCATGGCTTAATTTTTATCACTGCTATGTCCCATAGGGGTGTGATCAGGTTAAGTAAGGCATTGTGAGCTACTTTTTACTGTTCTTAATGCCTGCTCCTTTTAATAGCTGTTGACTTGGAGGCACTCTTCCTGCGATGCAGATACTTTCATGTGTAATTTGGTTAAAAATTAACTTAATAAAGGGAGGGCGCCTGGGTGGCTCAGTTGGTTAAGCGACTGCCTTCGGCTCAGGTCATGATCCTGGAGTCCCAGGATCGAGTCCCAGGATCGAGTCCCAGGATCGAGTCCCGCATCGGGCTCCCTGCTCGGCAGGGAGTCTGCTTCTCTCTCTGACCCTCCTCCCTCTCATGCTCTCTGTATCTCATTCTCTCTGTCTCAAATAAATAAATAAAATCTTTAAAAAAAAAATTAACTTAATAAAAATTACTCAAAACCTGTGTTTATGGAGTTAATTAACTATATAGGCATTTTCAGTGACTTGCTTTAATTATTAAACATTAACAAGTCAGATGTAGGGAGATGTCTGCCCACTGGGAATTTAGAAATTTAAGCGATATGGTGGTATGAGTAGGATGATTTTTTAAATTGTTGAGTAATTTTTTCTAGTCTGTTAAGGTTAAGAATTACGGAGATCTTTATTTTAGGGCTTAGCTAAATGTATTTTTATTTTAACTTTAATCAAAGAAAATACCAGATCTAAGGAGATGCCTGTCTGAAAATTTTATGAATTTAAGTAGCATGCTGGTTATTAGTGGGAAAGATTTGTTAAATGGTTGCATAGTTTTTCTGATATACCAGGACTGAGAATATAAATATTTTTGTTCAGAACACTGAAGCGGAGTACTCACAGATTAAGGAACTCTGCCTAGATACAATTCCCAATAACCATCTGAGGGCTCTCAATAAAAATTAAAAGACCAAAATAAAATCCTTAAAGAAAATAGAATTGAGTATACATCTGCCATCTGCTCTTGCCGCCTAGCTCAAATAGGGAAAAACAGTGACTTGGAGTTTTCTCTTCCTCCCTTTCTAATAACAGGTGCCAAGTCTTTCTATGAGGGGAAGGAGAGGGTGGAGCTCTGAACTGCACTAACTTTTCATTGTGCTTTCATATGTGCACAATCACCTCTGTGCTTATCCTAGATGAGACAGCACCTAGAGGTGGGGCAGGAAGGGAGGGAGGGAGGAAGAAAGGGGGAGACAAAAGAGAAGAAAGGAAGGAAATGGGGGAAAATAGGAAGAAAGAAGGGAGACAGAAGTCCTGATTTTGAAACTGCTATTTACAAATACATTTGCAGGTGTTCAAAGCATGGGTTCTGCAAAATTACTTTCTACTTGGGAATTTCCTTCTAAGTATAAATTTTTTTAAAATTTTATAGAAGCATAAATTTTATTTGTAAAGATTCGAAAAAAAATTTTTTTGAAACTTCTATTTAGAAGATGATGTGGAGACAGGGGAACCCTCTTACACTGTTGGTGTACACTCTGGAAAACAGTATGGAGGTTCCTCAAGACGTTAAAAAGAGAGCTACCCTATGACCCAGCAATTGCACTACTAGGTATTTACCTCAAAGATACAGATGTCGTGAAAAGAAGGGCACATGCACCCCAATGTTCATAGCAGCAATGTCCACAATAGCCAAACTGTGCAAGGAGCCAAGATGTCCTTCAACAGATGAATGGATAAAGAAGATGTGGTTCATATATACAATGGAATGTTACTCAGCCATCAGAAAGGATGAATACCCACCATTTGCATTGACATGAATGGAACTGGAGGGTATTATGCTAAGTGAAATAAGTCAGTCAGAGAAAGACAATCATCACATGGTTTCACTCATATGTGGAACATAAGGAATAGCACAAAGGACCATAGGGGAAGGAAGGGAAAACTGAATGGCAAGAATTCAGAGAGGGAGACAAACCATAAGAGACTCTGAACTCCAGGAAACAAACTGAGGGCTACAGAAGGGAGGGGGGTGAGAGATGGAGTAGCCGGGTGATGGGTATTAAGGAGGGCACGTGTGGTGATGAGCACTGGGTCTTATACACAACTAATGAATCGTTGAACACTACATCAAAAACTAATGATGTACTCTATGTTGGCTGATAGAACATTAAAAAAAAAAGATGAATATATGGGCAGCAGTTGCCGTACAAGTTTTTCAGAGAGGAGAACACACCCAAGTGGCGGGGGCTCTTCAATATGTTGAAGAATTAATTTTGCAATTATTTAATATGCTATGCCAAGCTCAGCCCCGAAGTGCTTCAGATGTAGAGGAATGTGTTCAAAAAAGTTTCCCTCATCCAACTGTTAAGTGGACGATAGCTGATGCCCAATTGGCTATTGAAAAGAGAAAGCAAAGAAACACTTTATCTCTCCCAGTAGAAAAAATTCATCCTTTATCAAAGGAGGTCGTAGGTTATAAAATTGACCACCAGGTTTCTGTTTACATAGTAGCAGTATTAGAATACCTTTCTGCAGACATTTTAAAGCTGGTGGGGAATTACGTACAAAATATACAGCATTATGAAATTACAACAAGATATTAAAGTGGCAATGTGTGCTGATAAGGTATTATTGGACATGTTTCATCAAGATGTAGAAGATATATTATCTTTTTTCTTTTAAGATTTTATTTATTTATTTGGCAGAGAGAGGGAACACAAGCAGGGGGAGTGGGAGAGGGAGAAGCAGGCTTCCCGCAGAGCAGGGAGCCCGATGCAGGTTTCGATCCCAGGACCCTGGGATCATGACCTGAGCCGAAGGCAGACACTTAACGACTGAGCCACCCAGGTGCCCCAAGATATATTATCTTTAACTGATGAAGAGCCTTCCACCTCAGGACAGCAAACTTACTGTGATTTGGTAAAAGCATTTATGGCAGAAATTCAACAGTACATAAGGGAACTAAATCTAATTATAAACATTTTTAGACAGCCCTTTGTCTCCAACTCAAAATTGTTTTCAGCTAATATAAGTATTGTTGTGTACACACATATCATTGCATGTGTTGTTAATTTTACATGACCACTCAAATTTGAGTTTGTGTAGTTCATGATTGCTAATTTGTCAAATTTTTTTAAGTTGTGGGATTTAACTCATAGTGACTATGATCTCAAAGTTGTTACAACAGGTTCAATAAATTCAACATCAAAAACTAAAAGACCAGCGCGCCTGGGTGGCTCAGTTGGTTAAGCGACTGCCTTCGGCTCAGGTCATGATCCTGGAGTCCCGGGATCGAGTCCCACATCAGGCTCCCTGCTCAGCAGGGAGTCTGCTTCTCCCTCTGACCCTCCTCCCTCTCATGCTCTCTCTCTCTCTCATTGTCTCTCTCGCAAATAAATAAAAAAATCTTAAAAAAAAAAAAAAAAAACTAAAAGACCAAAAAAATAGAAGATGAACGTGTGCCTGTGTTCTGACAAACAGACTGGGTGGAGAGAGAGAGGGAAGGTGAGAGAGGAGAAATCTGCAGCAGCTGCTAAGCTGAAAAGGGACAAGAAACTCCTGTTTGTCTCTATTAAAAAAGTAGGTTTTTCAAGATTTTATTTATTTATTTGAGAGAGAGAACAAGTGAGAGAGGGAACACAAGCAGGGGGAGTGGGAGAGGGAGAAGCAGGCTTCCCGCAGAGCAGGGAGCCCGACATGGGGCTCGATCCCAGGACCCTGGGATCATGACCTGAGCCGAAGGCAGACGCTTAAAGGACTGAGTCACCCAAGGGTCCCTGCTAAAAAGTAATTTTAAAGAGTTTACAATGACTCATTGGAAACATTTTAACAATTGCACCATTCCCAGCTAGTGTTTATGTAAGAAAGCTTTCTATTTACATTGCTAAAACTCCAAGCACTTTAGCAAAACACTGTGCTAAAAGCCTTGAGTTACACAGAGATGATTTGAAATGAACATCATGAAAAAGAATGTGCAGTCTGGCTGTTGCTGGCCAGAAGAGAGTTTCTGTTCCATACAAGGCAACTGTCTGTGAACAACCATATTAACTGATGGTCTGGGTGATTTTTTAAGCATTTTACAACATAACATGATAGTGTATTCTTGTGTGTTATAGTTTGGTAACATTTTATCGTGTTTAACTATTTTTGAGGAAACTGGAGGCTTAGGGTTGACACTGTCACATAATATTTTTTCCCATTTAAAATGATGAGAAATAGGTTCCCAGTTAGCAGTTTCACCCAAAACATCTGTTTTTCATGAACGGATTATTGATCGTAAAGAGGAGATGCCCATGTAAGGATTCAGCTATCTCAACAATAGCATTGCTATCTTGAAGATAATGGAATAATACCTTCAAAATTCTAAAAATAATAATAATAATCACACCTAGACTACTATACCCAGCCAATTCTCAAACAAGCACAAGGTTAGAATAAAGAATGTTCAGATGTGCAAAGCCCCAAAAACTGTATTTCCTATGCACCATCCAACAGCATCTGGAGCTACTGGAGAATGTACTCCACCCAAACTCAGAAAGAAAAAGACCTTGGATCCAGGAAGCAGGAGCTCTAATTCGAAAAGAGAGTGAAAGGCATTCCTGGCCACCCCCACATGGAAGCTGTGCATCAGGCTGAAGAAAGCACAGTCCAGAGGGGAATCTGCAGACAGTCTCTTCCACATACCATACCCCAGGTACATCGGGGACACCCACAGGCCCATCACACTCCCGCTGCACAGGACACGTCTACACCCGCTGTCCAACCACATCTCCCCCCCAGCATAGACACTACACACACCACAGGCTCCGTTTGCAGAGCCAGTGACAAATGGTAATCTTAGACATTCTTTCTCAGGTCCCAAGTTAAGGTTGTCTTATCCTGTTCCAAATTCCAAACGGGTTCCCGTTGACGTCAAGCCAGAGGTCCTCTGCCTCCATGGGGCCAACTTATCCTTAGGAGCCTCTTTCTACTTCATCCCTCCTCCAAGAGTGTCACCTCCTCCCTTCACAGGTCCCCTGGCCACCCAGTAATCCAGCAGCCACACCTCCACCTACCCGTCCGCTGCCCATGTGGCCAGTTATCCATCCCTTTATGGGCCCCTCTATCCGGCAATCAATCTGGCCCTCTGTCCGTCTCTTCTGGACTTGTCAGCATAGTTCTCAGACACACAAAGAGCCTTACTACAAACCCCTCTGGAGGCGCTGCTCTGTGAATGAGGCAGCAAGGCCACCTCGGGAGCAGGGAACCAGTTTCTCCGCCGTGAGGCCCAGGGGACCCGGTGCACACCGGCGGGCATCACACAAAATCCTCCCAGGGTCCCCACACCCAGAACCTGGGAGGCTCGTCTCCCGGCCCAGCGGAGAGACCTCCGAGCTGTCGGTTCATAAACGGGGCCCGGCCCATGGAGAACAAAGAGAATCCGAGGGAAGACGCAGCCACTCCAGATTGGCAGGCTGCAGGTCCGACAAGCGAGCGAACTTACCTGCAGGCTCGTGTTGAGCGGCCGCTAGACCGTGGACTCGGCACCCGCCCACGGCAATCGTAGAAGTTGGCATGGAGGACTTAACCGGTTCAGTAATGTACACCATCCAGGAGGTCTCAACGACACCTTATCGCCTCAACGTTACGTGCTTGAAAATGGCTCCCACCGTGGGAGGACCGCACATTCAAAGGACAGGGGAGGGGATAAGGAGCCCCCCATTGCGCAGGTGCAGCTCTGGCGTCAACCAGCGGTCACATCCTCCCGATGACCTCCTCCTGCCCTGCACGCCTGGTGACCCGCTCACAGTCTTGCCTGCCCCCCTCCCCCGCCTCGGCAATACGCCCTGAGCAGGCAGCAAAGGGTTTTCCTGGCGTGGAGGTGCCGCGTTGCGCTGGAGACAGGTGCGCAGCAGCAATATAGGTACATGCGAGAAAAAACCCAAGATTCACAGAATGATTCCCCACCAAGAGTCCCATAATCTGAAGCACTGATTTATTAAGTCCCTTAGGTGGGAGGTTGGATCACTTAGGGCATTCACCCGTGTCCTCATGAGATTTAATAAAGATGGTACATCAGCAGACTCAGGAACACACACATTCGGTTTGGATAATGGCACAGGTGTCTCTTTTCCAGGCAGTGATCATGTCCAAGGCCATTCTATTTTGGAGCACAGCTTTTCTCATTAGAGACATTTCAGTGCTCAGTAAAGACATGTTTTGCTGGCTATCATTTAAGGCTCGCTGAGTGAAGTTAGTAAGGCTTCTGTGGGTGCTATACCGTCCTCCAGACCAATGGAGGGGGGACAAGGACAGTGGCTTACACAACAGGACCAGTGGAAAAGCAAATGTGCCTGCCTGGCCTTGAGGGGAGGGAGGGTGGCAGCCTTAGAAACTTGCCCTGGTGGCGCATAGCGTACATGTTGGCCAGGGATGGCAGCATTGAGGATATGGGCAAAAAATAGGTGAAGGGGAGTGGGGGGTACAGACTTACGGTTATGGAATGATTAAGTCACAGGGATGAAAGGTACAGCGCTGGGAATAGTGGATAGTACTGTAAGAGCATCGTGTGGTGAGCTTGCGGGGAGCACAGCATAACATAGAGAGGTGTTCGATCACTATGTCGTACACCTGAAGCTAATGTAACGCTGTGTGTCAGCTATACTCAAATTTTTTAAAAATTGAAATTGAAACTAAGAAATTCTCAGATAAACAAGAGCTGTGAGGGAGTTTGAGGACTGTCGTCTTGAGCTCTCTAGACTCGACGAGACAGAAAGTCATGCTGTGAATGAGTCATCAGTAACACCTGTCAAAGCACCTCCGCAAAGCTACTAACCCGCTCCTCTTCCAAGCTCTGAAGCAACCCCTATGAATGAAACAAAGTCCTTGCCTGTGCAGATCATACTTTCCAGTGGGGGAGACGTACACTAAACACCCAAACAAACAAAAACAACAAATATTACAGTTCCGCCGGAGATGCATGCCCTAAAGAATATAAAGTAGTACGATCGGGGGCATCTGGGTGGCTCAGTTGGTTAAGCGACTGCCTTCGGCTCAGGTCATGATCCTGGAGTACCGGGATCGAGTCCTACATTGGGCTCCCTGCTCGGCAGGGAGTCTGCTTCTCCCTCTGACCTTCCCCCCTCTCATGTGCTCTCTCTCTCTCTCACTCTCTCATATAAATGAATAAATAAAATCTTTAAAAAAAAAAAAGAAGTAGGACGATCGGGGTATGGTGCTATACAGTCTCTAGGGCAGTTTGGAAAAGTCTTTCTAAAGAGATGAAATTTGAGCCGAAACTTGAATAATGGAAGGCACCTGTGAAAGATATAGGGCAAAGCCTCTGCACAGTGGGAACAGCAAGTAGGTTTAAGGAAGAGAACAAAGGCTAGTGTGGCCGGAGCATAATGGAGGGAAAACAAGAGCAGGGTGTTGTAAAATGTAGGTTTCATCATTATTTTTCCAACAGGATGAGGGCAACAGATCAGAAGACAATTCCCATTGAAGAGATATTTTGTTACTCACAGTTCCCAAGAGGAGGGGCATGCTGCACCATACATAGCCACAGGGAGAAGCACTGGGGTAGATCAGGAGGCACAGGGAGTGAGAGGTCATGTGGACAAGAGCCTGTACTGTGATTTTCTTGGGAAGGAATAGGCAAGGCAGGGTAAGCAGACTAGGCAAGTTTCAGTTTAGCTAGTTTGGATAATTTCAGCCAGTTCTAGGTTTAGGGGCTGTCTCTGGTTGTCTGGTATCCGACCCTGGGATGATTAGGTCCAAGAATATTTTGGCCCAGAGTGTTAGAACCCAATAAAGGTGGTGGCAGAGGGTACAGACTCTGGACTGTTGGCTTGCATATGAAAGGCACGCTTATAGATGAGTCATTTGTTATCTCTAGGAATTAGCTGATCTTGGGAGGGGCAGTCTAGCCAGGATCAGTAAGGCTCCAGATGTCAAAACATCAGAATAAAAAGACATGCTTAACTACTGGGTATTTACCCCAAAGATACAAAAGTAGGAATCCGAAAGGGTACATGCACCCCGATGTTTATAGCAGCAATGTCCACAATAGCCAAACTGTGGAAAGAGCCAAGATGTCCATCAACATCTGATGAATGGATAAAGAAGATGTGGTATATATATACAATGGAATATTATGCAGCCATCAAAAGGAATGAGATCTTGCCATTTGCAATGACGTGGATGGAACCGGAGGGTATTACGTTGAGCGAAATAAGTCAAACAGAGAAAGACGTATCATATGACCTCACTGATATGAGGAATTCTTAATCGCAGGAAACAAACTGAGGGTTGCTGGAGTGGGGGGTGGGGTGGGAGGGATGGGGTGACTGGGTGATAGACACTGGGGAGGGTATGTGCTCTGGTAAGCGCTGTGAATTGTGCAAGACTGTTGAATCTCAGATCTGTACCTCTGAAACAAATAATGCAACATACGTCAAGAGAAAAAAAGAAGAAGAAGAAGAAGGTAGCAGGAGGGGAAGAATGAAGGGGGGGGAATCGGAGGGGTAGACGAACCATGAGAGATGATGGACTCTGAAGAACAAACTGAGGGTTCTAGAGGGGAGGGGGTGGGAGGATGGGTTAGCCTGGTGGTGGGTATTGAGGAGGGCACGTTCTGCATGGAGCACTGGGTGTTATGCACAAACAATGAATCATGGAACACTACATCTAAAACTAATGATGTATGGGGATTAACATAAGAATAAAAAAATTTAAAAAAAAAAGACATGCTTAATACAAAGGGACGGAATCATTAGGGTCTTAGAAATCAAGGGAAGGAGTTTGCAGTTTATTCTACCTAAACAGAAGTTACTGATTTACTGGAGGATTTAAGGGAGAAGAATGATATCATCTGACTTACACTTGGAGAAAATCACAGCGGCTGCGTGGAGACAAATTGGAGAACAGGAATGGTCATAGGGAGGGACAATTTGCTGGACTAAGATCCTAGCCATGGAGATGATGAGGTGGGTGGGATTACATTTTGGAGGCAGAACTGACAGGAGTTGCTGAGAAGTTGAATGTGGAGTATTAAAACAAATGAATTAAAATGGAGGGCTAGATTTTTGATCTGAGCAACTGGATGGGAACAGGTCCCTTGCTGGGATGAGGATGTCATCTAAGACATCTAAGGGGGGATGAAGATGTCTAAGACGTCTAAGGGGAGATACTCAGCTATGTATACAAGGAGAAGCCAGGGGCAAAGATGTGTGTTTGGGAGTCACAGAAGTTAAAAAAGAAAGAGTTTTAAGAAGGAGACCAAATACCACTGAGAAATTGAGATGAAGATTGAAATTACCCAGTGGATTTGACAACATGGGGTTGTTGGTGGTCTTGGAGAGATTCAGTGGAGTTGTAGGGACAAATGCAGAAAACGGGAGGTAAGAAATGGAAAAGAAGCCAGTGTCCAATAGAGGGCATCAGGAGTTGAGGGAACGGCCCTCGCTATTCCAGGTAATACTCTGTTCTACCCCCAAACTTCACCACCCTTCCCAGACTGAAAACATTCAGAAGGCTTACTCTCCGTTTAACGGCACCACTAAGAACATCTGCAGTAACATGAGAGACCTGGAGATTGATGGAAACCCTGATCTCCCTGCCGTGAAACCCTGGGGAACCAGACAGACAATGTCTTCACTGGAACACTTTCCATCTAAAAAGCAAACTAAGAATGGAGATCAATGTGACTAAATCATGTTTCACTATAGGTAACTTCTAGAATTTTCCAGAAGTATCCACATTTAACTGAGAGCCAAGAGTTCATGCAGATGAATGAATTACCCATTGTGAGAGTCTAGACATATCAGAGGGAGACCCTCAAATTTCATGCTATCTGTGACCAAGGAGACCCTAAATGAGTGAGGAGGTGAAAGTTAGACAGGAGAGGGAACAAGGTGTGAGGAAAGGGAAAAGGACACAGGTTGGCCAAGAGAAATGAGATCAAGGAGAGATGAGAGGGTACAGTAGGCACTGGGGACCCAGGCAGAATCACCTGGCCCATGACACTACCCTCAGCTCAGAGTCACCTAGGGAAACGCCAAGAGTCAGGGCCTCCTAGGTCCCAAGGGGGTGAAGACACAACAGCAGCTGGAGAATAACTGTGGGCACCACAGAGGTTAAGACTTCCAAGAGGGGTGGGCGCCTGGGTGGCTCAGTCGGTTAGGCGACTGCCTTCGGCTCAGGTCATGATCCTGGAGTCCCTGGATCGAGTCCCGCATCAGGCTCCCTGCTCAGCAGGGGGTCTGCTTCTCCCTCTGACCCTCCCCCCTCTCATGTGCTCTCTCTCATTCTCTCTCTCTGAAATAAATAAATAAAATCTTAAAAAAAAAAAAGACTTCCAAGAGGGGAGGGAAGAACAGAACTCAAGGCCGGCACCCAGCAGCCCCTACCCTGCCTTTGTGGCCTTTTCCATCTCTGCCAGGTAAGTGCCCCCACACGGTGCTGGGCAGGCTTGGTCCTTCCCTAATAAGGCTAGACCCTGCCAAGGGTAGAAAGGGAAGAAGAACAGAGGGCCTTAGAACCTCTCTATGTGAGCTGGGAGCCAACACCTGTCCCTGGGCATGGGAGAAAAGAATCCAGCTGAAGTTTCCATTGCATTTGCAGAGGTGTGATTCAGGTGCCACCAGGCTGGCTGGACAGGGAGAAGGAATGAGAAGGAGATGGGGGGCCTGGACAATTTCTCCCAGAGAAAACTGCATATAATACAGCAAGGTAAGTGTGTATATACTCAGACTATGCAAACCTTTGAATGCGTGATGAGGTGTGTATGGCGAAGAGATGGAAGTGAGGCAGTGCGCAGCGAGCGTGTGCAGGTCTGTGGGATCACAAGTGGTATGTAAATCAGGTGGGCATTCATAGTCTCCATACTGTCTATGGTCAACGCCTGATGAAAACTTAGGACATTTTTTCTCAGGTTCTTGTTAACGGTCCCCATCTCAGAGCCCACAGGTAGTGCTGCTCACATCCTCCTTTGCTGCCCCATATCCTCCCTAATACACATACACATACACACACACACACACACACACACACCCATGTGCAACTCCCATTATTAATGTTTCAGGCCAAAAAAAAAAGTCTGAAAGAACAAAGATAAGTTGTCCGGCTATGCTCCCCAAGACCTCCCTGGCTTAATAAAGGCAGTCCTCCTGCCATTTCCCACATCCTTCAGTGGGCTCCAGAATCCCAGCTCCCTTGCCCCCAAGATGACAAATCTACCCCTAAAGAGCTGCTATCAATTCCTGTCCCCTTTTGAGAGCCTTACCTCCTGTACTCAGGGCTCTCTAGGCTGAGCAGTCATGCAGCCAGCCACCCACACCTCTGTCCCCTCACGTTCTGTCCATCTAGCCACTTAACCACAAGTTATCTGTTGCTCCATCCACATACCACTTACCTGATTGATTTCTCCACCTGCCTATGTCACTAAGACTTACTGAAGGGGTTAGGGGTGAGAGGTTCGGTTTTCAAAAGAGTCACAGGACGGGGAAAATGGGAAGTTGTTTGATGGGTATAAAGTTTTAGTTTTGCAAGATGAAAAAGTTCTGGAGATTCATTGCACAACAATCTGAATATACTTAACACTACTAAACCATACACTAAAAAGTGGTTAAGATGGTAAATTTTATGCTATATGTTTTTTACCACAATTAAAAATAATTTAAAAAAAGAAGAAGAAGAAGAAAAAGGGCATCTGGGTGGCTCAGTCAGTTAGCGCCTGCCTTCGGCTCAGATCATGATCCCAGAGTCCTAGGATTGAGCCCCGAGTCGGTCTCCCTGCTCAGCGGGAGGCCTGCTTCTCCCTCTCCCTCTGCCCCTCCCCTGCTTGTGCTCTTTCTCCCTCCCTCTCTCTCTCTCTCTCATTCTCTCTGACAAATAAAAAAAAAAATCTTAAAAAAAAAAAAGAGAGAGGGGTGCCTGGGTGGCTCAGTCGGTTAAGCGGCTGCCTTCGGCTCAGGTCATGATCCCGGGGTCCTGGGATCGAGCCCCGCATCGGGCTCCCTGCTCGGCAGAGAGCCTGCTTCTCCCTCTCCCTCTGCCTGCCGCTCTGCCTACTTGTGCTCTCTCGCGCGCTCTCCATTAAATAAATAAATAAAAATCTTTAAAAAAAAAAAAAAAAAAAGAGAGAGAGAGAGAGAGCCTCAGCCCCTCTCTATGACCCAAAAGGGCTCTCTGTCCTTCTCTCTGTTCCTCTGTGGGAGATTTTGAAGAGTAGCCTCAAGGCCAGGGTCTCTCTGAAGATGGTCGCAAGTGTCTCAGGATGTACGGGAGATAAGAGAAGGTAAGAGGGAAATTATCAGAGGCAGAGTGTAAACAGGGAAGATGGAGCTGGGAATAGAGCAGGGAAGAGAGAGGATAAGTAAGGAAGGAGAAGCTTAGCTCTCTCCCTTCACAGATCATATCTTGGGGTGAAACATAATTAGAAGATTGAAGTAAAGAGATGCTCAGGGTGTGGCAAAGATGAGGTGGGGATCGTGGGAGAGGCTTGATGAGGACAGACAGGATGAAGAAGAATCCCAGCTTTACTCAGGGAAGGAAGGTTGGCATTGCCACCTGTGTTCAGTTAAAGGAAACCCAAAAGTACATATTACAATGGCAAGACCCATAAAAATGTCCATACAACCCTTAGCCAATTACCACTCTTTGAAATTTTTCCTAAGGGAATAAGTTAACAGGAACAAAATGAAACGTACTTAAAGGTATTGTTTCCATCATTATCTAAAATAACAAATACAGCCAATGGAAGAATTTAAGTTGCAAGAGTATGAGAAGTGTTGGTTAAATGGTAGTGGAGAAATTCAACGGACTACTAAAGAACTTTGGATAAGATCACTCAGAAGGGCAGTTAAGCGTCTGCTTTCAGCTTACGTCGTGATCTCAGGGTCCTGGGATCAAGTCCCACATTGGGCTCCCTGCTCAGCGGGGAGTCTGCTTCTCCCTCTGCACCTCCCCCCCCGCCCACTCGTTTTCTCCCTCCCTCCCTCTCTCTCTGTTTCACAAAAATAAATAAATAAAATCTTTAAAAAAAAATCACTCAGAATACTATGTGATCTCACAGCAACATGCTTCAAGCAAACATTAAAAAGGAAAGGAAAAAGGGGCAGCTGGCTGGCTCAGTTAGAAGAGCACACAACTCCTGATCTTGGGGTCGTGAGTTCGAGACCTACATCGCGTGCAGAGATTACTTAAATAAATACAAACTTAAAAAAAAAAAAGGAGGGGCGCCTGGGTGGCTCAGATGGTTAAGCGTCTGCCTTTGGCTCAGGTCACGATCCCAGGGTCCTGGGATCGAGTCCCGCATCAGGCTCCCTGCTAGGCGGGGAGCCTGCTTCTCCCTCTGCCGTTGCCTCTCTCTATCTGTCTCTCTGACTCTCATGAATAAATAAATAAAACATAAAAAAAAAAAGGAAAGGAAAAAGACAAAACTGCATATACACTATGATTACAAGCATGTAAAATGGGTTTGCGGTGGGACAAAGACTTGAGGGTAATATACAAGAAAGAAAAGAACTTAACTCAAGTGGGGAAATCATAGATGACTTGACTCAAATATTTCTTAAGTATTTTAACTGCAAAAATAACATTTTTTAAATCTGAGAATAACAAGAACCAATCCCAAACATCAATATTAGTGGTGTGAGCATCTGAAGGGTTATAAACAGGAGAGAAGAGGACCAAGGGACTCGGACACTACTTCTGTCCAAACCCACTAGATGGAGTTTATCTCCCAGGAGTGTAGTGTAAGGCTGTTGGCCTCACTGGAGATACCATAGGCAGGATGGTTGAAACCTCAGGCAAGAGTTAGCTATTCTGATTCTGCGACTCACTAATCTTGCGATTTGGGTTGGTAATTTAAACTCTCAGAGCTCTGGTTCCTTCTCTGCAATGATGAAAGAACAACTAGCACTAGAACTGTTATGAAGGCACCTGAGAGGGTGCACAATGCCCAGCACACGGTAATCTCTAAGTGTAAGCTGTAGAGTAAATGACGTAAGGCAAAAAAAATACCGTAAGCAGACAAAGTGGGGGTGGGGGGAAGGTTAGGTCTATGAGCAAAGACAGAAAGTGTGAGACTCTCCTGCCTAGCAAGGAAGATGCCCAGGATAATCTTGTGTGGGGGGTGAATGTGGGTGATAAGGCCCTGCCAATGTTGGGAACCCAGACTTGTACCAGACTTGGGCCCGGTGTCCTGTTTGTCTCACTGGCTGCCTAATTTTAGGCAGATCACTTCATCTTTCTGTTCATCAGTTCCCCCATCTTTATAAGTAGGAATTGTTCATTTATCTAATAACACTCAGCCGAGCACTTGGCACGTGCAAGATCTCCTGCTAGTTGTCCCAGTGATTGAACTGCCTCTAAGACAGTAGAGAACTGACTAAAAGCACACACTCTGGTGTTAAGTGGGGCTGGATTTAAGCCCAAATGCCCTCCGTTACTAGATAATGTGACTTCAAGAGAGTTACTAATGCTGTCCTGGGCTTCCACTGACTCATCTGTAAAATGGAGAAAGTTTCTATGTCATAGTGTGATTGTGAAGATCCAGTGCTTTCGAGAATGGTAAGCCGTTTGGCGTGGTGCCTGGCAGGGACCGGGCACTTGGGAAGCACCAGTAGCTGTTAAAACAGACAGCCCCCCACTACCTCCCCAACTGTCCTGCAGGATCTTACAGTGGAGACTGCACTAAAAAGTGCTGGGACCCAGGCACAACTAATGACTCAGGAGAACACAGAGGAAGGTGCTTTCTTCAAGTGCGGGAAGAGCTGTCTGGAGCAAGACGGGTAACACATTCTGTAAAACACTAAGAATTTAACCAAAGCAAATATAATGAAAGACCCATCCTACAAGCAGAGGAGGCCAAAATTAGATGGGGCTAGCTCTGAAGATGGTCAGCTCCCCATCACTGCAGATGTGCCCACAGACACTGCCCAGCACCCCTCAAAGATGTTGTTGATAAGCCCCTGGCCATGCTGAAAAATACGACCTTTACGGACACATGTAATCTTGAAATGCCATGGGTAATCATTTCTGACCTTGAGGAGCAGAGAGGCTGCCATAGGGGAGGTGGAATTTGAGTTGAGCTTGAAGGATGAGCAGGATTTTAATAGAATGCATAGAAACATTCTCTGCAGGGGCACACTCTGTGGAAACGCATGGGAGAACAGAGCGTGCTAAAACAGAGTAGCTGGTGTAGCTCAGCACAGGGAGCCAAATACAGTGTGGCCAGTCCCTGGCCCACTCCCTTCACAGGACCCAGGCTAAAATCCAGTAATCTGTGAAAAAGGGCTTGATAGAATCCCAAAGCATGATACAGTTCGGCAGTATTATCATAATCCCACCATTGCATGGCATTCTAAATCCACAGCCCACCATGGTGATCATCAGATACCAGCTTAGGACAGTCCCTGACTGAGTCCATGATGCACGTGCTACATCATCTCTTTCAGGCTGGGGTTTCAGTCCAGGAAATACAAAGGGGCTTAGAACGTAGCACTGCTCCATCTCCACTCCGAAGGAAGACCCAAAGTACAGGGCTGCGGTCTCTCCCCCTGGGAATTAGACCCTGCACCAAGACTTAGGGCATCAGGAACAGTGGGAAACACAGTGAATTTGGAACCAAAAAACCTACGTTCAAGTCCCAGGCCTGCAGCTTCCTTGGTATTACTTCAGGCAAATTATTTAGCCCCTCTGAGATGGCCTCATCCATAAAGTAGAGACCCAAACTCTCTCAGTTGATTCCAGAGGGACTGTATGAAAAGTGCTTTACTAAATTACAGAAATGCTGCTCGTTTCTATATAAATGTCTCTTCCTTGGTTGTGCCGTAGGTTCTGGCCTGAAGTGATGGCTGAGGAAAATCATACTCTGCCTGAATTTCTCCTTCTAGGATTCTCTGACCTCAGGGCCCTACAGGGCCCCCTGTTCTGGGTGGTGCTTCTGGTCTACCTGGTCACCTTGCTCAGTAACTCTACAATCATCCTCCTCACACAGGCTAGCCCTGCCCTGCACTCACCCATGTACTACTTCCTGCGTCACCTCTCAGTGGTGGAGCTCCTGTACACCTCGGATATTGTGCCCAGGACCCTGGCCGACCTGGCCTCCCCACACCCCCAAGCCATCTCCTTCCAGGGCTGTGTAGCCCAGATGTATGTCTTCATTGTCCTGGGCATTTCAGAGTGCTGCCTGCTCACAGCCATGGCCTATGACCGCTACCTTGCCACCTGCCGGCCCCTGCACTATTCCGCCCTCATGAACTGGCGGGCCTGCATGGCCATGGTGGCTGTCTCCTGGCTCATGGGCATCATCACAGCCACCACCCACGCGTCCCTCATCTTCACTCTGCCTTTCCCCAGCCACCCCATCGTCCCGCACTTCCTCTGTGACATCCTGCCAGTACTGAGACTGGCAAGTGCTGGGAAGCACAAGAGTGAAATCTCTGTGGTGACAGCCACCGTGGTCTTCATCATGGTCCCCTTCTCTCTGATCATGGCTTCTTATGCCCGCATCCTGGGGGCCATCCTGGCAATGGCCTCCACCCAGAGCCGCCGCAAGGTCTTCTCCACCTGCTCCTCCCACCTGCTTGTGGTCTTCCTCTTCTTTGCAACAGCCAGCATCACCTACATCCAGCCCCAGGGGGGCTCCTCTGTCACCATGAACCGCATCCTCAGCCTCTTCTACACAGTCATCACACCCATGCTCAACCCCATCATCTATACCCTTCGGAACAAGGAGGTGGCAGGTGCCCTGCGGCACATGGTCAAGAGGCAGGTCTCCTCACCCTGAAGGGACTCAGGGGATGTCTTTTCGCTCACGGACTCCTCCTCCTTCCAGCTTTCAGGTGCTGGAGTTAAACCCCAGCTGAACAGAAACCATGCAGCCCCTCAAAGAAGTAAGGCTTCCTGGCAGAAAATGTTGGAATTAAAACAGAGATAAATCTGTATCTTACCTCCTGTCCCACACCCAAGACTCACCATCAGAGCATGGGTTATTAGGACAAGATAGACTGGAAGGGACTGCTGCTCACAAGGAAGAATATTTATGGGGAAGAGCATCTTCTAGATTGTTCTGGATCCCTGAGCAAGGTGACTGCTGTGTCTATACCAATAGTGAGAAGTCTGTGTCAGTCATGAAGGCAAATGTCTATGAAACGGACATCAACTCCGTGACCTGCCCAGCACCCATGAAGGAGTTTGCCTGGCTCTTTGATCTAGCTTTCTCCCAGAAACACACTGCAGTCTTACGCTCTGGGGCCTTTTGGAAGGAGAGTTATTCCCCCTTTGAAATATTCCAAATAAGGGGCGCCTGGGTGGCTCAGTCGTTAGGCGTCTGCCTTCAGCTCAGGTCATGATCCCGGGGTCCTGGGATCGAGCCCCACATCGGGCTCCCGGCTCAGCGGGAAGCCTGCTTCTCCTTCTCCCACTCCCCCTGCTTGTGTTCCCTCTCTTGCTGTGTCTCTCTCTGTCAAATAAATAAATAAATAAAATCTTTAAAAAAAAAAAGAAATATTCCAAATAAATATTTAAATATTCTTCCTTGCTTTTCTCCACCCTTGATTTCTGACATCATCAATAACGGGTGATAGGATGTACAACAGGACAAGAGGATCTCCCTGGATTCCCCGTTACCCTCCCAGTGTGCACCATCAGCTTGATCCCATACCTTCCTTCACCAGCGCCTCAGACTGGGTGAAGCCCTCGGGCCATCCTGGAGAGGACCTAGAGAGTAAACATTTAACACTCATTTTGGCCACCTAGCATTTGACACTCTTTCAACATTTGGAGAACTCTCCTCTTTAGAAGTCTGGTGGGCAAAGAAACAACCTCCCTCTGTGCAGCTGAGAACTCTTCCCAGCCCTCCAGGCATGTGACCTAGTTCGACCCATAAGTGCGCCTGTGCCTAAGTAGCTGGTGCCCACAAGAGGCAAGGAGCAGCACTTTTTCCCGGGGGGATGGCAAAGAAGGCTGCAACAGCAAGTTTCTGGCATAGAAGTGGCATCTGGTCCCTGGTGGCAGCCCCAGGGTTTTCCTCAGCTGACCAGGTCATATTTGGAAGTCACTCCTAGAAGCTTAGCCTCTGGCATGGTCCTCATCCCTCTATATTTTGTTAATCAATTATTCTTCTGTTTCTTCAACCAGGCAGCTTCTGTCATTGTCAAGAATTTTGACCCATGCAGTCACTTTGGAGGCTGGAGGCATCAGAGGGAAAATCTTAACCCTGGTGTACTTGGAATAAAATGGTCTGGACCCTGTTTAGAAAGACCAGCTAAAAAAGAAAAAAGACCAGCTAAAGGGAACTTGGGGGTCAGAGAACATCCTCAGACAAATAGTCAGAGTCAATGAGCCCACAACTCTATGGCATTCCTGATATTCAGAAAACACCTTGCTCTCCTGGGGCTCCTAATCTGTGGGTGGTCATGGGGAGAATGGAGTGGAGAGAAAACAAACTGACAGAAACATAAAATGAGAGTAATTATAAAGATGTATAAACATGCATTGGAAGGTTAATGATTGATAACTGTTTGAGTGTGTTTCTGGAAGACTTCCTGGAAGAAGCAGCTCAGTGCAGTACTTCCAACCTTCCTCACATCATGGCACACATAGAAAGTACTAATATTTGAGTGGCACACCAGAGTAAACTGAAGGGAATTGGGGGCATTGGTGGGAAAAAATTCATTGCATTCTCTTTTCACTACATAATTATAAGGAAAAGAAAATATACAGTAATATGGAAGTTTTTAAATACTGGTTTTACATAAAACTTCCAAATAAAATATTCATATTTATATAAGAAACTTGAGCTTTTTTCTGTAAACATAATTTTTATATTAGATTTTGGGCTTGAAAATGACTAAATGCCTCCTGATCAAGATCTTTCGGTATTGATTTCTTAAAAATAACTGATGGTTGGGGCACCTGGGTGGCTCAGTCGTTAAATGTCTGCCTTCGGCTCAGGTCATGGTCCCAGGGTCCTGGGATCGAGCCCCGCATCCGGCTCCCTGCTCGGCGGGAAGCCTGCTTCTCCCTCTCCCACTCCCCCTGCTTGTGTTCCCTCTCTCGCTGTCTCTCTCTCTGTCAAATAAATAAATAAAATCTTTTTAAAAATAAATAAATAAATAACTGATGGTCACCATCAAAGAAAACTACTCACGGAAGTGAGTGATCAAAACCGGAAAACCTTTTCAAAGTCACTCAAAATTTTGCAATAATTTGAATTACATGCAAGTACATATTTATATTTACTAGCTCTTCCTTTTCTTTCACTGACAAATGATAATTTTGAAAAGTTTTGTAATAATGAGAAAGGATTTCATATCTAATCATACTTTTTTTTTTAAGATTTTTTTTTATTTATTTGAGAGCAAGAGACAGAGATAGCAAGTGAGAACACTGAGCGGGGAGGAGAAGGAGAAGCAAGCTGAGCAGGGAGCCCCATGCGGGGCTCGATCCCAGGACTCTGGGATCATGACCTGAGCCGAAGGCAGACGCTTAACCGACTGAGCCACCCAGGCGCCCCTCCAATCATACTTTTTCATATCAAGTATTTCAATAGAGCACCGTTGGAGCTCTAATGTGCACGTACACTGTTTTTTGGGGTTTTTTTAAGATTTTTATTTATTTATTTAACAGAGAGAGAGAGAGAGAGCACAAGTAGGCAGAGCAGCAGACAGAGGGAGAGGGAGAAGCAGGCTCTCCGCCGAGCAGGGCGCCTGACGCGGGGCTCGATCCCAGGACCCTGGGATCATGACCTGAGCGGAAGGCAGCCACCTAAGGGACTGAGCCACCCAGGCGCCCCGCGCACGTGCACTGTTAAAGCAGCCACCATGAGGTGGGGCCAGCAGGTAACAGACAAAAGTATTGAATATGCGTGAAGATATTCAGGACCACTACAGACAGCTGACCTCTCAGAAGGCCCCCTAGACTCCCCGCCCTCCAACCCATGAGGGCAACACCTTGGGCTGCATGCACTCTGGACTCCCTGAGCACGTGAAAGCCCAACTTCTTGACAGCTCCATGGGCCTCTTGTCCACAGGGGGCAGACGGACCCTTGGGAGCTGGCTGCTGGAGTAGACATGAAGGTCGCAGAGCCCCTCCTGGGCAGCTCTCAGCCTACTGAGGCCAAGCAATGGCTATGGCTCATTTCTCTCAGTAACTGCAGGAACCTCACTTGCATAACTAAATCCCACTCTTTTGGGCTTCCCCATGAAGAGTCCCAGGCAAGGCTGTTTATAGCCAGATGCAACAGGCTGGGGAGCTCTGTCCATTCAAGACTCCACGCATGCAGAAACTAAGCGCTTAGAGAATCATTCTCTTACAGAACACTTCCAATATGAGTGGCCCTCCAGTGTGCCATGATGCACCTTTAGGAAGATCAAGTTTTTCATTCGGAAAATACCATGTCAATGGGCACCTGGATGGCTCAGTCGGTTGAGCGTCTGACTTCAGCTCAGGTCATGATTTCGGGGTCCTAGGATGGAGCCCCTACATTGCATTGGGCTCCCTACTCAGCAGGGAGTCTGCTTGTCCCTCTCCCTCTGCCCCTCCCCCCACTCATGCTCTCTCCGTCTCTTTCGCAAATAAATAAATAAAATCTTTTAAAAATAAATAAATAAAATTTTTAAAAAGGAAAATACCATGTCAAGTGTGTGCCAGGAATTTGGGGCAGAGGAGAATAAAACGCAACCTCACTGGGGATAACAGCCAATTACAATCTTACAATTTTATATGAGATGTGTACCAAAGATAGCAGCAAGACAGGTGGTGAGGGGCAAAGAAGAGGTCCCAAACCCAGTCTGAGAGAGATGGAGAAGGCTTCAGTAACTGAATTCTGAATAACAAGAAGTTATCCAGGGAAAGAGGTAAGAAAGGGAAGAAAATGTACAGAGGCCCATAGGTGATAAAGAGCGTGGTACAATCTAGAAACTGCAAGGCATCCTTTACAATTGAGTATAGTGAGCAAGACGGAAGTGACAAAATAGGAGGGAGAGATGAGGGGAGACCAAAACTGCTGGGGCATGAAGAGGTCCAGTTAACCAGTTAACCTCTCTCCCTCTTGGGTTCTCTACCAACTAAGAAACTACATTGGTTATAGAGAGGGAGCAGATGATCAGCTTTATTACTGACTTTGGCTTGAACCCAAAGTCAAAATGAGCTTCCTACTCCCCACGTTTACCACCACTCCACCCTCACGCCCACACCCAGTTACAGGCAGAAAACCCGTACAAATTACGGGTCACTCCAAGCAAGCCCAGCCCCAAGCTCGCCACCTGAAGGGGAAAAAAGTGTGTGCAGCCTAAGGCAGGCCAACCTGAGAAAGCAAGCCGAAGAGGGCTTAGGCCATGCATGGGCAATGTGCTTTCTCCAGTATCACCAGTAAGTTCTCCTCCTCCCAGGAAGTGAGTGAAAGCTTGAGAGAAAGGCAAGAGATGTTTCTACCCTTCTTCCCTTCGGGGAAAGGAACAAAAAAAATCCTCTCATTTTGTGGAAAACTCATTTTGCTGCGCCCACTCCCACCCAGGACAGAGCATGAAGGATGTTGGGGTCACTTATGAATTTGGGGGCTCATCCTGAGTGATGAGATGGGATTTGAGTTTTTAAAAGATCATTCTAGCTGTGATGTGAAGAATAGATAACAGTGGCAGAAAAAAGAGACCCAGGGACCACTAACTAGTTTCTTAATCAGGGCATCCAATTGCAAACAACAGATTCTGCTCTGATCATCTTAAGCAGAGAAGAATTAATCAAAGACGACTGAGCTGTGCAGTCTCCAAGGGAGGCAGAGAGCCAGGGTCCTCAGCTACATACACATCAGGGATGAAACTCAACAGCCCACAAGGGCGCTCCAGCATCCACACCCCTGACACCAGCACTCAGTTCACCCAACACTGCCCAGTGCATACTGATGACCCTCGGGACCAGACATCAGAGCTCTGCCACAGCTGCCCACCAACAGCCAGATGCCTTCTCCACACGCTCTCCAGACCATAAATTCTGCATCCCTCTGCCCCACTGCCCAGCTCCAAACCAATGCATGACTTACCAGCAGAACCCCAGTCACATGCCAGCACCCTAACTGCAGAGGTAGCTGGGAACGCAAGTTTTCTGGCTACTGCTTTGGAGAGACGGGACTTATAAGACAGGAAACTTCCCAAACATTAGAAGGGTGTTTAAAAGATGCTGGAAAGACACGCACACACACACACACAAAAACCCAAGACAAATGTCTACCGTTTACAAATTCCACTGCTGTAACTGGAACCCAGGCAATTCCAGCACACTCTCCATTGAAAAGAAGGGGAAAATACAGTGCAGTGAGCTGGTAGAAGTTTGAGGCATAAAGGAAGTGATTAAGGCCTAAGCAGGAAGCACAGAAAGGCAGTTGAGGCAGAATGAATGGTAATAATAACAGCTAATATTGTGTAAGTACATACCGTACTCCTATAGTAACATGATAGTAACCTCTTGACTTGTAATCGTCTTATTTAATTCCCATACAAATTCTATGTGATAAGCAAAGGGATAGATCCCAATTTTGTGGGACCTAAAGCTTATATAATTTGCGATGGCCCTATTTAATAAAATAAAACAAAAATATTAAAATAAAATTAGGTACAAATGTTTATTTAAAATGAAAAAAGAATTTATAAAAATTAGAAATTTTTTTGAACTCATCAATGCCACGTCATATCCAGAAAAATAGTATGTTTTTGTTCATTAACTACCTGATCACCTTTATAATTCTTTTCCTCCTACATTTTTTGCTGTTACTCTTTCATTGCCTTCATATTCATATGACAGTGATTTTGTAATGCACTTTCCACAGAGGGATTAGAAAGATGATTGGTCTCTCCCCTAGCATGGTTGACTAAAATTTGTTGTTCTTTTATTGATAGGCTAGAAAATTTTTTCAACTTCACAGCTCATTATTTGTACTTTTATGTACGTTTTCAGGATTGTTGTCAAATTTGGCCAAACCTCTATCAAGTTTCTTTTATCTATTAGTTGTAAATTTTCACAACATTCCAAGTTTTTTCTTGTGCAATGAGTTACCTTACATAGCTTTGAATGACCTTCACTCATTAGCCAGTTTGAAGTTCTCATTATTATAGCCACATATTAAATGTTATGTTTTCTTCTTTGAGGTCAACATTTGATGTCTAATCAGCAATACATCTAAAATTCTTTCCAATACATTTGTATGATTCACTCCTCCTCATTTACCAGGTGGTATTTGAGTCACCATGGCTGCATAACAAACCACCCCAAATCTAGTGGCATAAAGCCCAGTCATTTCATTATGCTCATAATTTCTGCAGGTCAGGAATTTAGGGCACAACCAGGATGGCTTGTCTCGGCTCCACAATGTCTGTGTCATCAGCTGAGGGACTCAAGACCTAGAAGTGACTTGAACAGCAGGGAGCAGAATCACCCAACAGTTTCTGCATTCACTTGTCAGTTGCCTGCAATGACTGGGTTTGTCGACCAGAACACCTACACATGTGTGGCTTGGCCTTCTCATAGCACAGCAGCTGGATTCCAAGAGTGAGTATCCCAAGAGGAAACATCCAGAGAACAAGCATTCAAACAGCCACGCCAGAAGCTGTGAGGCTTCTTCTGGCCTAACCCTGGAAGTCGCACAGCGTCATTTCCACCACCTTCCATTGCTTACAAGTGGGTCACTAAGGCCAGCCCAGATTCAAGGGTAGGGAGATTGAGACTCCACCCCTTAATCTAGGGGAGTGCCAAGGTCACCGTGCAGAAGTGTATGTGGGATGGGAAATATTGCTGCAGTAATATTTGGGAAATACCATCTGTCAGAGGTAATCTAGTAATCCAAGAGCCCATATTTCACGCAAAATCTATCCCTCCCTCTTGATGAATTACAGCTTTTAATACAATTTGAAATTTTCAGTCCAATTCAGTTCTCAATATAAGAATAGGTTTCATTGATTTTGTCATTTATCTTCATTGCTTTTGTGTCATATTTCATTATGTTCATCTAGATTTTCTCTCGGTTCTTTTATAAATTAATCTGATGGGGACAAAACCAAAACCAGGTAACTTCATACACATCCAAATCAACTATCTATATTTCTTGCTTCTTCTACTGAAACATCCAAAACATCTTTTCAAATTTTAGTTAAAATGAAGTATTTGAGTTTAATCAAATATTCCATCCCTATTTTATTTTTTTAATGGTTTTCTTTTTTTTTTAAGATTTTATTTATTTATTTGACAGAGAGGGAGATAGTGAGAGCAGGAACACAAGCAGGGGGAGCGGGAGAGGGAGAAGCAGGCTTCCCGCTGAGCAGGGAGCCCGATGTGGGATCATGACCTGAGCTGAAGGCAGACGCCCAACGACTGAACCACACAGGCGCCCCTCCATCCCCATTTTAAAAAGAAAAGAATTAATGGTTTGTTTATAATTATCTATTCCTGAATTATCAAGGACATCTCTAACAGGAGAGAACTTTTTTTTTTAATGTAAAAGATGAAAATCAAATCCTTGCTTACACCTTCACACATGTGATGATTGGAAGGTTTTTCCCCTAGAACAACTTCTCAACCCATACATTCCAATCTTGTCTCTCCTCTACTACCCACAGATTTTCAGTGCCAGGCACCATCAGATACATTTTTATCATGATTTAACCTCTGGTGCTTCACTTCGTGCTGTAATACTGAGTGATAGGGCACACTGGGTAAAAGGCACATTCCTGGAAGCCATTCCTACATCACGACAGCTAGCAATCACCTTACTGTACTTAGAAATGACTGTGAGCTACATAAACACATCCCACCAAACTCAAACTTAATCTATCTCCAACTCAACTTTGCCTTAAATCCAAGAATATCCATGGCCGCTTGAACACCATCTTCCACAGGGGAAATGTGACAGAGAGGAAGTCAGAGTGCAGAGAGACAGAAATTGCTACAGATTACAGTTAAAATACATTACTTTTGCAATTTTCATAACAACATATAACCATAGACACACAATTGCTAGAGCTCCTTCCAGGCCCTTATAAAGAGCCCACACAAGTTAAAAGCCCCAAAAGCTTAAGCCTCATAGTAAATAAACCTCTGAGTAAACTCTGTTATTATGTCAATTTCAACAAGAGGAGGAAACCAAGGCACAGAGATGTTGAAGAACTTTCCCTAGGTAACACAGGAAGTAACAGATTTGAGTTTCCAACTCTAGCGCCTACACTTTTAACTCTCTACACTGTAAATTCTCCCTCTGATCATGTGAATTTGGAGAAAGCAGGAAGATGAGAACAGACAAGGAGCTGAAGAGAACAAACAGAGCAACAGGAAGAAGAAGAGGATGAATGGCATGGAGAAGAAGCAGGATAGTCTGGACTGCCAGAAAGCCACTTCTCGCCTGGACTAGGTATGCAAATTTTGAGTTTAGAAAGTGCATTTTTCCCTAATTTTTTAAAGATTTTATTTATTTATTTGAGAGAGAGAGAGAGTGAGAGAGAGTGCACGAGAGGGGGTAGGGTCAGAGGGAGAAGCAGACTCCGCACTGAGCAGGGAGTCCGATGCGGGACTCGATCCCGGGACTCCAGGATCATGACCTGAGCTGAAGGCAGTCGCTTAACCAACTGAGCCACCCAGGCACCCACATTTTTCCCTATCTTATAAGTGGGAAACCTTTAGAATTGGTCGGCATTCTCCTGGAAGGTACAGAAGTTCATCTTTCTTGTGTCGCCTCAGAGTTACACCAGCTTAGCTGTCCAGCTCACTGTCCACGGAATCCACAGGTATCATCATCTCATCACGCTTAGGACACCACATGGCCCCTTATGTTGATAAGACTACACTCACAGCACCTAGAGAGAAGCAAATGGCAGGTACACCAGCTGTACATTCATACCAGAGACTGAGAAATAAATCTTACCAAATTTAGGTGCTGGCCACCTCTGTGAAGGTTTTGGGGGAATGTCAAGACATCTTCTTAAGTGCTTCACTTTTCTCACTGAAAAGGAACCCCTGTGGCTGTATAGGATTTGGAAGCAACATACAGCACTTGTCAGATGTCTTAAAAGCCAGAGTAAGAAAATGTTCTCAAGCTGATCCAGGCTACAGTTCTGCAATCTGGCTCTCTCAACTACCCAGTAGACCCTAAGAAGCTCAATCTTGAGGACAGTGGAACCTGTGGTAAATCCAAGAGGTGAATCAGAGATCTGGGAGCTTTGGTCAAACAAAGCTCCCATCACAGGAAACTACTCTATTTCCCAAGAGGCTTCCTTCTTCCTGAATGGAGGTGAGCAGAGCTTTCTACTTAACTCCTCATCTCCAACTGCAGTTCCAGCCCTGCTTGAATAACACCTGGGTATAGATTTGCCAGATTTAACAAATGAAAATACAAGATGTCCAGTTAAATTTGATTTTCTGATGAACAATAATGTTTAATGTAAATATGTCCCAAATATTTCTTTTTTTTTAAAGATTTTATTTATTTATTTGACAGAGAGAGACACAACGAGAGAGGGAACACAAGCAGGGGGAGAGGGGAGAGGGAGAAGCAGGCTTCCCGTGGAGCAGGGAGCCCGATGCAGGGCGATCCCAGGACCCCAGGATCATGACCTGAGCCGAAGGCAGATGCTTAACGACTGAGCCACCCAGGCACCCTGTCCCGAATATTTCTTTAAAAAAAATTTTATTCTTAAGTAATCCCTACCCCGCCGGGCACTGGGTGGCTCAGTTGGTTAAGCGACTGCCTTCGGCTCAGGTCATGATCCTAGAGTCCCGGGATCGGGTCCCCCATCAGGCTCCCTCCTCAACAGGGAGTCTGCTTCTCCCTCTGACCCTCCTCCCTCTCATGCTCACTCTCTATCATTCTCTCTCTCTCTCAATAAATAAATAAAAATCTTAAAAAAAAAAAAAGTAATCCCTACACCCAACATGGGGCTCAAACTCACAACCCAAAGATCAAGAGTTACACGCTCCACCAACTGAGCCAGCCAGGCACCCCCTGAATATTTCTTTCCCTGGAAAGATAGAACAGTCCTAAATCCCTGTGACCAAATATTTTATGTGACATACTTATATTAAAAAATTGTTAGTTGTTTATCTGAAATCCAAATTTAACAGAGCACTCTGTATTTTCCTAACAATTCTATCCAGGAACCCTGAAAATAGGGGACCTCCACCTCCAGAGCTGATGTCACGATCTCAAGTGAGAAAAGCATGAAGCCACCTAGGGCTGAGCCAGTCTGATTTCATCATGCCTTCCTCTTGTCATATCCCCAGCTCAGAACAGTGGAGAAAAAGTTCTCTCCCCTCGTTCTTGTTCAGACACCAACTCTGTCAAGAAGTCATCCTTGGGTCTGACTGTGATGCCTCATGTTGCCCCTCAGTCCACCTCGGTCTCACCCAGTCCTTGGTCAACTGAGGGAAGGTGGGTTCTTGTCTTCTTCATCACACCTTTTCTGCACTATAAGAATATTAAATATTCACCCCTCCCCACCTTTCTTTTCCCCAGGCCATCTAACACCAACATATTCCTGGCCCTTAGTCCACTTCCTTGCCCTGAAAATTGGACTGTAAAACAATAAAAATTCTTTTGGAAGGCAAGTTGGCAATATGTTTCAAAAGCTCTAAAACTGTACATGTTTTTAGTCAGCAATTTTATTTCTAGAAGTTTGTGTTCATAAAAGACATGAGTACAAAGATATAATTGCAATGATTTCTATCTCTGCAATATTCATAACAAAAATGATTAACTCCAATAATAGGAGTTGCTTAATATTATAGTATTTATCCATATATTGATACTATAAGGATATTAAAATCATGCTTTAGAATTCTACCTGTATGGGGGCGCCTGGGTGGCTCAGTTGGTTAGGCGGCTGCCTTCAGCTCAGGTCATGATCCCAGGGTCCTGGGATCGAGTCCCGCATCGGGCTCCCTGCTCTGCGGAGAGCCTGCTTCTCCCTCTCCCACTCCCCCTGCTTGTGTTCCCTCTCTCGCTGTGTCTCTCTCTGTCAAATAAATAAATAAAATCTTTAAAAAAAAAAAAAAGAATTCTACCTGTATGGTAAAGTACTACAATATAGCTTAATGAAGTGGAAAATAAAGGTTATAGAACAATTTAAATAATAAAATCCCATTTTTAGTTTTTAAAAATATATTTATATACATATATAGAGGGAAACCAGAGTGCAATAATTTCCCAAGGACATTAACACCAAAATGGTAATAGTTATTTTCTTTTCTTCTGAATGCAAAATTCTCTGCAATTAACAATGTTAATTTTGTAAACTGAAAATCAATGCTTTTTTAAAGGCCCCCATTTATTGTGTCTTGAGAGTGATTTCCCTGCTTGGACTGGCCCCTCCTATGGCTTATTGCTGAAGGAGAGTTCATGAACAAACAAGAACTGGCTTCCCAAGAAAAGTAAAATGGTGCCAGGTCTCTCTGGCCAGCAAATCAAAGTGGCCTCCAAGTAGAAATAGGGGACAGTTTACAAGAAACAAAAGCATCATCTTGGGAGTCTAGGGGTCAGATCACACCTTTTGATTGGTCAAAGGAGAGAAATTGTATGTGCCTTTCTACCTTACGACCAGAGAAGAAAATAGAGAGCAAGTCAGGCAGCAGGTGAGAAGGAAGCTAAGTAGAGAATATCAACACCTCAGGGATCCCAGGATAGCCATTGTAAATCAGGAGTGAAGTACTAGACAGATGCTTCCAGACCTAAAGCAACACCAAGGAAGACTCGGCCCCTGAGTGTCTGAGCCAGATCCTACTCCTGTTCCCTCCCTGCCAACCCAGTCACACAGACCAGACCTTGCGCCTGGAGTAAAGGAGCTCTTGCTGTACCAGAGGCAACTGATATGAGAGAGAAAAGCTTGCAGTGAGGAGTCCGGGAGAAGAAGATAGAGAGATCTCCAGGAATCGTAGCCCCAGAAGGTGCCCTGAGCCTCCAAATAGAGCAGGAATTGCTCAATCTGCACCCAAGATGGGCACAGCCGCCTTCCCTCCTCAGCCTTCCCTCAAGTGCATGTTTTTGCAGCTCTGCACCTACAAACAAGTCAGGTCAAGGCCATAAAAGGAGACTTCCAGAAGCGGAGCTCTCAGCAGCACAGTCAGTGGCTTGGGCCCTCCAGCTGGGCAGGCCAAGGAATCCCACATTCACAATGAACAGAGCAGGCCTGACCCCTGGCGTCTGAGGGTCCTAGCTTCTCTTGCCTCTGAAAATACCCAAGGATCAGGCCTTTATCTCCAAGAACTCGAGGAAATCAAGGGTTCCAAACATATCTCTTCACAAGGCACCTCATTGCCCCTGTGACCTCCTTGTCCCTCAGAGTGTAGACAAAAGGGTTGAACACGGGAGCAACAACTGCGTAGAAGAAGGCAAGGATCTGGTCCGTGCCCTGAGAGGAGCCTGCCCAAGGCCTCATATAGGCAACTGTCCCAGTCCCAAAAAAGAGCATGACCACAAACAGGGGGAGGAACAGGTAGAGAAGACTTTTCGACGCCCCTGGGATGTCGCAACCGCAAGGATGGTGGCAAGGATACAGGCATAGGAGGCTATGATCGGTAAGAAGAAGGGTCGGTAAGAAGAAGGGGGTTGGGATGAAGGCCATCGTGACGGCAAGATTGCCCACTTTGCCCCAGAAGGTGCTGGCACTAGCCAGTCTCAGCACAGGCAGGACGTCACACAGGAAGTGGGAGATTGTGTTGGCACCACGGAAGGGCAAAGTAAAGATGAAGATGGAGTGAGTGGTGGTACCAGTGACGAGGCCCATGAGGTAGGAGGCCCCCACCATACTCACACGCGCCCCCCGGATCATCAGGGGGGTATAAGGCAGCAGCCTACGGACGGCGGTGTAGTGGACACAGGCCCTGGCGGTAAGCAAACAGCCTTCAGCGATGCCAGAGAGGGCAGAGAAATACAGCGGGGTGAAGCAACGGGCGGCTGAGATGGTGGGGCAGGAGGCAAGGAGGTCTGCCAGCATCCTAGGCACGAGAGTTGTGGGGTAGAGGATTTCCACCAGGGAGAAGTGGCGAAGGAAGAAATGGGGGAGTGCAGGGCAGGGTCTGCCAGCGTGAGGAGGACGGTCAGGGAGTTGCTCAGCAAGGTAACCAGGTAGATGCAAAGGACTCCCCAGAACAGAGGGCCCCGAAGGGAACCAAAACCTGAGAACCCCAGCAAAATAAATTCCCTTACCACTGTGCCATTGCCAGCCCCCATGTCCTCAAGTCCAGGCTGGAAGAAGGAGCCAAGAGGGGGCTCATGTGGCATGAGAAGGCAGCCAGGCAAAGACAAAGGCTCCCACTGCAGCAGGAAAGGCATGAAATAGTCTGCAAGAACATTCCAGTTCCCAGGGATAGGATGGGTGAGTGCCTGAGCTGCTAGCGATTTCCTCCCAGAAAATCCCTTAGAACAGAAAGAAGATAAAACAGGGGAGTGGAGGGAGAAGGCAGACCTTCCTCCAGCCTGGGAATTTCAAAGACGCCTGGGTGGCCGTTCTAGTCACCGAGTACTGGGTTCTAGGAGCAAAGAGCAGGGACAGGTAGAACAGCTCCCTTTGGAGAAAGTGGTGGCAAAATTGGGCAGAATGGTGGGTGAGCAGATAGAATAAATAAGGCTGGCAGGAAAGTAGAAGAAAAATAGATCCATCATGGGGCCGAGGAAGAGCTGGAGTGAGAATAAGAGAGAGAAAGAGAAGACACAGGATCACAGGCTACGGAGAGAAGGCAGGGGGTGCTTTTACCTACAGATGAGTCCCCACGGCCCTCAGGATGCCCTTCCCTGGCAGCGCATCACCAGGAGCTCTGGCCCCCCAGGAGCCTGATTCCCAGAGGCTAGGGAGGGAAAGTAGGCAGGGGAAGCTAAGGAGGGGGAAGAAAGTATTGTCTGGGGTCCAAGAAGAAGGAAGCAGTTTTCTCCTGCCCCATCACCACGGAATTCTCTGCGGTCAAGCCTGGGGTCTGGATCCCACCCCAAGGACAACGGGGACACCACAATGCAGAGGGGTTGGGAGGCATCCAGGGTCCCTCTGCAAGGCCTGAACAAATCTGGGCTCAGAAATCAAGTGTTCTAGCTCCCTGACCAGAGCCTATCTGCCGAACTGCTCAGTCTGCGGCCCTAACGGCTGCCCCCAGCCCGTGGCCCGTTCCCAGAATTGGTCCGAGGCTTCTGCCTGCCCCGGAAAGCAGGAAAGAATCCTCTTGTAAAATAGTGCTAATACTTGAAGAAAAGAAATTGCTGAAATAGCAACAGGCCTGACTTCTGGTAGAACTTCCCCAACTGGCCCAGCTCTCCTCAGCTGCTGAGGAAAGCATTAGAAATACAAAACACTTGGGGCACCTAGGTGGCTCAGTTCTTAAGCAGCTGACTCTTGATTCAGCTCAGGTCATGACCTCAAGGTCCTGGGATCAAGCCCTGCCTCAGGCTCCCTGCTCAGCAGGAGTCTGCTTGAGGATTCTCTCCTCCCCCTCCCCCCCGCCCCCCCCCCCCCCCCTAAAATAAATAAATAAAATATTTTTTTTTAATGTTTATTTTTAGGGGTGCCTGAGTGGCTCAGGCGGTTAAGCATCTGCCTTCAGCTCAGGTCATGATTCCAGGGTCCTGGGATTGAGCCCCGAATCCGCTCCTTGCTCAGCGGGGAGTCTGCTTCTCCCTCTCCCTCGGCCTTTCCCCTCACTTCATGCGCACACATGTGCACTCTGCTTTCTCTTTCAAATAAATAAATAAAATTTTTTAATGTTTATTTTTATTTCTTTTTAAGATTTTTACTTATTTGTCAGAGAGAGAGCGCACAAGCAGGGGGAGCAGCAGGGAGAGGGAGAAGCAGGCTCCATCCCAGGACCCCGGGATCATGACCTGAGCCAAAGGCAGAGGCTTAACCAACTGAGCCACCCAGGCGCCCCTAAAAATGTTTATTTTTTAAAAGTCTGTTTTTACAGAATGTTGGGTATATACTCCAGGTATCACAAAAATGCAACAGGATTGCTAGAAGTTACACTCAAATTACCCGAATTGGTGCTTTAAATTAACTCTCTCTTTCCTTTAGTGGCTGGTTAAACACCTGGACTGGAGAAAGATTTTGGTCAACTATCAATGGCCATTTTTATGGGGCTTCTCTTTCTCATTATAATATTAACCTTCTTTCATTATCTTTTCCGGTGGCTCCCTGCCTGGTGCCAAGACTCCTTCACTGCCGTAACTTCCAGCTGACAGATGATCCTTTCCACTCAAGGAGGTTCATATATGTTGGATTAGCTGCCTCTGCCTTTGGTGACGGCTATGTATAAGGGCCCCCAACTGACCAATGTTGACCCATGGGCAGGGACATCTCTACACCCCTATTCAGCAGGAAGAAGTTACAAAAGAGAAGACCTCCCACCCTCAGCAGCCTTAAAGAATTAAGGGTTAAAACTGTTCAGGGGGGAATGATGTGGAGAACAAAGGCGAGAAGGAAATGTAGATAAAATTAAATCTTCTTAGAACCTGCAGCCGGTTAACAAATACTTGAGGCAGTCAGTCTGAGTATGACGTTCCTCCAGGAAACTCCAAGGGTCTTAATGTTAATGCTTTGCTAGAGGGAAAAACAACCTTAGCTTGACAATATCTAGGCCTCCAGGATCCTGTGAGTCTTTAGCATATGAAAGTCCTTTTAGAAACTTCCTTTGCCTCCCCCCAACTCCAAAGTATAATCAATTGCTCCTCACAACCCCAGTGCAGCTCTTCCTGCCCCCGGGTCCGTCCCGGGTTAAAAAAAAAAACACCTTTTTGCACCAAAAAAAAAAAAAGTTTTGTTTTTAAAAGTTAATTTATTAACAGATGAAAGGTGTGTACAACATATTATTAAGTGATAAAAGCAAGGTAAAAAACAATAAATTTTCAATATGAACTATATATCAGATAGATAGATGGACACCAAAATACTAACAATGCTAGGCTCTAAATAGAATAGACTTGGAGTTTTTGTTATGTTCCTTTATTTTGTATTGGTTATTTTTTTCATATATATATATTTAAGATTTATGTATTTGATAGAGAGCACATGTGTGCATGTGAGTGGGGGGAGGTACAGAAGGAGAGGGAAGAGAAAAATCTTCAAGCAGACTCCCCGCTGAGCACGGAGCCAGACACAGATCTCACCACCCATGAGATCACGATCTGGGCAGAAACCAAGAGTCACTCACTCAACCGGCTGAGCCACCCAAGCGCCCCTTAATATATTTTTGATCCAATGATCATACAGTAGGAAAAAAATATATATGAAACATTAAAAGAGGGGCGCCTGGGTGGCTCAGATAGTTAGGCGTCTGCCTTCCGCTCAGGTCGTGATCTCCAGGTCCTGGGATCAAGCCCCATGTCGGGCTCCCAGCTCAGCGGGGAGCCTGCTTCTCCCTCTCCCTCTGCCTCCCCCCTGCTATGCACTCTCTGCCTCTCTCTCCCTCTCTCTAATAAATAAAACCTTTTTAAAAAAAGAAACATTAAAAGAAAAAGATGAAATTTTTTTCAACATTTTTTTTTTTTTAAAGATTTTATTTATTTGACAGAGAGAGACAGGGCGAGAGAGGGAACACAAGCAGGGGGAGTGGGAGAGGGAGAAGCAGGCTTCCCACGGAGCAGGAAGCCCGATGTGGGGCTCGATCCCAGGATCCTGGGATCCTGACCTGAGCTGAAGGCAGATGCTTAACGACTGAGCCACCCAGGCACCCCTCAGCATATTTTTAAATGTCTAGTTTATTTTCAGTCATTTATGCCTACTTACACCTTTGGAAATGGTTCTATTAATGGTTTAATTTTGCGATTTGATCAGCAGTGAATGTTTCTGAGTCTTTCCAAAGCTGTGAGTGGAACACAGCAATGGACACTTAGGTTGTTTTCAGATTTATGATGTTGAGCATTTCTGCAAGTTTCCAGTTTTAAAAAGTTACAAATAAAAACAGCAGGGGGCATGAGAAGTCTGAAAAGGAACCCAAAAAGGCAGATTTTTTTTTCCCCCTAAAGAGCACCAAATTCCAAGGTTTGTTCAAAATGGGATCGCATCGTCCCTTTGTGGCGAATCTCAGAATAGCCGTTTTTGACCTCGGCTCCTCTCTGGAAGCTGTGTTGGGGGTGGTAAAAGGAAAGGGCTTTGAAGATCTTCTACTCATCACAACTTCGGTCTGCAGAGGAGGGAACTGAGATCTTCTCAGTTTGTAACCTGCTAAGGAGTTTCCTGGGTGAAATCTGAAACCGGCCCCCGTACTCAGAGGGCAGGGAGAGACGGAAGAAAGAGGCAGGCCACTCCAGGTGGGTAGATGGCAGTTTTAATAAGCAGAGAGAACTTACATACGAGGCTTGTTTTGGGCGGCAGCAAAACAAATGGATCCCTGCATCCGCCCGCTGCATCTGAAGAGTTTATAAAGAGGCCCTAGCTGGGTTCAGTCACGTATACGGTGCAGGTGTTGTCAACCCCACATCACTATCTCAAGGCTGTGTCCTTGGAGCAGCCCCTGGGAGCGGGAAAGGCAAGTGGAACCCACATTCCCAGCACAGGGGAAGGGGCGAGGAGCCTGTGGTCACCTGGGCCCAGCTCACGGGTCAACTGGTGGTCATGTCTTTTCAATGACCTTCTCCCACAAATCCAGGAAATCCCATTTGGTTTACCCAAGATAACTCAGTGAATTAAGGGCAGAGCTGAGACCAGTAATAACATGTGTCATTTATAAGTCATGACATCACTGCATAAACCACCTCACCTAATCCTGATACATTAATCCCACCCTGCAGTTGAGGAATGGGTAAGAGATGAAGTGTCTTGTCCAAGGTCACACAGCCTGATAGCAGCAGAGCCAGAACTCACAGTCTATCTGCCCCCAAAGCCAGTGTAACCGAACACTACAAACCCAGTCTCTCAAATCCAACACCTACCCCACATGTCCTTGTAATGTGTCCGCATCTAGATCACAGAAAGAAGATGCCTTGGAGACATCTGCTCTAATCTCATCATGTTACAAAAGAGGAAACAAAGATGGAGGAGGGATGGATATGATTTTTCCACAGTCACGCAGGGACAGAGCTAGGGCTGAGGGCAGGTTCCTCATCTAATGCCCTCCCTCAGCCTCTGTTTTACCTACCAACTCTGCGTACATGCACATGCTTGTGTGTACATGTGTGCCATGTGGATGCACATGTGTTCCTTACGTGTGTGCAGGTTTGTGTGCAGGGACCGTCCTACACATAGGAAGAGGAGCCATGAAAACCCCAGAGTAAGCCCCACCAGTAACAGGAGCTTCTCAGACTGGCACCTGCCCCTTTGCAGAGCTTGAGTTTGGACCAAAATGTTTAGAAGAAGAAAGGAGTCATCAGTGGTGTAAGACACCACAGCTGGGGCCCTGAGGGACCGAGGGTGCTTCCGTGGTGCAGTAACCTGGGGGGATACAGTCGATCCTTGAACAACATGGGGGTTAGGAGCGCCAACCTCCCCACACACACAGTCAAAAGTTCACTTATAACTTTTGACTTCCAAAACACGTAACTACTGATGGCCTACTGTTGACCAGAAGCCTTACCAGTCACATAATCAACTAATATCTATTTTGTATGTTATATGTATTATATGCTGTATTCTCACAATAAAGTAAGCTAGAGAAAAGGAAATGTTATTAAGAAAATCGTAAGGAAGAGAAAACACATTCATAGTACTGTACCAAAAAAAAAAAAAAAAACCTACAGGACTCGTGTAGTTCAAACCCATCCTGTTCAAGGGTCAACAGTACTTCCCTGAGGTCCAGTGTGCAAGGCTCAAAGGGACACCTGAGGCCACTGGGGGCGGTAGTGGGGGGCAGTCAGACATCCTATAAATGGGCAGAGCTCAAACCATAAGCCCCTTCCTCCCTCAGGAGAAGAAGCCCAGGGGACCAAAATAGGACCTCCCCCAACCAAGAAGCTTAGCCTCTTCCATGTTCCTGCTTCAGCGCAGAACTCCATGTCTGAGCCTCTACACAGATCCTGTGGAGGGGAAGCAGGCAAATGGAGACAGAACAGAGCTGGTAGAAAAGGCAGCACCGGCAGGAGAGGGGAAAGCATGGCCAGACACAAGGGAGGAACTTTCCCGATGCCCCTGACATGGGGGTGCCCTCATGCCAGAGCACTCGAGGGCGAGATGGGAAGCAGCCAAGCACGAAGGCCACAGGCCCTATCCAGACACGTACCATGGACAGAGAAGAGCCACTCCTGCCTCAAGTAGGATATTTTCACCCACATACGAATGTAGGTGAGGTGATTTCCACCAAACCAGATTTCACGTTCCTGGAAAACTCATTAGCTCTTCCCCTGCTTGAGAATCTTTCTCTTCCTACTCCTCAAGTTCATATCCTATCTAGGCCCAGCACAAACACACCTCCTCTGAGAAGTCTCCCCTGATTCTCCCACAGAAACCACATCACCCCATGGTCTTCCATGTAGCATTACCTCAAAACTTAGTAACTTGAAACAACAAATATTTATGATCGCATGGTTTCTGAGGCAGGAGTCAAGGTGTGGATTAGCTGGGCGCCTGTGGCTCTCACAAGACTGGAGTGAAGATGTCAACTGGGCTGCCTTCTCTCAAGGCTCCCCAGGGAGAAGGGTGTGCTTCCAAGCTCACTCACGGGGCTGTTGGCGGGCCTTAGGTGCTTACTGCCTGGGGACATCAATTCCTCGCCATGTGGACATCAGGGCAGCTCACACCATGGCAGCTGCCTTCCCTCCAAGGGAGGGAGCAAAGGAAAGAGTGAGAGAGAGTGTGCAAGACTGAAGTCACAGTCTTCTTGTGACCTAACCTCAAACGTGACATCCCATCCCTTTTGCTGTGCATGGTTAATTATGAGTGAGTCACTAATTCTAGCCCAAAGAGATCCCGGTTACAAAAAGACTATGACTTCAGTTTTTCTCGCTCTCTCTCACTCAGAGGGAAGGCATCTGCCATGTTGTGAGCTGCACAATGGAGAGGCCCACGAGACAAGGGACCAATGTCTCCATTTGCTCAAGGGAATGGGGATACATGAAGGCTCAAACCCCAGGATGTGGGGAGCGGTGGGGGCCAGCGGAGGGACTGCTACCCGCCATGTAGCTGGGACAGTGGCGTTGCCTGAGCCTAGCACTGGGCTGAGTAACCACTTCAGTTAAATCCCGTCATCCACCTAGTGAGCCAGGCATGATGATCACCTCTCTACAGACGACAATGCTGAGGCCGAGAGAGAGGTGATGGGTGTGACTTGCTCCAGGTCCCATTAGTCAGTGACCCAGCCAGGATTCAAACCCAAGCTCTGACCCAATCCCATGCCCCTTCTACCTCAACTGCCTGCCACTGATCACGTTCAGGTTAGATTCCTGCCTTCACCACCTACCCGCTGAGTGACAGTGGGCATGTTGTTTAACCTCTCAGAGACTTGGTATTCTCACATGTAAAATAAAGATAATTCTTACCTCTTGGGGTTGTTGCAAGAATTCAACATCGGGGCACCTGGGTGGCTCAGTTGGTTAAGCAACTGCCTTTGGCTCAGGTCATGATCCCGGAATCCCGGGATCGAGTCCAGCATGGGGCTCCCTGCTCAGTGGGAAATCTGCTTCTCCCCCTGAGCCTCCCCCCTCTCATGCTCTCTCTCTCTCTCTCATTCTCTCTCTCTCTCTCAAATACATAAATAAAATCTTTAAAAAAAAAAGAATTCAACAACATAATGTTTGAAAAGCACTTAGCACAATGTCTGGTGTATAATCAAAACCAGCGTTGTGCCCCATGAATCGGAGAGATAGAGGTGAGTTTACTATATCCATTTCCACCCTGGTCTGGGAAGACAGTAAAATTTCAAAACCATAAGAAAAAAAGGATACCAAGATTGGAGAAAGTGTGGGACTGAAGGAAAAATACCTTGAAAGTTAAAACTCAGTGAACAGAAGGCTCAGGAGCCTCTCTTCTCACAGACCTCAAGGGCAAGGAGAGGTCTTTTGGTCACACTTTTATGCGTGCAAATATTTTATGTGCAAATAGAAATTGGTTGGCTGTGGCATCTGGGGTGTATGTTCATGGGGGGACATGAGGAGAGCCAAGAGGAAGGAAAATGAACTGTTGGCCAATCCCACAAAGATCAGAAGATGAAACTGGCCTCAAGATGCAGCAGAAGACATCACGGTTAGACCCAAGAAACTAGGCCTTCCCTCTAGAGATCATGAAAGAGCACCCGAGTCTAGGAAATCCACTTACGCTGAACCCCCGACCTTCTTTACTCTCCTGAGGCAAGCTTTCTCTTTGTAGGGAAAACTGGTGAGCGAAGATCTCATAGGTGCTAAGAGCTCCTGAGAGAAAGAGGTGGGGGCCTGGGACTGGCCTCTCCAACCCCCGAGACACGTCTTACTTTAAAAGCCTAAGCTGTAACTTGCATCCCTCTGGATGTATGTATGGAATGATTAACAAATATTTTCTCCCCGTGGGTGTTGTGTAAGTTTTAATTAATTCCCTCCTGTCATCGGAGTCTCTTTGTTTCCCTCAGAACTGCTTCCCAGCTCCACAGCCCCCAGGGCCTCTGCAACAGCAATTACCTACTCCAAATGAGCACGTCTCCGTGAGCACAGCAGTAATCCCAGCCACATAGTTCCACAATGACTTTTGTCCCTCAACATTTGAAAAAAGGAGAAAGTTGGCAGCCTAGCAATGAATAGAGCACTTCAGCAATTTCCTTTCATTATCTCTTGGTCCTCACACTGACCGGAGAGACAGCCCTAACAGGTGTTACTCCCGTGTTCCAGTGATGGGAAAACTAAGGAACCATGTGACTGCAAAGTCACTTGTCCGACAAGAGCGGAACTGGGACTTGAAACCTAGAAGCCAAACCCCTGGCTCCCGGTCCAGGACACCCTAAGGCACCACCCAGTCCTGCCCATCATGGGGTCCCTTCTCCTACCAGCTCTGTCCCCACATCGGTTATGTGACCTCTGAAAGCCCAGCTCCTTCCAACACCAAGAGGCCACAGGGTCCCACACAGCAACCAGGAACAGCTGACCCCCTCTGAGAGGTCCCTTACTTCCTCATGCCCTCACCACCAAGCCTGGCTTCTGGAACATGGACCAGGGCACCCTTTGGGGATGGTCATTGCTCCCTGCCCACAGTCTTCACCCTGCCCCTGTAACCACCACAGCTCCACCTGATTGTCTGCCTCCTCCCTCCCACTTCCATCCCAGAGCTACAGAGAAACTCACTAGTTCTATGTGTTAATATCCTGTCTTGGTTTTTGTTGCACAGCATGAATAGCTCACCAGGACAGATCGAACACCCCAAGATGGCAAAAACTAAATGTGGGAACAAAGGAAAGAAAGAGAAAGAAGGAAATGTTTTTAAAAAGAAAGGTAGGGACGTAAGATGGAGCCAGGAACGAAACTAAAAATCAAAATGTAAGACCTATGCCCTTGTTAAGGGTGAGCCACAAGTTTGGCCCAAACTGTTTAGCAGCCAACCCAAAAAGGAAAGTCTGATCAGTTCCAGAGTCACAGTGTCCATGAGATAAAACAGAGACAGGCTACTCAGCACAGTAAAATTATTCTCAGAGCCAGGACCAGACAGAAATTTCACCCAAGGACAATCCTAGAGAGATGACTGTGGCTCACATCCTTGCATTGCCTTCAGAGTGAATTACCCAGGATGGGTTCTAATAAGTGCCCTCAACACAGGGGAAGCCATCACATCAAAGGACCTCTGGGATTGTAGGAGAGGCGGAGTGCGCCATGTACCCTGCTCTGTCTTGATAGAGCTGGATCTAGGGCAGATTTCTCAACCTTGGCTCTGCTGATGATTGGGGCCAGATAATTCTCTTGGTGAATGTCCTGTGCATCGTAGCAGGCTTCACAGCATCCCCGGTGTCTACGCACTAGATGCCAGGAGCACCCTTCCCCAAAACAGTGACAAACAAAATGTCTCCAGATACAGCCAAATGTCCCTCTGGGGACAAAATCACTGAGAACCATCGATCCTACAGTAGAAATCATTGCTCTTATTTTCTTTTTAATGTGGAGAGGCAGAGAAGGGACCCAGTTTTATTTTTATTATTTTTATAGCTTTTTTGAACTGTAATTTATATACCATAAAAATTCACTTATTTAAAATATGCAATTCAGTGGTTGTTTTTGTTCGTTTTTTAGTATATTCACAAGATTGTGTAACCATCACCACTATCTAATTTTAGAATATTTTCATCATTTCAAAAAGTAACTCCATACCCCGAAGCAGTCACTCCCTGTTCTCCTTCCCTGCCCCTCCGGCCCTCCCACCCGCCCCCCACCTCCTGCAACAAGTAATCTGATATCTCTCTTATGGATTTGCCTATTTTGGACATTTTATACAATAGAATCATGCAAAGTATGGTTTTTTGTGCCTGGTTTCTTTCATTCGGCATAATCTTTTCAAGTTTTGTCCATATTATTAGTACTTCAATCCTTTTTATTGCCAAATAATATTCCATTGTATGGAGATATCATATTTTATTTATTAATTCATCAGTTTATAGACATTGGGTTGTTTACACTTTGGGGCTATTATTAATAATTCTGCTATGAACTTTCATGTACAAGCTTTTGTGTGGACATTTGGTTTTAACTCTCTTGGGTATATACCTAAGAATGGAATTGTTGGGTTATATGAGAGCTCTAAGTTTAGTATTTTGACAAGTTGCCAGTTTTCCAAAATAACTGCACCCTTTTGTATTCCCACCAGCAATAGATGATGGTTCTAATTTCTCCACATCCAGCACTTGTTGGTTGGTTTATAGTGTTGTTCATACCTTCTATTTCTCAGTTGATCTTCCTGCTAGTTGTTCTATCCATTATTGGAAGTGGAGTGTGGAAGTCTCCCGATATTACTGTTCAGCTGTCCATTTCTGCCTTCAGTTCTCCAGGTTTGGCTTCCTGTATTTGTTGTTGGGTGCCTTTACTAATACCAGGCAAAAATAGAGGTTAAAACAGAAGTTATTACTAGAGATAAAGAAGAACATTTTATAGGGATACAGGATTCACTCTATAGTGAAGGAAATAATAAGCATTAAGTTGAAATAAATGAAGTAGGAATTTTTAAAAATAGAGAAAGTCAGCAAAACAAAAAGTTGAGTCTTTTAAAAGATCAACAAAATTGATAAACTTTCAACTAGACTGACCAAGAAAAAGAATAAAAGTATTGGGACGCCTAGATGGCTCAGTCGGTTAAGCGTCTGCCTTCGGCTCAGCCCATGATCCCAGGGTCCTGGGATGGAGCCCCGCATCGGGCTCCCTGCTCAGTGGGGATTCTGCTTCTCCCTCTGCTTGCAGCTCCCCCTGCTTGTGAGCACACGCACTCTCTATCTCTCTGACAAATAAATAAATAAAATTGTTAAAAAACAATTTAAAAAAATAAAAAAGATTATAAGAGAATACTATGTGTCCAACATTTGGCCTTCCCTGGCAATCCTATTTATGGCTTTTTTTTTCTTTTACTTGTAGATGGGCCATACTCTCCTGTTTCTTTGCATGTCTCAGTTTTTGGTTGAAAACTGGACATTTTAAATAACATTATGTGGGAGCTCTAAAAATTGGATTCCCACATCCTTTGGGATTTTTGTTGTTGCTGCTTGTTATCGTTGTTTATTTTGTGACTTTCCTGGACTAATTCTATAAAGTCTATATTCTTTGTTACATATGGCCACCTAAGTCTCTGCTTGGCTAGCTTAGCAGTGAGCTAATGATCACACAGAGATTTCTTTAAGTGCCTTGACCATTGAATCTCCCCGCTTTGCTGAGGCGTCGTGTGTGTATTGCAGCCTGCCTTTGATTCTCCAGCAGTTTACAACTCCCACTTAGTCTTCATCTCTGGCTTGTATAGAGTCCCTAGGTCAGCCAGAGGTGAGAGATGTGCAGCTGTGTACCTTGCATTCTAGACCCTCAGATTTTCAAAGCCCCCTATTGACATCCCCAAATTCTCCTTTCAAGATTTTAGCCAGCCTCTTGTTTGCCCCACAAGATTGCCACATTAAGCAGCAGCAGTTTTTAAATATTGCTAACCACTGCCCTCAAGGTAGGGATTTCCTCACTGAGCAAATGAAGAGAAGCCCTAGGGCTTTCCCAGGAATCTTTCAGACAAGTCAAATAGTGACAATTCTCTGGAAACAGCTCTTTAGGGAACTCAAGCCCGTTCTATGCCTTCCAGTAGCTGCTAGGATTCTGGGTTTTGCAGTGTGGATCCAAGGCCGCTGGTTTCAAAGCTACGTGGAGCTGGGGAAAGAGGATAAGAATAGGGCAAGTTAAAACACCACAGAATTCACTGTTCTTTCAAGATTCCACCATTTTTCTTAAAAAAAAAATGCTCTTTGGGTTGTAAGCCTTTGGTGAATTTCTAGAGTTCTGAAATACTTGATTTTGACAATTTTCGTCAGTGTTCTTATTGCTTTTATGGAAAAACATGTTTTCAGAGGTCTTTATTCCACCATTCCAGAAGTGCTTCTTCCTGCTCTTAGTTTTAATCGCACTTCCTTCATAGTTCCCTGGGGTCTCAGAAAGGGGTGGGTCCTGAAGAAACAATGGAACCAAAAAAGATTTCAAGGACTTCAGGTCTGCTTTTTGCCAGATCCTAAAGTCGTAAAACCTCAGGATGAGCCCTGTTTCCCCACGACCACGGTTTTGGGGGCGTGGGGGTGCAATAGCCGTGCTGGGAGACCAGGGCCAGCGCTGACAAGGAGTGTCTCAGTAGCCGGGCAGGACTGGAGCTGCTGGGATGAGCGAGGAGTGAGTCACCAGCTTTTGTGATATTAGTAAGTTGGTCCATAAGACTAGCACTCAGGGTTTTTCCATTTTTTAGTGCCTATGTTGCGAGGAGAAACATACAGAACCATGAGTAACTTTCTACAATTGTCATAACTGACTTCACATTCTATCTACAACCTGGATGTGGCAGGCAGGGCCACTCAGAGACTGAAAAAAAGACTATTCCTCTTCATTTTCCAGGCTCTGGGTACATTAAAAAATAAAGAAATGTCAGAACAGAGTTATTAAAATATTGATATACTTTAGATATTTATTTTTAACCAACCAAAACTTTGAACACAACTAATAAACACAAAGACAATATGACCTTATTTGGCAATAAGGGAAACACTATACTTGAGGCCCTTCATGGATACAAGGCCCAGGCCCTGCAGTTTTCCTGGTTCCCCCTAGTAATAACGCTCCTCCTTTCTGGGCTACTGGGGAGTTCTTTGCTTCCCAGTGGGAGGGAGTGAGAATTCAGATAAATCAACTTCAAGTTCTCTCTTGCTAGGAGAGCCACCTACAGCTTAGTAGATCAAAGTGGTGGCTCCTCCTCACAAACCCAAGGAGGTGAGAAGTGCATCCTCTCCAATTCATGGCTGCATCTCAGCCCCTGATCATGTCCTCCTGCCTCTCTGGGCTTCCCCAGGAGAAAAAAAATCATCCCCTGTGTTCTGTTGGAGCACTACATCACTCTGTAAGAAGGAACTATTAAAGAACAGTCCAGAAGAAGACTAGAAGAGATGCCATTCCCTTGTATCATACAAGCAAAAGAGTCCTTATAGACCCTTGGGGCGCCTGGGTGGCTCAGTCGTTAAGCGTCTGCCTTCGGCTCAGGTTGTGGTCCCAGGGTCCTGGGATTGAGTCCCACATCGGGCTACCTGCTCAGCGAGAAGCCTGCTTCTCCCTCTGCCTGCCACTCCCCCTTCTTGTGTTCCCTCTCTCACTGTGTTTCTCTCTGTCAAATAGATAAATAAAATCTTAAAAAAAAAAAAGAAAGAAAGAGTCCTTATAGACCCAGATCTTCAGGAGAAAAGGATTTCTTGCAGACCCTTCCTCTCTCTCTACCCATGTTCAAACTTCAGATTTTAGCCAAATGCTAATAGAAACTTTCCTCTGTCCGTATTTTACCAGATCCAAATTATCTCTGATTTCATGAATGAAGTAGACATTGTGTGCTGTAGCCAATTTCCTCACAGTTTACCTAATAAAAAGCAAGCATACCTCATCCTAGTGAGGATTAATTTTTCTCCCAAATCAATAAAATCCACTTTTGTATTAGGAAAGCATGTATTGGGGCGCCTGGGCAGCTCAGTCGGTTAAGCGTCCAACTCTTGATTTCCACTCAGGCCATGATCTCAGGGTCGTGAGATCGAGCCCCACATCAGGCTCCGTGCTCAGGGGGAGTCTGCTTGGGATTCTCTCCCTCTCCCTCGGCCCCTCCCCCCTGCTCATGCGTTCTCTTGCTCTCTCTCTCTCCCAAATAAATAAATACATAAAATCTTTTTTTTTAAGGCATATATTGCCCTGATATTAAAATCTTGACCCTATTCCTTCAAAATGATAACCCTAACGGGACTGGGCTAAGGAACACTTGCCTTCTTCCCAAGCCTGCAGTATCTCTACTTGGTCACTCAGCCCTCCCAGGCCAGGTGCAAGGTCCAAATTCTGATCCACAACTCTCTTCTCTGACAGAAGGAAAGGGCAGGTGTCAAGACTTCACACATAGCACGGTGTGCATTCTAACACATATCTGATGGCTTCCATGATTTTTGCTGTGAAATACCAAAACATCACATTTGAACATAAGAGGGTACACGCAGGAGTCACACAACAGATATATACAACAAAAAGAGCACACTTGGGTGCTGGGGGGCCCCAGCAACTCTGCCACCCACCACCTGCTCGCTGTGAGCTGTCCTTATGGCCAGAGACCGAAGATGAAAGCCTGCCAGCCGCGGGATAAAGCAGGACATTTTCGCACAGCCACCCCTTCAAAAGGTCAATTATTGCTTCGGGTTAACAAGAATGTTGTTTACACTCAACATTCTGACCCTTACTCCAAGCCTGCACCTCGCCCCATTCCTGAAGCTGAGCGCCCAGCCCCAGTCCCTGCCCCAACCCCAGGAATGGGCTCATCTGATCCTCTGGCCCTGACCATTGCTCACTGACCAGGCCCCGATTGTCTCACCCATCAGTTCCATCCAGGTCCTCCTGCCTCCCTGCCTAACCCTGGCCAGACTCCGTTTGGTCCTGTTTATCCAAGCCCAGTCGCCCGCCCCCGACACTCCTGTTGGCCCCACCTCTGAGGGGCTTAGCCTCTAGGCCTGACTATGTGAGCACAGCTGCTAGAGTCCTTGCCACCATTCCTCCCTGAGGTCAAGCCCTGGAATGTCCAGCCAAGCCCTACACCCCACTGCTTCCCGGAGGAGCGAGAGCAACTACGATCTGAGCTCACAGGCTTGAAACAGTGCTTCTCAAACTTGAATACACATAGGAATGACCTGGGTGATGCGGGGGAGCTAGGTTCTTGTCTGACGGAACCGAAGAATGAATCTCGCTGACAAGGGAGAGTGAGTAAAGCTATAAAGTTTATTAAGTGAATACACAGAAAAACCTCTCCAGAGTGAGAGGGGCCCGGACAGCGTTGCCAAGGAGGGTCTTTAGGGTTGGTCTTTTATAGAAAGCCAACTAGGGGACTTAAATCCTTTTAACATCTCTATTGATATCACCATTGAGCAAGGACTAGTGATAACACCTTCAATGGCTTGCTTCCTTTTTAGGGTCTGCTTATTCTTTGTTGGTCACAGGTGATTATAATAAAAAAGACACCCATCCCCCCATGCCTAGGGCAGGGGGGTCCGGTTTGTTCCCTTATCTCTGGTTTTCCCACACCTCCACATTTTGGGGATTCTGTGAGCCTGGTCACATAGTCCCCTATCTATCTCTCCCTACCTAGCCCCACCTGTCTCTTACTCATGGGGACCTTGTTAAAATGCAAATTTAGATTCAGCAGGTCTGGGGTGGGGCCCAAGACTGCAATTCTAACAAATACTCAGGTGAAGCCAATATTGTTGGTCCAGGGACTACACTGAGTAGCAAGTTTCTAAATATTAATTATTGCCATTTTGCAAAATAAAAAAATACATATTTCACAGTAACAACAGTCCTAATGTCACCAAGGGAAGAGGAGAAATTGTCCCCTCGCAGTTTGCTCCAGCCCACAGAATTTGGAGTCTGTCCCATGCATATTTTGCACTAACCACATGCAATACTGCTTTGAATTTCACATAAAAGTTTCCTATATATTTGATGAGCACCGGGTGATGTATGGAAGTGTTGAATCATTACATTGTACACCTGAAACTAATATTATACTATATGTTAACGACCTGAAATTTAAATAAAAACTTGTTTAAAGAGTTTCCTATATGTGTGTTTTGTTCACTACTTATACGTATGGTTCCTTTAGAGCATTCATTCATTCTGCAAACAGTATTGATTATTACTGTGTTGGGGCTAGAGAAACATATAAGACGTAGTCCCTGTGCCCCATAAGCCAGTGGGCTTTTAAAGGGGACAGACACGTAAATAGATATTTTTGGCACAATATGGTAAGTACAACAATAGTATCTGTATACCGTGTGAGGGAAAAGAGGCCCAGGATAGTATCAGAATTAGGGAGTCAGCAGGAAAGCCATTCTGGGCAAAGGAGAGCCTGAACGAATCTAACAAAGAGAAGGAGTAAGCCAAGTGAGGTGTAGGGGACCCGCCTGGCAGAGGCTCCAGTATGAAAGAGCTGGGTAGCAGGGGAAGTGCACACACTTGGGGTTGTCGAAGCACATTAGCAAAGGAGAAGGCCTCAGAAAAGAGGCTGAGATGTCAACAAGGGGCTGATCACAGAAGGCCTTTCTGCCGTAGTAAGCAGCTTGGACTTTATCCTCTGGACGACAATGAGGAAACAATTCAGATTTTTAAATAAGGGCATGGCATGGGGATGTTTGTTTTAGGTAAATCATGTTTGAGGGCTGCATGGAGAATGGATTTGAAGGTGACAAAACTAGGCAGCTGTTTTCATGGTCCAGAAACCAGATAATATGGGTCTGAATTTACCGCACTGGCGGTTGGGATAAGACAGAGGAGACAGATTCAAGAAGGTATTTGGAAGTACAGGGCAAGATTTAGTGATGAATTGAATGGGGGGGGGGGGAGAGAACAGGAGGGGGAAGAATGGCTCTCAGGTGCTTGGCTTGGGGGAATTACAATGTATCCAACCAAATCAGAAAGGACAGGAAGAGCGGCTGGTTTGGAGTTCCAGACCAGAACCCACCTCTATGCTAATGGGTCTCCAATCTTTATCTCTAGCCTAAAACGCTAGAGAATTCCCGATTCACATATTGAACTGCTCAGTGGACATTTCACCTCCAAATCAGCATGCCAAAACCAAATTCACCATCTTAAAAAAAAAAAAAAGTCCTTATTCTGGTATATTGCCTCCAGTGACTAGAATCAGAAGTCTGAGTAAACTGCTAAGAATTATAAATGTTTACAGGGCACCTGGGTGGTGCAGTCAGTTAAGCATCTGACTGTTGGTTTCACTTTTGGTTTCAGCTCAGGCCCTATCTCAGGGTCCTGAGATTGAGCCTAGCACGGGGCTACGCCCTCAGCGTGGAGTCTGAGACTCTCCCTGCCCCTCCCCACCAAAAATAAATAAATAAATCTTTGGGGCACCTGGGTGGAGCAGTCAGTTAAGTATCTGACTTCAGCTCAGGTCGTGATCTCGGGGTCCTGGGATCGAGCCCCACATGGGGCTCTCAACTCGGTGGAGAGTCTGCTTGTCCCTCTCCCTCTGCCCCTCCCCCCACTCATGCTCTCTCTGTCTCTCTCAAATAAATAAATAAATCTTTTTAAAAAATAAATATATAGATAAATGGTGGTTGCCACGGGCTCATGAGAAGTTATTGTTTAACAGGCATGGAGATTCAGTTGGGAAGATCAAAAAGTTCTGGGGATGAGGCGCCTGGGTGGCTCAGTCAGTTAAGCATCTGCCTTCAGCTCAGGTCATGGTCCTGGGGTCCTGGGATGGAGCCCCACATCAGGCTCCTTGCTTAGCAGGGAGCCTGCTTCTCCCTCTCCCTCTGCCTGCCACTCCCCCTGCTTGTGCTCTCTCTCTCTCTCTCTGTGTCAAATAAGTGGGTAAAATCGTAAAAGAAAAAAAAAAAACAAGTTCTGGGGATGGAAGGTGGCAATGATTGCACAGTAACGCGAATGGGAATGAAATTAATGCCGCTAACTATGCACTTAAAATTGATTTAAATGGTAATGTTTATATTATGCATATTTTACCAAAATTTTGTAAATGAAAAATAAAATGCTACTTCTTACCACCTCCTACATAAATCTCCTCTCTGTCCCCACTATTGTTCCATTTTTCATTATCCCTTCACTGGACCATTGTAAATCATCTCTCTCTTTTTTTTCTCTCTCTTTTTTAAAATTTTTATTTATTTCTTTAATTCCAGTATAATTAACATACAGTGTTATATATATATATTTTTTAAGATCTTATTTATTTTTTGACAGAGAGAGACACAGAGAGAGAGGGAACACAAGCAGGAGAAGTGGGAGAGGGAGAAGCAGGCTTCCCGTGGAGCAAGGAGCCCGATGTGGGACTCGATCCCAGGACCCTGGGATCATGACCTGAGCCGAAGGCAGACGCTTAACGACTGAGCCACCCAGGCACCCCATACAGTGTTATATTAGTTTCAGGTGTATAACATAGTGATTCAACAATTCTATACATTACTCCATGCTTATCACAATAAGAGTACTCTTAATCCCCTTTATCTATTTCACCCCTCCCCTCATCCCCTCCCCGACCCCCACAACCATCAGCCTATTCTCTGTATTTAAGAGTCTGATTTTTTGTTTGCCTCTTTTTTTCTTTGTTCATCTGTCTTGTTTCTTAAATTCCCCATATGAGTGAAATCATGTGGTATTTGTCTTTCTCTGACTTATTTCACTTATACCCTCTAGGTCCATCCACGTTGTTGCAAATGGCAAGATCCCATTCTTTTAAATGCTGAGTAATATTCCATTGTATATATATATATTACAGCCTCTTTATCGACTCATCTATCTTTGGAAACTTGGGTTGCTTCTATATCTTGGCTATTGTAAATAATGCTACAATAAACATAGGGGCATATACGCCTTTTGAATTAGAGGTTTTTTTTTTCTTTGGGTAAATACCCAGTAGTAGAATTACTGGATCATATGGTAGTTCTATTTTTAATTTTTTGAGGAACTTCCATACTGTTTTCCACAGTGACTGCATCAGTTTGCATTCCCACCAACAGTGGACAAAGGTTCCTTTTTCTCCACATCCTCACCAACGTTTTTTTTTTCCTTAGGCTTTTTATTTTAGCCATTGTGACAGGTGTGAGATAATATCTCATTGTGGTTTTGATATGCATTTCCCTGATGATGAGTGATGTTGAGCATTTTTCATGTGTCTTTTGGCCATCTGGATGTCTTCTTTGGGAAAATGTCTATTCATATCTTCTGCCTTTTTAATGGGATTATTTGGGGTTTTTTGCATTGAGTTGTATAAGTTCCTTATGTATTTTGGATATTAACCCCTTATCGGATATATCACTTGCAAATATCTTCTCCCATTCAGTGGGTTGTCTTTTTGTTCTGTTATGGTTTCCTTTGCTGTGAAAAAGCTTTATATTTTGGTGTCGCCCTAATAGTTTAAGTTTGCTTTTGCTTCCCTTGCCAAAGGAGATATATCTAGAAAAATATGTTTTTACGGCTGATGTCATGCAAATCATCTCTCAGCTGGTCTCCCAGTCTTTTTTCTGTAAATCCAGTCATCAGAGAGATGCTTCCAACTAGCCATCAGACCATATGACTCCTTCCCATTTCCTATAGGATAAGATCCAAACTCCTTAGGTTGGCATATAAGATCCTCAATGATACAGACATTTCTCAATGAAATGGACCCTTTCTCAGTGATATAGACCTTTTATTCATCCATCCAATAAATACGTGTTGAGTGATCTCTGAGACTGACACTAGAAATGGCCCTGAGTATATATGGCAATGAAGAGGGAAATACGCTTTCTGACAATGTAGAGTTAATTCAGTAGAGGAAACCCCAGACTTTAAATTATTGACAAAATTTTTCAATTATAAATTGTGATAAAAACTATTGGTTTTATTGATCACACATGTTTTTGATGCTGGCTGGGTCCAAGGACCAGAGGGAGGAGGGGGTCACGCAGGACCAGCCAAGAGGGTCTTTGGCTTTGCGCAGGATGCAAATCAAATACAAGCTGAGAGGAAGTGAGAGTAGTTTATTGAAGACAGAGAGAGAGTGTAGATACACCCAGAGAGTCTGGGAGACTGGGAAAGGAAAGGAGAGTGAGTCTCATCTTTGCTTGGGGTCCTGGGTTCTTGTTGAGGATTGTGGTCCTGATGTGTCTTCTCAGGCCTCCAGGAACAAAGACAGGTGTATAGATGTCCTCCATGAGTCACTTACGCCCTGCAGCCCGGGATCTTGGCGAGTCGGTGGTCTTGGAAAATGTTTCTGACAACCTCACCCAGTCCCTTCTTAGATGTTATCTATTGTGCTGGAAGAGTCAAAAGACATCATTAACTCCTTGACCTTTACAAGGAGAACATACCTTATCTGTTCTATAAGGCCTGTGTAAGGGAGGGGTGTAGGTCCTAACAAGAATAGAAGCGGGAAAGGGAACAAAAAAGCAGCTTTTCATGGGGTCCCTTTAGTTTATATCTGTCTCATTTTCAGTGTCTACTACTTGCCAGGCACCATACTAGGTGCTGGATATGTGATGATACGGAAAAAAGACATAATCCTTGCTCTTATGAAACTTATTGACAGAAACTAATTAGATAATAACAGCAGTACAATACAAACAGTAATTACAACCTGAGCTAAGAGTTCTTGACCTAGATGGGGGAAAGGAAGGGATGCTTGCACCCTAAGACCTGAAAGGTAAGTAAAAGTTAAGTAGGCAGGAGGGAGGAGGGGACTGCTGCAGAGAAAGAGAGCATAGGAGGCAAAGGAAATGACAAGCTCAAAGGCACTGAAGCAAAAAGAAGAGAGTGTGAGGAAGTGAAAGATTGTACAGCTCAAGCTTGGTGAGTGTGGGAGAATGGGGTGACGTGGGCAGAGGCTAGATCTGCAAGGCTTTGGGCCACCATAAGGATTTTGGATTTTATGCTAATGGTGATGGGAATTCACTAAAGGATTTTAAGTAGGGGCTGGCAGTGGGGAGAGCAGTTATGAGGCTATCATAATGGGCCAGACAGACGAGAGTTGTGCCTTGCTCTGTGCAGTGGAGAGGCTAGAAGTGCATAAAATAAAGATAAATCAGGAAGTAGAGCTTGGATATGGGAGTAAGGGAAAAAGAAACTCAAAAAATGAGTCCTAGGAATTATGTTAGACTTTTTCAGGTATGATAATATTCTGGTTATATTTTTTGTTACGTATCTTTAAAGATATATATTAAAATACTTACAGATGAAATGACATGTCTAGGGTTTACTTCAAAACAAGATCTCAGGGTCGTGGGATTGAGTTCCGTGTGGGGGGCTCCATGCTCAGCAGCGAGTCTGCTTCTCTCCCTCTGCCCCTCCCTTCACTCGCGCGCTCTCTCTCTCTAAAACAAATAAATAAATCCTAAAAAAAAAATAAAGAATCAAATAAAAAAATAATTATAAACAGTAAGAACATTTAATAAGATGACTAGGTACAAAACTAATACACAGAAACAAAAATGATGAGCTATATATACAAATGGAAACCAGTTAGAAGATAGAAGTGAAGAAGAGACTTCCTCTTATATTAGTCAAAAAAAAGTAATATAACTAGAAAGAAGCTTAAGAAATGTTCAGTATCTACATAACGATATCTTTGAAATACTACTGACGGGACAAAAGAAGATATGAACAATTGGGGACACATAACATACTTTTGGACAAAAAGGTATGTCAGTTCTCCCTAAAATATATTTCACATAATCCAAATAAATACCCAGAGCAAACGTCATACTCCATGGTGATAGACTAAAAACGTTTCCTCTGAGATATATAAGAAAAGGATGCCTGTTTTCACTACTTCTGTTCAACACAGTTGAAATTCTAGCCAAAGCAACGCAAGAAAAAGAAATAAAAGTCATCCAAATTGGAAAGGAAGAAGTAAAATTATCTTAAATGTAACTACATTACTTATTTAACATGGGGATTTTTGTCTCAACCCCAAAACCCACATCATTCTTTTTTTTTAATTAACATACAATGTATTATTTGTTTCAAGGGTACAGGTCTGTGATTCATCAGTCTTACAGCCCACATCATTCCTAATGGGTGCTATGGAAAACAGTATGTTGGTTCCTCAAAAAATCAAACATAGAATTACGATATAATCCAGCATTTCCACTTCTGGGAATTTACCCAAAAGAATTGAAAGCAGGGTTTCAAAGAGATATTTGTACACCTACGTTGAGGGGAGGGGGGTTAAGATTGATTTATTTATTTTAGAGAGAATGAGCAAGAGCATGAGCAGGAGGGGCAGAGAGAATCTGAAGCAGATTCTGAGGTGGGGTTTGATCCCACGACCCTGAGACCAGGGCCTGAGCCGAAACGAAGAGTCCAACACTTAACCACTGGGCCACCAGGCACTCCTGTATACCCACGTTTTCACAGTAACTAAATCGCGAAAGCAACCCAAGTGTCCATTGATAGATGAATGGATAAGCAAAATGTGGTATATACATATAACAAAATATTATTCAGCCTTAAAAGGGAAGAAATTCTTCAATATGCTACAACGTGAATAACCTTCAGGACATTAGATTAAGTGAAATAAGTCAGTCACAAAAAGACAAATACTGTATGATTCCGTTTATAGGAGGTACTTAGAGCAGTCAAAATCATAAAGACAAAGTACATTGGTGGTTTCCAGGGACTGGGGGGAGGGGAGAATGGGGAGTCATTGTTTAATGGGATCGAGCCTGCTTCTCCCTCTGCCTACTGCCCCCCGGCTTGTGTGCTCACTCGCTCGCTCGCTCGCTCTCTCAAATAAATAAAATCTTTAAAAAAAAAAAAAGAAAGAAAGAAGCCAGACAAAAAGTACATACTATAGGATTCCATTTATATAAAATTCTTGAGAATGCAAACTAACCTATAGTGACAGAGCAGACCAGTGGTTACCTGAGGATGGGGATGAAAGAGGGAATGATGGATTGCAAAGAGACGTGAGGAAACTCTCACAGTTGGTACACATGTTCACTGTGTTGAATGTGGTAATGGTTTCACAGATGTATTCATATGTCAAAACCCATCAAGCATACACAACTATGTATGCTTTCTTACGCATAATTATACATCATTAAAACTGTACAAAGAGGGTATTAGGCTACAGCCCATTGAATAAAACAGGAAATCTGTGAGTCAATAATAATATGAATGAGTGAGTAGAGATGATAGGTAGATAGATAACTAGATGATGATGATAGATGACAGGTAGATAGATAGATAGATAGATAGATAGATAGATAGATAAAAGATGCCTAACACCAAATGTTACTAGTGGAAGTGTAAATTGGAATAACCACTTTGGAAGACTCTTGGGCAGTATCTGCTAAACCCAATAAAGCAAGGTATTCGAGAGTGTGTACAATGTACTACCATTTGTGTAAAGAAAGAGGAATATGTAGACACACGTGTGTGTATGCACCTAAATGTGGGGTGGGTGTGTCATCTGCTACTTCGCAGATCATCTCCATCTCCAGAAAGATTCCAAGAAATTGCTATTGTGATGTTTGGTGCCTCCGGAGAGGGGATCTGAGTCATTGACAGACTAAAGTGGAAGAGAGAATTTTCTCTCTAGTCTCTTTGTACCTCTTAAATTTTGTGCCATGTGAATGTATTACCTCTTCCAGAAAAGAGTTTAATGATTCTTTTAAAAGCAAAGAGACCCTCCCCCCTCTCATGTGCTCTCTCTCTCATTCTCTCTCTCTCAAATAAATAAATAAATAAATAATCTTTAAAAAAAAAAAAAAAGCAAAGAGAAACCTCCACGGAGCGACTTCTCTCTGACCTCACCTCCCACCACTTCTGCAGTTCACCCATTCTCCACTAAACTGAGCTGCTCACCCATTCCAGAAAGGGGCAGGCGGCGTCTGTCCATACACCTGCTTTTTCCTCTGCCGGGAACACCCTCCCTTTCCTATCCCCGCTCCGAGGAGCCTCTGTTGTCCCGCAGTTGGCTCGGCTTCCCCTGACTCTTCACTACAGCAGAAAAGCCACTCCGCGCCCACACTGTGTTCTCATCGGGCTTGGATCATTACCACCTCCTCCGTGAGCTCGCACCCCTGCTGTGGGGAGAATTGCTGCCTCCCTTACAGTCACAACAGAAGCAAAGCCCAGAGAAGAATGTGTCTGACTGTGGGGGCACAGAACCTCTCACCTGACCAGCAGCATGGGGGCTGCCCCTGGCTCGGGCAGCTCTGTGCGGGGAAAAGACACTTTCCTGAAATAGCTCATCCCTGCCTGACTCAGGAGTTGTCCCCACACCTCTTCTCTTAAGGCCCCCGCCTGCCGGAGCAGATCCACTGGTGGATTTGACTGGACGGCAGAGGCAGTGGGCTTTGACAGAGCACCCCTCTCAACCCGGGACTTTGTTTAAACTCAGTCCTCTCCCAGAGGCCATCAGTGGCCCTGGGAAATGCTACTCATGAGATTTTAGACTATTGTAATTTCCCTCTTGTATAATGCCAAGCTGTTGATTTTCTTTTCTCTATACAAAATTTCCTTTGGCCACTATGCAGTTGGTGGGCAGCCTGTGGAACTATCTGTGGGGAGCTCCCCCCAAGCTTCTGAGGGAGGCTTCAGCCAAAAGAGAAGCCACCGCATAATAATTTGGAGACTTTCTGCTAAGATGCCTGTCACCCCGAAGTCTGGGTTCTGAGACCGCCCTGCCTCCATGGTAGCACGGGACCGAAGCTTCGGGAGTACGGTCCTGGGCTGTGAGGACAGCTAGGGTAACCTGCTTCCTGTCTTCCCCCACTCTCCTTAGATCACACGACTGTAGGAGCAGGGGGAGACCTTAGCAACTATGGAAGGCCCCTCCAATCTCTCTTCATCTCCCCATTTTACAGTTGAGAAACTGGAGCCCAGAAAGGAAAAAGACTTGCCCAAAGAAACCCAGCAAGTTACAATGGCAGAACTAACTCTGGGACCTGGGCTTCTCCACGCTGCCTTTTTCTCCCTTCTTTTTTTCTATTGCTGGGGCACTGTGGTCTTGAACCGGTCAGTTGAAAAAATGCCTTTCTTTTGACCTGCAATCTTCCTCCTTCTCCTGACCAATCCGGCCTTCCCCTGAATCCTCTGTGCTGGGCTTCAATCTGGGGCAAAGGCATGTTACAGTTTACAGAGCCCTGGGGATGTGCCAGGGGAACCCAACCAGATTTTCCAGCTTGCACAACCTGAACAGATCCTGGGGACAGAATGAGGCCAGCACATGCCCATGAGTCAGCTCTGTCCCAGCATTGGGCCCCCATAAAGCTGTGATCTGAGACCTGTCCCCGTCTGCCCTTCCCACTCCTCTCTGAAATGATCACACCCCCACCCTCAACTGGCAGGCCCCAGAACCCAGGACACCAGCACCACTCAGGACACCGGCTCCCCCCACATAAAACTATGGGGCCATAGTCCCCGCGTCCTCTGCAAACATTCCATGTACCCTCCACACCCTGGCAAAGAGAAAGTGGACAAGTAGGACACAGGGAACGAAGTCCCATCGCAGGGGGCGGAGAGACTCCTGTCTCCGGCGCTGGAGAGAGCGAGAAGGCCAGCGTCCCAACGAAGCGCCCCTCCGAGCCAGCGTGTCATGGATGCCCTGGTGCGCCTCCTGCAGCTGCTGGTGCTGCTCCTCACGCTGCCCCTGCACCTGATGGCTCTGCTGGGCTGCTGGCAGCCCCTGTGCCAAATCGGCTTGCCCTACCTGATGGCTGTGCTGACTGCCAAGTGCAACCGCAAGATGGGGAGTAAGAAACAGGAGCTCTTTGGCCAGATAAAGGGGCTTACGGGAGCCTCCGGGAAGGTGGCCTTGCTGGAGCTGGGCTGCGGCACTGGTGCCAACTTCCAGTTCTACCCAGCAGGCTGCAGGATCACCTGCCTGGACCCAAACCCCCACTTTGAGAAGTTCCTGACAAAGAGCATGGCTGAGAACAAGCATCTCCAATATGAACAGTTTGTGGTGGCTTCCGGAGAGGACATGAAAGGACTGGCAGATGGCTGCATGGATGTGGTGGTCAGCACCCTGGTGCTGTGCTCCGTGCAGAGTCCGAGGAGGGTCCTGCAGGAGGTCCAGAGAGTGCTGAGGCCGGTGAGCCGCGCGGGGGGGGGGGGGGGGGGGGGGGGGGGGGGGGGGGGGGGACGGGCGTGGGGCAGGCAGACGCAGCATTGGCTGCTCCAGGATAGGGCCTCGGTGTGCTAGCGCGTTGGACACCCATCCACCCCCACCTGCTGGTGAACAGTGAACATGACCGGGGCCTCGATGGGGCAGAATAGGGTGCTACGGAAGCCCACGGGAGAGCCCCCTAACGCAGCGGTTGGGGGGTGAGGGGGGAGAGACACCTAAGGAAGTGATGTTTACACTGAGATCTGAGGGACCGAGAAAGATGTGGAGGAGTGGGGAAAATAAAAAAGGGTTCTAGATAGAGATATTAGAGGACATAGAATCTGTAAGATTTTGACCTGGGTGTGGAAAGGAGTTTAGGATGGTTTCCGAGTTTCTGGTATCAGTGACTGGTGGAGGGGAAGAGGGAGGGTAGAGGGAAGTGTCAGTTGCTGAAATGAGAGGAACGCATTTGGGACTTGTTGGGTCTGAGGTGCCACTGAGACAGGCAGACAGAAAAGCCATAGAGGCTGTGGGAAGTCAGAGAAAGATGTGGCCTGCACATAGAGATGTGGAAGTCACCAGCTTGTAGCTGGTAAATTCAGAGCACAGGGGTGCGTGAGATCACCTAGAGAGGGTTCAGCAAGGAGAAAAGGGCTGAAGGAATGGCAGCATTAGTCACGAGTCAGGTGCAAGGTTTCCCTGGGATGTCGGCCACAGGATAAGGTTGGATGTATGTGTCTGAGTCTCAGAAGACAGCGTCTCTGTACACGGTGAGATCTCTGCTCCTGTCTCTCCAGCTCCCCAACAGTCTGCCCTCGGCTAAGCTGTCCCTCTGGCCATTCTTTGGCTGGCTGTCCCCCTGGCCATCATTTAAAGATCGCTCACCAGTCACCCCCACTTCTTCAGATGCGCTTTTGACAGGGAGGGTAGGAGCCAGGGGCTACGGAGAAAGTCAGGAGCAGAATGATGTGCTTCATGAACCTGCTGACCAGCAACCCCCGCTTCACCAAGAGGTTTGACCAGGCGTGGTCAGCGGGGTGGAGGTGAGGGCAGAGGATGTTGTAGAACGGAGCAAAGAAGGGGCGCTAACTCTCTCTTCTCTCCCAGGGAGGAGTGTTCTTTTTCTGGGAGCATGTGGCTGAGCCACGTGGAAGCTGGGCCTTCCTGTGGCAGCAAGTTTTAGAGCCCACCTGGAGACACATTGGGGACGGCTGCTGCCTCACCAGAGAGACCTGGAAGGACCTCGAGAGTGCCCAGTTCTCTCAACTCCAAATGGAACAACATCCCCCTCCCTTCAAGTGGTTGCCTATCGGGCCCCACATCATGGGAAAGGCTGTGAAATAACCCTTCCCGAGTCCTGCCTCCAGCCAGAGCAATCCCGCCTACCGCCTAACCTGTCTTCTACTGAGGGGGATCTAGGCAGAGAAGCCATTCCCCCCACCGCCCCTTTCCTCCCTCCCCCATCTCTGCCCCCGCGTCTAACTTCAATCCTTCCTGCCAAAGTGAGAAGGCTCTATTCCGAACCTGACCACAGGGAGGAAAGCGATGTCCTGCCATGTCCTTGACTGCAAATCCCTAGACTGGGTCTCCCAATTTTTGCCCACCCACTGCCAGGGCAGTTCCCTTGTTCCCATTAGTAAAGGTCCCCCTCCTCTTCATCTGAGACCACACCCATGTGCCCAGCCCTCCCTCCCACTACCACCTTTGTCCTGAGCTGTGGGGGTTACAGAAGGAAGCAGTCCTCTCCTGGAGACCCTGGACCGGGGGAGCAGGACTCAGCAAAGGAGCCAGAGGTTTTGTCCTCAAATATTTTTTAATAAATAGACAAAATCCACTAGATTGATGCAGCAAACTAAGGTCAGAGGAGAGGGGAAACTAGGGAGGGAAGAGCCCCTGAGTCAGCAACACAACCTCCTCCCCAACCCTCTGGGCTTAAGGCACTTTCAGGGGGACAGGTCCTTGGGGTCCTGTTAAACAGGGTGAATGGGAGAGGGAGGGATCAGAGTCCCTCTTCCCACGTTTGCATCAGGACATCGCTGCCCTTCTCCCCTACTCCACAACCCCATTCCTGATTTACTGCCCTCATCACACACTGTTTTAAGGGAAGTTTTGGGGGATGTTCCTTGGGGGGGATGCCTATGCCCCTGAGGAAGCAGATCCTGTCACATCCTGATGGGGCACCAGCAACCCACTCTGCCCTCTTCATCCCAAGGAGCCATGTCGGGGGGAAAGGGTGGAGGGGACCCATGGGCCAGGCTGGGACCCAGGGAGCTAGGTGGTGCCTGACACGGGATGCCCATCGGAACCTGGCTCAGGGTGCCCATCAGCAGCCAGGATGGGGTGCGCATCGGGGCCCTCCCGCCGGGGGCTGCCCCAGTTGTTCCTCAGGATAGTGCCTGTCTTCTCCTCCTTGAACTGCTGCCGGTCTTCCCGCGGGATTTTCACCGCGTGGTACTGGGGCACAGTGGCCTCGGGGTACCGTGCCCGCTTGAAGAATCCCATCTGTAAGGACCCCAGGCCAGACATGAGGAGCCTGCAGGGCTGAGGCCCCTGGAGCAGATCCCAGCACAGCCCAGCCCCTTGCCTCCACCATCAGTGGGGGAGAAAGTACCAACCGCAGCAGAAAGGAGCTGGGCGGAACAGCATCCAGTGCGGCGCGTGGCCCCCACAGGTGCCACAATTAATGCCGGGCCCCCAGGTCCTCCCCCACGGCGAGAGAAAGACCAGGAGGGGCCAAAGGTGCAGGACCAAGGACATATCCCTTGGCTCCAGAAAGCGGGGGTTGAAGATGGAACAGCAGGACCGCTGACCCCACCCAAGCTTTTTTTAAGAGACCCAACAGCATGCCCCAGAACATAAACGAGATCTGAGACAAAAAAATGACTTCCTAGACCCCTGCATACTGGGAATGACTCCTCTCGAGCCTCGGACACACACCCCGTGTACTCAAACAGCATTTCCGTCGGGGCAGAGCCCTCCCAAGTCCATGAATATGGTGACCTTGCCCCGCCCTACATCATGAACACATTGGCCCTTCTATACCGAGGTGGAAATGTGCCCCTTGCACACTCACACTCAGGACCACCCGAGGCTCCTACATGCTCAGACCGCACGGCATGTCCTTGTACATTTGTCTCTGCACACTCATGCCCACAGAAAAGCCATGCATGGCACCTCCCTGCACCCCCACATGCTCATACTGCATGAGCCCGGCCACCCCTTTGTGCATGCCTCAGGTCGTGTGTCCTTATAATACCCCCCTTATAATTACCTCCCACCCCCGTTCCACACCACCCCCGTGCAATCTCATTTCCTCACCCTGGTCCCCTGAATGCTGGGGGCTCTACTCACACATACACACTCACACGCACACACACGTGCACACACACAACAATTACCCCACAGTCCCTGGGCCCCCAGCTTCCACGGCCGAGGGCTGCACAGCCAGATGGGCCCGGTGATAGTTGGTGGGAAAAGATGAACTTTGGCTGCTCCGATGGAAGAAGCCACACTGGGATGTCAAGGGCGGAGGGGAGCAAAAGAGGTGGAGGATGGGAAGACTCAGGAGGGGTGGGTGGGGGCCCTTATCTCCCCCTTCCAAGAAAGCAGGGAGCAGGGATTCTGGAGCCAGTTTCATGAAGTCCCCGAAGACGGGCCAGGTTCCCCACACTTTGGATGCTCAGCCAGAGGCCTGGTCCATTGATGACTCACATTTACCAAACAGTGCGCTTGGTCCGCACCTGGTCCGGGGAGGACTGGGGGCAGTTCTCCAGGGGGCCCCAAAGACATGCATGGTCCTCCATTGCCCAGATGTGGCATGTGGTGCAGGGTCTGACGATGGGTGGTGGATGCGATTCCCTGTACTGACATGTGCACGTGTGTGCTTTTTGGTGGAACCCCAGACACAAATGGGATTCTGTCTACACTGTGTTCGAAGACGGTTCCGTGTAGAGCCTGGTATGTGAAGGTTCTGAGTTCCGTGCTGGAGGCAGTCCCTGGAGGTTGTTCTCCACGCTGTTGTGTCTTCTTTACCACAGTTTCCTTCCCAGCCTTCCCTGCCATGCTCTCGTTAAATCAGCCCCCACTTCCCTGCCTCCATGGCTCTGCCTCCCATGGTCCCACCCACGCCATCTCCCACCTCCAGATCCCATCTTCTTCTAAGCCACCTGCTCTCAAGCTTTCTCACCTCTGAACTCCCACTGCACTCGCTGGCCCTAGCGCCTTCTGCCTGGTCCTTCCTACAAGGCTCACCTCCCCCACGAGACTATCAGACCCCGGAGGTCAGGATCTGCATCTGACTTCTCTCTGAAACTCCGGAGCCCGACAGAGTCCCTGGGACACACAAGCGTTCAGTGTCGATGGGCCAAATAAATGAGAGAGCGGGTGGGACAGAGGACCATCGCATGAAGGGCCTCCCGCCTGGCAGGGAGGCCCAGCCCCCACCAGCACCGCCTGCCCAAGCCTCACCTTCCACATGAGCAGCACCAGCAGAGCCAGCACCAGCAGCCCGGCCAGGACGGCCATGAGGATGACCCACCAGGGGACTCCTTCTGCCACCACAGCCACAGGGTCCAGGTAAACCATCACGGGGATCTGGGGAATGAAGGGTTAAGGGAACAAGGACTGGAGCAGAGGGAAAGAAGAGCTTCCCCACCCCAGCTTCGCCAGGCCTGCAGCTTACCACCGTGGAGGCATCTCTGAGCAGCAAGTTCTTGATAGAAGACTTCACGGTGATATTGGCTCGGACGATCACTTCCAGGGACTTCACAGCTGAGTACTCCTAAGGGAGCAGAGGACAGCCTTCTCCTCAATGCCCCCCGCGCCCCGCCCCAGCTCCTGAAATTCTAAGTGCCATGGTGCCCAATACAGAGGGCGTCTCTGCCTGCCTTGGGTTAAGAGTGTGCTCCACTTGGACAGGGAGAAGGCAGAAAGAGCAGCGAGTCCCAGAGGGACAGCCAGGGAGGAAGATGCCAGCCCCACCGCCACGGTGCCCTTACCTCCAAGAAGGTGCTGTTCCAGAGGCGGCCCCACACGTGCAGCACAGCGGCGCGGTCAAAGCTGTAGAGAGGGCAGCTGAATACCACGCAGTTGGCAGTGCCCCGGGCACAGTCCTAGGGACCGGGACAGGCAGGGCTCTGAGCCACTTGGCCCCAGCCCACTGAGCCTCCCCAGGGCCCAGCACCCTCACATATGCACTCACACGGACACAGAATCTGCCCAGAGACTTCACTTCGTCCGTCCATCCATGAGCTCCCACACCCTGGACCCCCTATTGCCCTTGCTCCTCACTCATATCTCTCCCATTTTCCTTAGCCGACCTCAAACTCACCTCCTCCAGGAAGTCCTCCCAAACTAACCCCATGGTCCAAAAGAGCAGCCTACCCCAAATCTGGCCTCTCTGGCCTTGAAATACATGGGGAGCAGGGAGGAGGTCTCTTATTTGACAGCAGCAGCTGTCAGTTTCCAGTTTTGTAGTTTCCCAGTTAATGTTTATGTTATATTACAACAGTCCCATTTACTGAGCATCTCCTAGCTGTAAGGTACTTATTAAAGCCATCCTGCAAGATGCATATTATTATCATCCTCATTTTCCAAACTAGGAAATTAAAGTTCAAAGAGGCCAGGTGCAGGGTGCCTGACTGGCTCAGTCCATAGAACATGTAACTCTTGACCTCAGGGTCATGAGTTCAAGCCCTTTGTTGGCCAAAGAAATTACTTAAAAAAAAAAAAAAAAAAGAGGGGCACCTGGCTGGCTCAGTCAGTGGAGCTTGAGACTCTTGATCTTGGGGTTGTGAGTTTGAGCCCCACGTTGGGTGTGGAGATTACTTAAAAATAAATTCTATAAAAAAAAAAAAAAAAGGGGGCGCCTGGGTGGCTCAGTTGGTTAAGCGACTGCCTTCGGCTCAGGTCATGATCCTGGAGTCCCAGGATCGAGTCCCGCATCGGGCTCCCTGCTCGGCGGGGAGTCTGCTTCTCCCTCTCCCACTCCCCGTTTGTGTTCCCTCTCTCGCTGTGTCTTTCTCTGTCAAATAAATAAATAAAATCTTTAAAAAAAAAAAAAAAAAAGGGCACCTGAGTGGCTCAGTTGGTTAAGCGACTGCCTTCGGCTCAGGTCATGATCCCGGAGTTCCGGGATCGAGTCCCACATCGGGCTCCCTGTTCGGCAGGGAGTCTGCTTCTCCCTCTAACCCTACCCCCTCTTGCGCTCTCTCTCTCACTCTCTCTCTCTAATAAATAAATAAAATCTTTAAAAAAAAAAAAAAAAAGGAGGCCAGGTGACCTTGCTCAGGCTGCACAGCTAGCAAGCTGGTAAGTGGTAGAACAGATACTTGAATCCAGGTCCATGTCGGGCAAAGCCACATTCCTATGCTAAGCCCAAACCCACTGAAGGAGGAGGAGGCTGTCCCAGGAGCTGCTGGGGCACCGGGGACTTAAGCCCTGCTCCTTTCAGGTCTCACCTACATCCGTTTGGCCCAATCCCACCTGATGATCTAGTTGCCTAAAAATTGTGTTATATTCACCACACATCATGTACAGGAGAAGGCCTTTGAGAGCATTTGAATTCTTTGAATCGTCTTTTAAATTTTGCCACTTTTGAGCAGCTCAAGAATCCGTGGCCAGTTTGTGTAAAGGCAATTTTAAGTGAAAAAATCAAAGTTCTTATTAGAAAGGGAGGTCTTTCAGGGGAAATCAGCCACATGGAGAAGGCAGGACGATACCCGTGACAGGGAACCTACCATGATGCAAGTTCACAGTACCCCCACGCGCCTTCGTGTTGCCTCCTGCCATGCTCTCCGGGAGCAGGGAAGCTGAGGGCCCCCACGAGAGACAGGGTGTGACAGTGGAGCTCCCTCCCAGACAGATGACGCCAGGCCCAGCCCATCTGTTCGCATCCCCCTGCCAACAGTCTCTTTGACTCCTTCTACCACCCAGCCTTCCACACCCAGGTCTCCACCTCCTTGCAGCGAGGCCAAATACCCCCCAGCCTGTCCCCTCCACACCCACTGGCAGCACCGTCCTACAAGGGAAGAGCACAGAGCGCGTGCTCATTGGCTCAATACATCCACTTAAAGAACCAAACTATGCCCAACAAGTAATTGATTGTGTGGCTAATTGGCTGCAGGTCAAGGGCACTGTTCTGGAGTGAATACTTGGTGGTCACAGGGGGACCCGTGGTGTCAGCAGCTGCTTCACGGGTGTGATATAAACTGTCTTGTCAACTCGCTCCAGGTGTGTGACCATCACGCCTGTCAACAGGCCAGCCTCCTGGACGCCCAGCACCCTAAAGCTCCCTGCCCCCCGCACCCCTTGTGACATCACCAACAGCCCCGCCCCTCATTCGAACTGTACCGTGTTTGCCCTGCCCTCACCAGGGTGATGTTTTTCTTCTTCTTAGCGGAGGACACCGGCCACCAGGACGTGCTGGGCTCCAGCTGCTCAGGATGCTCCTCTTGTTCCGGCTGCTCCAGTTCCCGTCGCCGTCTGTCCCTGCTGTCCACATCCTGGATGCGGGGAGTGGGAGCAGTGAGCGTCCCTCCCAACACAGCCATCCTGAGATGCCATCTCCTCCCCACTACCTTCCCCCTGGGCCCCCACAGCCTCCCACAGCCGCCATGACATCCTTCCCAAAGTCTAACCCCCCTCCACCCTGCCTCAGTGGCCCTGACCACCCTGCCTAAGCCTCACCAGCTGGAGGATGTTGGGCCTCGGGGAGCAGAGCCCCTTCTGCCCGGGCCCCTGCCCGCCCTCCAGCTCCACCCGCATGGGGTACAGCAGCCACTTCCCGTTGGCTATCTCATGGGGCCACATGATGTTGAGGAAGGCAGAGCCTAGGGTGTTCAGCGACTGGCCTTGGTTGGAGACCTGTGGGCAGAAGGGAGTGTGAAGGGAGGGTGCTCCGTTTCTGAGTGGGCCTTAAATCTGCAGAGACAGAGGGGACAAGGGCTGAGGGGAAGGCCTCAGGAAGCAGAATTTCAACAAAGACTTGGGATCCTAGACCCCACCAGGCAACATTCTCTGCCTACGCCAAAACCAGGAAGGCCTGGAGATGTCCCTGCGAGGCTGGGGAGGCCCCAGCCAAGCACGGGCAGAGTTTTAAGGAGAGACATCAGCCCTCCCCCACTGTCCCCATCCCCCAGCTAAAGCCCCTGGCAGAAAAGCTTCCCTGGACCCTCATGGTCTACCAGACCAGCAGGTGAGATGTCCACACAGGGATGACCAGGAAATGGTCAGCCGAGGCCCCAACAAAAACACCTGCCCACAATCAAGGTCCGCAGGAGCAAGGGGAGGCCTTGAACTCGCTGGATCATCATGCTACCATAGGGTGGAAGAACCACAGCCTTGGAACATGCCTCAGCCAGTCTCTGTGCCAAGAAGGGAGGGGCCTGACCAGGGGCCTTACCAGGACACTCACCGTGACCTCATACTTGACCTTGCTGCCTATATCCCGTTCAGACTTCATGGCGCTCTCACCCCGCACCACACCAGAGAAGAAGAGCTGCTGGGGAATGGCCAGCCTGGCATGGAAGGGTCAGAACGGGGCGGGGGGCTGAGGAGGCCTGGGGCCTGGCTGACTGGAGGGTCAGGAGGCAGAGCCCAGGCCAGGGCTTGGGAGTAATGCCCACCCCTCCAGCCAATGCGCCCATTTGGGCAGAGCTTACCCTGTGATGGACAGCGGCAGCTCAATGAAGACACGAGCTCGGACAGAGATCGGATAAAGCTCCTGCTCGCTGATCCTGGTGTGTGGGCAGGAGCACGCATGGGCAATGGGGCATGGGCGCCACCCCAAGGGCTCCGATGAAAACAGCAGAGCCCCATCCAGGTGGACATCAACCCAGCTGCCCCTACCCTCACCACCCCCAGCCCCCCCAGGCTCACGTGGCCAGGAGCAGTTCCACTTCCAGCTCTGTGGTCTCAATAGTGATCCCTGAGGTGCTAAGGATGAGGTAAAAGGTGACCTAGGCCAAGAGTGGAGAGCGATTAGAGTCAGGGAAGGCTAGGGGCTGGAGAAGGGCTCAGGGCTTAGAGAGGCACTCGGACAGGGATAAGGGCTGACATGCCAACCTGGGCACCTCTCTTCATGGGGTTCCCCAGCTCACACTCGACGTGGGAGGCATTCTCATTGGACAGGCAGAGCGGCTTCTCCTGCAGTGAGGAAAGGAGGAGAGGTCAGTCCGGGTTACCGGAGCCCCCGCCACCCCACCCCACCCTGCCTCAGGCCCTCACCGCGGGGTCCAGGGCGCGGACTCCTGAGTAGTGCAGAGAGGCAGGGAGGGTGACCAGAAGCTGGGCTTCGTGAGCATCATCCCCATCAGCCTGGGGCTGGGCTGGATCCGAGGGCAGGTTAGTGACCGTCAGCTCCAGGCCAATGACCGGCTGCCCACTCAGGGCAAACAGGGCTGTTGTCCCATCTGCATCCCTGGAGGTCAGATCCCACTCACACTCTAAATCTGAACATCTTCCTTTGCCTCTCCCTCTCCTGCCTGCTCCCCGCCCGGGGCATGCTGCCTGCCTCCACTCCCTGGTCTCCCCTCCCACTGGCTCCCCCACATCGGCCTCCATGCCAGTCCAAGCCTCAGGTCTTCCCACACTCAAGAGAACCAGACGGGGAGCTTGGAGACCGCTGTTCCGGTCCAAGCTCCCCTACTTCCTCACCTGGGGCAAGGAGCTTAACCTTTCTAGGCCCCCTGCTCTCCATCCACAAAGGAGCTAATAATAATGCCTACCTCACTGGGTTGGGGAGACTAAACAGTGCACTGCACATAAACTGTGTATTATTATACGTCCTGTGCAGGCATGTTATTCCTTGCCAGGAGAGTCTCTGTGGCCCCATCGCTGACCCTCATCTTCTGAATTATCAGCTTCCGCCCTCGGTCTGCAGGCTCAGCCCCGCCCCTCGGCCTGGCCCTCCTGAGAGGGATTCCTTCTCTTCCTTGAACTCTTGCCTTCCCACCCCACCTGCCCCCTCGCTCCCCCCTCACATGGGCAGAGGCTGGAACTCCGTGTCACTGACGCGGGCACAGAAGCGCGCATGGACCAGCTGCAGATTGCTCTGGCAGATCTTGTCTTCACCACAACCTTGCTTCAGGAAGTGGATCTAGGGAGAGATGTGAGGAGAGGGTCATTCCTAGGGGTGAGGCAGGAGGTGAATGTGTCGCCAAGGCACACAGTGGGGTGGAGTATCACAAGATTAGGCAACAGGGCTTCAACTCTCAGATCTGCTGCTTACTAGCGGTGTGATACTGAGCTGGTCACTGAACCACCCTGAGCTGTGTCCTCCTCAGTAAAACGAGCAGTGATGGTGCTGAGGTAGAGGCCAGAAGGTTAGCCCACAGCCAGACCACATCTCCGTAGCCTCCCTTGCGTGTAACTGATTCTGGATTTAGAATGTGAAGAGAAGTGAAGGGCATCACTTCCAGGCTGGCCAGGAGAGCCATACAAGGAGCTTCACGCTCCCCCTTCCAGCTGACAGGGATAGAGGTGACCTAAGGACCTTGGGGGCCACATCTGAGGATGACAGATTCCCATCAGCCTGGGCCCCTGAATGAACGCATAGAATGGAAGATCAGTGTCCCCTCTAACGAGGAACACATGATCACTTGAGCCATTTTCCATTTTGTGGTCTACTTGTCACAACACCAAGAGACATGGGGAACTGTTGGGGTAGCCTGTGAAAGAGTTTTGGAAGCTATGAATGCTTGTCACTGTGAGGGATGATGATCATTACTCCTTCCAGCTCCTTCTCCTGAGCTAAGCCAGAACCCATGCTCACCTCTGCCCGCTGGGTGCTGGGCTGGTGAGCACTGAGGATGGGGGCCACTGGGGGCAGCCCCTGGCCAGGAGCCTGTCGCCGGAGCCGTGGAGTCTGGAGATTGTAGGACAGAGTCACCACAATGACCCGAAGCTTGTCTTTGACATTCTCCTGGGAAGAGGAAGGATGGACGTGGATACTAGAACAATCCTCAGGCCCCAGCCAGACCTAGGACAGATTCTGAAACCTGGCAAGAAGCTTGCAGAGATGAGAGAGAGAGAGGTAGAAACCAGAGTGAGGGGGAGGGAGAGCGACGGGGGTGGAAAAGGGAGGAGACCAGGATCCAGGGCTTTTGAGGACCAGGTATGACAAGGGAACCTGCCATCTCCATCTCCAGGGAGGATAGAACTTGTACTCTGCACACAGAAGGCAGAAGGCACAAGAAGGCAGCAGGTGAAGAGGAGGTCAGCCCATAAGGGAGGCTTCCCAAAAGTTGAGATCAAAGAATGAGCTGTGAGCATGTTAGGGAAGAAGCTAAAAGGAATCAAAAAAAAGAAATCATGCAGTGACAATGACCCTCAGAGGCCAAGGGGTCAGGGCCCACCTGTAGCTGGAACATGGTGTCTCCACAGACTCGGTCATGCTGGTGCTTCAGCCACACGGTGCCTGAGGCCTGGTGCTTGGGGTCATCTGGGCCACGGCTCAGGAAGGTCACACGGGGGACCTGGCCCCGGAGCCTCCTGTCCGTGTCTCCATCTAACACATAATCCAGGGCTGTGGCATGTGGAGAGAAAAGAAGAGCCAGTGAGCTGGGGAACTGCTCTAATCTAACCCTATCTCTGAGATGCCCGTCTCTCTACCTCAGAGTGACCCACCCTGAAGCCCAATGGGGCAGGAAAGGGGAGGAGGACTTCACTCACCCACAATAGGGCTGTAGCTGCTGGGGGTTGCAATGTAGCTGAAACAGACCCTCAAGTCCACGCTGTGGGGGCAAGGGTAGCTCCTGAGCCAGGCCAGGCTGATGGGCCAATGCCTCACTCCTGCCCCCCAGCCCCAGCCCCCAGCCCCACACTGGGCAGAGAAAGGGAGAATGGGGAAAAGTGGGCCCTGAAATCTCCCTGCCTCCCCTTGGATCCCGCCTCACCAGACCGAGTGGCCAGCAGCACAGTTAGGCTGCTCTAGGTCGATGGCTCGGGGAGCAATGAAGACCTCGTGGGAGACATGAAGGACGGGTCTGGCCCTGGGGAATGGGGAGTCGAGCACAAGAAACATGAGACTCTGAGGCAGGGAAAGAGGGCAGCTGATCCCAGGCAGGGAGAGGCAGAGGCAGAGGAGAGGAAGGAGCTCACCTAAAAAGCACAGCAGTGTCGGCCAGGGAGCCGACCAGTAGGTCCGGGTAATGGTTCCCATCCACGTCCAGGCCACCCGAAAGGGAGTAGCCAAAGCTCTTTATACCCACGGCCTCACCCTCCAGCACCTGCAGGACCAGACCATCAGCTCCCCCACAGCATGACCCCCAGCTCTGCCCCCTGCCCTCTGCTGCCCCCCTAACTCCCCCCACACCCACTCCCCCCACACCTCATCCCAACGAACCCCCTCACCTGGGAAGGTTTGATGACAACCCCCAGGCTGCTCCCATGGTAGATAAAGACTTTCCCATCCCCATCAAAGGGAGCCCCCACAGCGATATCTGTGGGTACGAGAAAAAGGTAATCAGACTGGGGTGGGGCAGGGGGGGTAGTCATCCGGACCCCAACCTTCCCTCAGTCACTCAGTTCCATATAGTATGTTTTCTATTTTATTGAGAGGCTACTAAGTCCCAGGCATCTTACACACATCATTTTTAAGCCTCTTAGCTACTCTCTGCAGATATTACCAGCTCGGAAAGTTTACTTGACCCAAGTCACAAAGCTGGTAAATGGTAAAGCTCAGATGCCAGCCCAGGTTGCTTCTCTCCCAGAGCCGTCAGAAGGCCTCCCCCTGACCTCTGAGGCGCTTCCCCATCCCTGCCTCTGACCCTCCCTCCCCCGGGGCTTTCCGGTTCCCAATCACACCTGCAAAGCCATCTTGGTTGATGTCCCCCAAGACAGCCAGGCTGATCCCGAACATGGAGTCAGGAGAGCCACAGAGCCGGAGAGGGGAGACCCCAGCCCAGTGACCCCCCTGGTTCATGTACACATACACGGCACCCCCCAGCTCTTCTTGGCGCTCAAAGAAGTAAGGGGCACCCACTACCAGGTCTGCCCAGCTACGGAGAGAGGGAAACAGTCAGTGTGGCTCCCTCCCCAGCCACGGCAGTCAGAAAGATGCCGGAGGCCCGCCCAGCCTCCCCCAGGCTCCACTCCCCTGTGCCCATTCTCACCCATCATTGTTGAGATCAGCCACAGCCAGCGAGTAGCCAAAGCCAGAGGTCAGGCGCTCCCCAGACAGCACAACTTCGGGCACCAGGCGGCTGGCACTGTCTTTGCGCAGAATGACCACAGCGCCCTTGTGGTTGGCACGGGGGGCCCCTGCCACAAAGCTCAGCTCCTCTGCACGCACCAGACCCTTCCCCGAGTCAATGGAGAAACCTGGGGGGGTGACTTACCAGTGAGCCCTCTCCGAAAGACTCAGGAGCCTAGCTGCGTCCAGGCACCGCCTTCCCCCCACTCTGCCCCCTCCTCACAGGTCTGGAGCCAAAAGGTACAGGTGCCCTCCAGTTTATCACCACCACAGCTGGACTGCCCTGCCTCCCCCTCCAAAGGCCCGGCAGCCCTCCCACACCCAGAGACTAGAGTTTGGCACAAGAAGTGCAATGAGGTCAGCCTCAGGGACTGGGGAAGAAAGAGAAAGGCAATGGCTAGGAAGGTCAGCCAGCTGGGCAAGAGCCGAGCAGGGCATCATGCCTAAGGTCCCCAGGGAGCTGCTCTACCTTCTGCACACCCAGGAGGCCCCAGCCCCATCTAATGCACCTTCTTTGCCCCCCACTCCATCCCTGCTGGCAGGGAAGGGAAGTCTTCATGTGGATAGAGCGGAGAGAAGGGGGAGTGGGAAAGAATTTGATTCACCCAAACATCTCCCAGGCCTGGTTTCCTCCCCCTTTGCACAGGGCTGCAGATGAAACAATGAGAGGGACTTACCAACAAGGATAGACCTTTCTCTGGCATGTGTCCACTATCCATCCCTCAGAGAAAGTCCCACTAGAGCTCTACCCTCCTTTCCCAGTACAGCCTCAACCCACCTGGTTCTTCCTCCATGGAGAGCCCTGTTCACAGACCCCTAGGCCATCCCCCTCGGGGCATCTTCTCTGGCCTGGTCACTGGGCCTAGCTCTTCTTTGAAATTTGGGCCCAATATGTATTTCCCTGGGTATGTGTTGGTGAGGGCAGGGCAGGAGAGGAGGGGAGGCCAGGCCAAGCCCCCAGGGCCCAGGGGGACGTGGTGGGAGCTTACAAACCTAAGTAGCTATTCAGGGCCAAGTCTCCGGCTGGTCCTGGGAGCCGGTCAGCGGGGTCCAAAGTTTTATACACCAGCTGGTCAGGGTCAGAGCTATCAATGTTGGTCACAAAGAGCAACCCTGCGGGGGGCAGGTGGGGGGAAACACCAGGGAAGGGACATCCAGAGGAGGGGCCACAGAGTGGGGAGACAGAGCCAGACATAAAGGCAAGAAGAAGGAGGTAGAAGAGGAAGAGGGAGAAAAAGAATATGAGAGAGACAAAGAGACCAGAGAGATAAGAATCAGAGACAGAAAGACAGAGAGAGAAAGGGTGAGAGACAGAGACAGAGACAGAGACAGAGACAGAAGGATGGGAGCGTGGAGAGGGAGGACAAGAGAGAGGAGCAGAGGGTTAGAGCAGCTCTGGGCCAGGGAGGGGTCCCTACCAAAGTAGCTGTTGGCAGGGACCGGGATGAGGCGGGGGTCCTGCTCCTTCTCACCCCCCGCCTCGTAGGGCCCGTCGTCCAGGTGCGCCAGGTCCGCTGAGCCCTGCGCACAGAGCTCCACCCTGGCGGTGCCTGCAAGGACAGACCTGTTAGTGCCCGGGCCAGGGAGCAAGGAGCACCTCTCAGGCCAGACGCCAGTTAGACAGGCACACAGGGAAGCCCCTCCTCTCCTTCGCAGCCCTATCTCTACCCCTTCCCCAGCCCAAGCCGCCAGTCCCACAGACTTGCCGCCCCACTCACCGAGTGTCAGCTCAGCCCGCGGCAGCGTGCGGAGACGGGAAAGGGGGTGATGCCATGGGGCGGGCGCGCTGGAGCGAGCAGGCCCAGCCGTGCGTGTGGGGGCTCATGCCAGCATGGTGGGCAACATTCAGCCATTCGAAGGCGGGGAGACTCCCCCACTCGTGTGCGTGCTGGCATGATGGGGGTGGAGGACGCGGCAGAGCCCCAGGGCGACATGGCAGTGAACGTGTGGGCATGCTTGGCCACGTGCTGCCCCCAGTCCCATCTCTGAGGTAAGAGGACGTTTTGGTTCCCTTCTCCCCTCCCTGAGGAGTGACTCACCCTTCCAGTTATAGGTTCCCGGGGCCCCAAAGAGGAGGTAATGGCTGTCGGGGGAGAAGGCAGCAGCTGTACCCTGCTGGCAGAACCCAAATTGTTCGTGGCTCTGGGGGCGCCCCTCACAGAACTTCCATTCGCCACCGTCCAGCTCATCACGGATGGCCAGGTCTTGGCTTAGCACAAAGCAGCGACCAATCACATCCCTGGTCTCTAGGATCTGGTCTACTCGTTGCCGAGCCTCGTACCGGTGCGCGCAGGTCTGTGGGAGGAAGCGACACGGGGTCATCCGCCCCCCAGCCCCGTGTGGGCCGGTGACCTGCTGGAGCCACACAGCCCACGTGCAGACAAGCACGCAGACACACACACATTACTTGGGCACCACCACCCAGCCCAGCGCTAGGCGATATACACATACCTATCCCAGCTGCACTCACTTCCTTGCGCTGTTAGGAAGAAGCCTTGTTCCACATTCTGCCTGGGGACCCAGGCCCCACTAAGCCAGCACACAGCACCCCATATGTGCTTATCCCCGACAGGCCAAGCTGGTCCTGACTCTGGATCTTTGTAAGTGCCACCACTTGGCCTGCGAAGAACTTCCTCCTCTCTCCACTCTTGAAGCATTGCTTATTCTTGAAAGGCTGGCTGAACTCTACCCCGCACTGCCCCCGCGGGAGTCTTTTCTCTCCACTCTTCCTTTGGACTTTCACATACTGGGGACTGTACCGCTCCCTTAACATTAACCATATTCTGGGGCGCCTGGGTGGCTCAGTCGGTTAAGCATCTGCCTTCCGCTCAGGTCATGATCCCAGGGTCCTGGGATCCAGCCCCGCATCGGGCTCCCTGCTCAGCGGAGAGTCTGCTCCCCCTTCCCCCTGCTCATGCTCTCTCTCTCAATCTCTCAAATAAATAAAAATTTAAAAAATTCTTCAAAAACATTAACCATATTCTGCCCTACGGTGACTCCGATTATTAATTGTGTTTGCACATGTTAGTGATGATACAGAGAGAAACAGAGAACGACAGTCTCCAGAACTATCCAGTAGGCTTTGTGAGCCATGGACCAGGCTTTTTCCCATCTTTACATTTCCTCTCTCAGTAACTAGCACAATGCCTGATGCTTAAAAGGTTCTCAGTAAGAGTCTGACAAATGGATAGATGGATGCTTAGATGGTTTTAAATTTATAAGGACAGGCACCATGTCTTCTACCTTTGGTCCTGGGAATGAGGCCATCATACGACACGCCAACCTGTGTTCTATAAGCACACCTGTGCACACACACACACACACCCTGGCACACAGTCACAAGAAATGGTACTCACGACAATCTTGCCCCCAGGTCCCTGGCTCCGAACACTGACTCCCAACCACTGGTTCTCCTTGCTCTCCTTCTGCACGTCAGCTGGAGGCAGGATAGTGGAAATGAGGAGAGGGAAGAGGAGGCTGAGTCCTCTCCTCCCCTTCCTGTGCCATGCCCCCTCCCCAACCCTGCGGGGTCCTCACCTCCGCGGTCGATGTCCACTCTGTAGCAGTCAGTCTCTTCCAGGCTCAGGGGGCAAGCGAAGAGGCCTCCGGTGCGATTCGCCTGCTGCCCAGGCAGAGCCAGGGCCTGCGGAGCACCCACCAGCAGCCTGCACAATGGGGCAGGGGCCAGCTTTGGCAGCCAGAGTGCCGTGCCTCCCCAGCACTGCCCAGACCCGACCCCTCAGAACCAAGCAAATGTTGAAGAACTAAGGAGGAAGGCCAGAAGTCAGGTTCCCCGAGTCCTGGCAAGGGCAAATTAATACACTTGGCCATGCAATCATCACATTACATATGCACATACTCTCTGGATGAGGGCCAACGTGCACTCACACACACACACAGACACGCGCGTGCGCGCACATGCACATGCACACACACACGCGCGCGCGTGCACGCGCACGCCAAGCCAAGTGGCCTGGCCAGCGCAGCTAGTTTGAAAGAACCGCCTGTTCCCAGCACCTGTTCCTGACCAGGCCTTTCCTACCCACTTCCTGGCCCCATCCCCAAGCTCTGCCCTCCTCCCCAAACCCAGTCCCGTTGGAACCCTCCCAGAAATGCCAAGAATGCTGAGAGCAAAAGTAACAGGGGCCCAGACTGGCACCACGAGGTGGCCCAGGGACCAGCTTCAGAGGCCAAGCAAGGGGCTAGATATGGGCCTGTCCTTCATCACCCTTCATCAGGGACCCATCAGAGACCCCATCCTCCCAGCAACACTGCCAGCCCGGGATTCTATCTGTCACTCTAGCTGGCATGGAGGTAGGGGCAAGTTTCTCATCTGTCTCCCATCCTACCCCCATTTTCTGCCCATACCCTGAATCCCCTTTCCCATCCATCATCCCTCCCCTCCCCACATCCATGATTTTCCCCATTCCTCCCCCCCTCCCTGCCCCCACCCTGTCCTCTCTCCTACCTCCCCCTCAGACACTTTCCCAGCTACAACTTTCTTGGCAGGACAATTTTCCATGATCACAGCCAAGGCTTCTTCCCCAGGGGAGGACTGTGCTGGGAATGGAGGCTGCCTGGGTCCCCTGGGGCTGAACCCCAGGCCAGGAGTGAAGGAAGGGGTAAGGTGAGGTGACTGGCACCCAGCTGACTACAAGGATCTCTCTTCACAGAAGGAGAGACTCAAAAGTGGAGGCAGGGCAAACCCCGAGGCCTCTCTCCCGCACTCTTTTCCTCCATCTCCCTTGCTGGGGGACAGGGCCCGAAGCTGTTCAGGCAATATTGCAGACAGGCATCTACGGGGCACTGGGCCAGTTCTGAGGAGGAGGGGAGGGCACAGAGCCACTCTCCCTTCCCACAGCTCTGGTCTCTTAGCAGCTGTCGTCCCGCATCAGAGCCAGCGTCCAGACCAAGCAGGGGGCGGGGAGCGGCAAGGAAGAGGGCATGCGTTCGGCATTTATTAACAACTATGTACTGGGAACCTATCGCCTGCCAAGCCCCGTGTCAGGCACCGGTGAGACAGGCAGTAACATTATTCAGCACCTACTGTGGGTCAGGCCCTCGGCTAGATGCCAGGGATATGAGGAACTAACATTGGTCACCCTCTACCTAATGGTCCAGACATCAGGCTAGGCACTTTCATGCATGCTCTCATTTAAGCTTCATGACAATCCTATGTGAGGATTCTTTTCTTGTCTTTCGGATGAGGAAACCCACTGAGACGCGTTAAGCAGGATGCTGGAATTTAAATCCACATCTGCCTAATTCCAAAACCCATGCATCTTCCACCATACCAATGACAGGCCATCTCCAGAACACTGAGACAGACCACTCCAGAAAAAGAACAGAAGGAAGGGAAGGGGAGGGTACCCCGCACAGAAAAGGAAACCAGGTGGCATGGCCAACTTTCAGACAAGTCCGGAGTATCCCCCCACCTCCCAACTCAGAGATGGCCATATCTTGGAGGACTGGGGCTCTCTTATTCACAGCACATAGCTAAGCACCAAGAGAAGCTAATATCTCCCCTAGAGGTCTAGAGTAGGGAGGAGGGTGGAGGGAAGGGGTCCACATGGAGGAAAGAAGCTGGTCCGCATACATATGGCCAGCCTCACTCTCAGTGGGGACCAGACCAGCCCACCCGCCCTGGAACAAGAGTTCCCACATGCGGCCTCTCTAGTCCCTCCACCTCTGCGCCCACCACACACTTTTCTGGCTTCATCCCACCATCCCAAGCCACCCCAGGCCTCCGGACAGAACAAGAGCCTCCGCTGCAGCCACTGCAGGCAAAAGCAAGAACGTGTTGGCAGCTGGGGGCAGAGGGATTCCCCAGCAGCCTGGCTAAGTGGAAGCAAAGGAGTAGCCCACTACCACCGCACCTCTCAGTTCTGCACACACTCCAAGGCTCTGACCCAAGGCCTGCCCTCCCTGACTCTCAATCTGGGTGGCCCTCTGGGGAGGGTGGTTGGCCTGAAGGCTGACTCAACCAGGGAGATCCAGCCAAGCGTTTGGATCCAGGCTTGAAGTAAGGCACTGAAGCTATTCTCTAGCTCTGTGGAGCACGATACACGAATCACAGTGCTAACACTTTCACAGCACTCCCTCTGGGCCTCGCGCTATTCTAAGGGCTTTATATATACTAAGAACCCTTAAACCCCACAACTATCTGGTAGTACTACTGCTTAACTCCGTTTTACAGTTGAAAGATATAAATGAGGCTGAAGCCACAGAGCAAAGGTTAGATTTCAAAGTTTCATCCAGGGGCAAGATTGAAAGACATCAAAACAGGTGAGGCCTTTCGATCAGTGGATGCTGGTGAAGGCGACCTGCAACACACAAGCTAGGGACTGAGCAAGGCCCCTGGTCTCTCATGTGCCACCAGGCAGCAGAGCACCCCTTGCTGGAGCAAAAGCAGGGTTAGGCAGTCAGGTCCCCCTGGGAAAGCCCCCAGCTTGGCTCTCGGAGACCGAATCAGGGGCCACCTTCAGAGAGGAGGGGGAAATAACAAGAGACCAAGCTATTAAAAATAACCTAGAATTTGCCTGGAAATAGCTCAGAGAGTTCAGCATGTCCTAAAAAGGCCTCCAGTCCTGGAACTCTGGCTGATGGGGGAAGAAGGGAGGGAGGGAGACAGAGATGAGGTAGGAAGCAGATAGAAGGGCTGAAGAAGAGATGAAGTCAGTTGCTTTCTATCTCTTCCAAAGTTTGGGGGACCACTGACCATGCTCCCTGATGACAGGGATAATGGAAGAAAAAAGATTAGAGCTAGCCCCTCCTCCTCGAGCAGGGTAAGAGAAATGAGCTCCTGTCCCTACCCTCTGCCCCCAAGCCAATGGTATCAGGGAGAAGACAATCCCAGTGGACAGCATTGATCCCAGTAATGGACACTTAGTGTGGCTTAGGCACCAGCCTAGGAAAGAAAAGCCCCCTGGCAGGAGGGGGGTGGGAAGCTTTCTTCCCCTTGTCTCTCTTTTTAAAATCATACATGTAGCTGGAGCCAACAGCACAGGAAACATGACAGACACAGGCCCCACACATATGTGTCCATCTCCCATGAGTCCTGAACTGATTAGAAAATAACTAGAATTGTCCTCTGCCCCTCACTCCTGCCTGCTTTCCCCCAATGCTGAGATTCCTAGACCTGGAAATTTCCTGAGGAGGAGGAAGGAGAACAACCTGGCCAGCATCCCTCCTGGATATCTCTCTCTCTCGCTCGCTCGCTCTCTCTCTCGCTGCTGCTGCTGCTGCTGCTGCTGCTGCTGCTGCTGCTGCTACAACTTTTGGGGGCTCTGCTTCCTGTCATTCTATCATCAAACCATCTAGTACCGGCTGCCATACCCTCCCAGGTCCTCTTCCAACCTCCCCGTGGTCTTGAGCCACAGAATAGAATGGCAGGGCTCTCCTGGCCTCCAGTGTCCTGCTGTCTTCATCCCACCCCATGGCAATGCTCTGACGGGAAGTTATTTCTGGAGTCTACCCTCCATCCCTCCCATGGAGTCTTCATCCTCTCTGTCCTTTCCCTCTCCTCCTGCCCTAAGCAGAGACAAGATGTCCAGTCCCCCTTCCTGAGGGAATCCAGCCCTCTGAAGGAGGGGAGTCCCAGACCCTGGGACTGAGGCAAGGATGCAAGTTGGGGGAAACCTGCCAAGACAAGGGCCTCCCTCTCCAACTCATCCCCAAAGCAAGACCCTGGTTCTCAGGCCCTGAGGGTACGTCTCCGGACCCAGGACAGGTAAGGCAAGGTTGAAGTATGGGATATCTGTGGATACCCTGAATCGTCTTGGGGTTGGAAGACTGAGAGATGGGGTGGGGGGTTGGGGGGAAATCTGTGGCTCGGGCACGGGGACTCTGCGCGGGTGCAGTGACTCACCAGCTCTGGGGTCGGGGCTGCAACTGCCGGTGCAGAGCCACAGAGAAGCCGAAGAGGCTACCCGGCTCGCCCTCCTTGCGCAGGGCGCCCATCACGTCCAGATTGAAGGCGACAGCACCCGGGACGAGCAGTCCGGCCAGCAGGGAGCCAAGAAGGTAACAAATCCCGGGGGCGCCCCGAGGATCACGGCCTGAAGTCCCGGCCATGCGGCGAACCCTGGGCGCGCTCCGCACGAGCGCAAGAAAACTCGCTCCCTCCCGCAGCCCCTGGTCTCCCACGGCGGGTCTCTGGTCTCGAGTCTCGCACGTCTTTCAGGGCTCTCGCAATCTCTCTCCTCGCCACCCCTCTCCCGCCGCTCCACCGCCCCGTCCCCCCGCCGCTCCACCTCCTCGCTGCCCCGCTGCCCCAGCACCCGCTAGGACTGCAGCAGCCGCAGGCCAGGAGAGCGCTCCGGCTCCCGCCTCCTCCCCCAGGGGCAGCGCCCCGGCCCCGCCCTCGGCCCCGCCCCTCGCTCGCGCGGCAGGTGGAGGCTTCGCGGTGTCGCAAAGGGAGGTCCAGGCTGGCGACTCGGGGTGGGAACCGGCCTTGCTCGCCAGGATCCCCACCCGGGCTTTGGCCCCGCCCCCGCCTGCGCCCTCCTGCCCTTCCCCCCCCCACTCCTGCCCCAGCCCCCGAGTGGTGGGGGCGGTGCCTGGGGATGGGGAGGGAGAGACAAGTACAGATAGAAAGGGACCAAAAAGAGGAAGGAGGGTAAGAAATGAGAAGTGCTTGAGGCTAAAGGACAGTCTGGGAAGAGAGATGCAGACAGGGAGATGAAAGGGCAGGGTCCTGTGTGGTCTTTTGGTGCTCCCTTCTCTCCATGGTCACGTAGAGCGCCTAGCATGCTCTTCGAATCAAACCACATCCCGCCCCATCCCATCCCACCCCCCAGAGCCCGGCAGTGACAACGGCTATGCTAGCCACATGGTCAGCATTCAGGAGAACTGAGGAAAAGACACAGGCAGCAGGAGAGAGAGAAACTCAGCAGGTCTGGGAGGAGAGCAAAGGAGGCAGGTAGAAAGAAAACAGAGAAAAGAGATGGAGAAAGAAGGGCAAGAGTTTGATCAATAAGGAATGGTGGGGGCTGGGGGGGGTTCTTGGCTGCCTCAGCCCTTAGAGCACGGGACTCTTGCTCTTGGGATGGTGAGTTCCAGCCCCACTTTGGGCATAGAGCTTTCAAAAAAAAAAAAAAAGGAATGGAATGGAATGGAATGAAGGGAGAAAAGAAAATTACTGAGGGTGATTGATAGAGGAAGAGGAAATTAATTAAGCTGGGGAAAAGGGAGTGGGGGTCAAAGAAGAGCAAGGGCAAGGATGAAAAAGATTGGACCCAAGAGGCAGAGAGATGGAAAGGATGTCTTCGACTCACAGACCCCTTCCCTGAACTGTCCTTTTCCCACCTCTGACGGGAAAGGATTGGAGAGGGCAGCGTCCCCGGCTGATCCATGAAGGATCTGGGTGGGGCTTTGCAAGGATCTCCACAGGGACCCACAAGCCTCTCTTCCTCTCCCTTCCCCCCAGGCTGAGACAGAAGCAAAGGGGGGGGGGACATTTTCCAGCCCTCTGCTATTTATAACTCCAATCCAGAAATGGGGCCAGGAGGAGAGATAGGAAATAATTTGGCACAACTGGAACCTCGCTTGCTCCCACCTCCTCTTCTCACTGGGTGTCGGTCTTCTGTATATCCACCTATCCATCTTTCCCTTCCCTCTCTCATTATCTGGTTTTGTCTCATCCCAAACTTTATTTTTGTCCCCTTTCTTGTCTCTATCACTTGGAACCCTTCTCTGAAGACTTCTCAATGCCTCCAATGTTGTCTCTGTCCCTCCAAGTCTATCATATCCTTAAGATTTTCTCTTCTCATGGGGTGCCTGTCTGGCTCAGTTGGGAGAGCGTGTGACCCTTACTTCAGGGCCATAAGGTTGAGCCCCACGTTGGGGGGAGAGATTATTTAAATATGAAATCTTAAAAAATATATTTTTTCTTTTCTCCCTCCCTTTCTTTTTTTTAATTTCTTTTGTTTTTAAGATTTTATTTATTTATTTCACAGAGAGATAGCAAGAGCAGGAACACAAGCAGGGGGAGTGGGAGAGGGAGAGGGAGAAGCAGGCTTCCCGCCGAACGTGGAGCCCAATGCGGGGCTCGATCCCAGGACCCTGGGATCATGACCTGTGCCAAGGGCAGACGCTTAACAACTGAGCCACCCAGGTGCCCCTCTCCCTCACTTTCTTAAAAGCCCCAATGCACCCTACCTAATTTCTCTTCCCATGCTCCCTTTGTCTCTCTTATTTCTTTTTCCAAGACTATACTTTTAAAAACAAACAGAAAGGTAGGCTCTCACTCTGCTGGCCCTGGGACAATCCTTGCCCTGGGTAAGTTACTATACATTTGAAGATTTGGGCCTCTGTTTTTGCAACACTATACTGTAGACATTCCCTCAAGGGGACTAGCACACCTCTAACTAGGGGCTATCGAGGAAACACATGTGCTGCCAACAAGCCGGCACCAGGATCCTACTTTTATTATCCCTCAGATCTGCCCTCTCTATCCCTTTTCTATCTCAGAGCCCCAGACAGTAGAGCTGATATGAGAATGCAGAGTAGTAAAATCAGTACAGAACCCAGGACTCCTGACTCTGAGCCAAGATCTCCAACCTGGGTCAAATGCCTTTAGAGGCCCAGGTGCCTTCCTCTCTGCACCTGCGGCTTCTGCCTCCCTTCATCTTCACCCCACTGGCTCCTGCTAAATCCAAGACTGAAACCACAATGCCAAGAATCTGCTTCTGACCTCCTCTGCCCAAATATTTGAGAAGTCATCTCACCCGCCACACGAGGAAGGAGCAGGAAAAGAGAGAGAGGCTGCCCAAAATTAGCCTGGCTATAAATAGTGGGGCAAGGGAGGGCGGGGGAATGTAAGAGTCCTAGACCAGCCTAGTAAATTTAGACATGTCGATTTTCCCTAAAGGAGAAGTGAGACAAGATTGTTGGAATGGGCCACAACGTTGTAGGTGAAGCGGGGGAGCGGAATGAAGAAGCTAGAGGGATCTGGAGAATGAAGCTCGGTGTTTGAATAAACAACCTGCCAAGAACTTCTTGTATTTGAGTCAAGAGTTTGGAAAGTCATGAAATTAAAACCAATTAAAACTATAGAGATGACGAAGAGATTATTGACTGCCAGGGGACAGGGATGGGAAGAGGTGAGAATAAAAAGATAGCACATTACACCTGAAACTAACATAACATCGTGTGTTAATTATACTTCAAAAATAAATAAATAGAGGCGCTTGGATGGATCAGTCAGTTAAGCGTCTGCCTTCGGCTCAGGTCATGATCATGGGATCCTGGGATCCAGCCCCAAGTCTGGGCTCCCTGCTCAGTGGGGAGTCTGCTTCTCCCTCTCCCTCTGCCATTCCTCCCAGCTTGTGCTCTCTCTCTCTCAATAAATTAAATAAACAAATGCAAAAAAAAAAAAAAAGATAGCACAGGAAGTTCCTTTGTGGTAATGAAGAGATCTGTATCCTGATTTTGGTGGTAGTTATTCAAATCTATACACAGGCTAAAACTGCATAGAACTACACACACACGCACACACTGACACACACAAATGAATGTGTGTAGAACACTGATGAAAACTGAATAAGGCCTGTAAGCCAGTGACCAGTGTCCCTATGTCAGCTTCCTGGGTTTGATACTGTGCTACAGTTATATCAGATGTCACCAGTGAGGGAAACTGGGTGAAGGGTACACAGGACTTCATGTACTATTTTTGCAACTTCCTCTGAGTCTAGAACTATTTCAAAATAATTTTAAAAATTATTTGGGCATAGAGCTTTCAAAAAAAAATTAATGTCCAGGCCCAGCAAAGGCTTCAGCTGTATCTCAGTGGAAGCTGAGGCTTTCTCCAGCCCCTTCCCCCTCTAACAACCTTTTTTGCCTCCATCTGGGATCCCTGTTTTTCAGCTTCCCCAGATTACACATTTTCCAGCTGCTGCCTCTAGCTAACAGGCAAACACTTCCAGAACACATTGCAGGGTTAACTTCTCCCTCCACCTCATCTGGCAGCAGAGCCTTGGAGCATATGTCCCAGGGTCAGCCTCTTCCTCCCCAACACACACAACATGAGGACTTTCTCACCCCACCCACCTCTCCAGCACTGGAATCCTTCTGCCTGCCTCTGAATTCTGGCTGTAGCCAAAGCTTGAACTATGGGAGTGGCTGGGAGAGAGAGAATATAAATGTGATTGAGAGGAATCGCTGGGGAAATGACTTGACTGCTCTCATCTTTGAGGATCCAAGGGAAACCCATGCATTTTCTGGAGAAGGACTGGGAGGTCACTTCCCACGGGGAGCCATTTAGACTGTCTTGAGGGCCCCTTTTCTTTGAGCACTGGCGGCAGTCCAACATTTGGAACTTGGCCACACCACCAACAGTACCCCCCTCTTGAAACCCAGCCAGGCTTCCCAGTATGAGAAGCCTTCTCCACTCACTCCAATGTTCTCCTTCAGTCCTCATCCAACCCTTAACAACTCAGCAGCTTCCAGCCCTAATGTTTGGCCCAGACGTTCAGTTTAGAACTTGCTAAGTAAAGCTAACTCAGGAAAAGACCTCAAAAGAACAAGGAAATGAGTGGGGAAGGAAAGGAGCGTGGAGTTGCATTCATTCATTCTAAGAGAAAAAAATCTGGGGGGCGGGGAGTATAAAGAGATGCGGGCAGAAAGAGATTTCAAATGTCAAGAGTCATTCTCCAGAGATTCATGAAGCTTGTGTCCATCTCAACCAAAGGCGGGTGGGGAGCTGAGCTTCAACTCAGCAGAAACTGAAGTTACACAGTGAGCAGCAAAAGCCTAGAAAAAGAGCATCTGGAGGATGACCCTGGAGAGATCAGCTGGAGTCCCCAGATAGAGGTACCCATGTCCTCTGCCCAGCTCTAGGGCAAAGGAACAGCCAGTGTGTGGGGAGGGGGGTGGGGCTGATGTCTGCAGATTCCTGGCAGTCTCTATACTGATTGTGAAAATGTCAGGCGGTTGTGCCAGGGGGGGTGAGGGTAATACAGGATGGGCTGGCACTCTCCCTGAGTCAGCCTAATCTTAACATTCACAAACTCACCACCGAAAACCCCAACACCAATCCCCCTCATTAGCCCCTGCCCTCTGTTTCACATCCTCAAGTAACCATTTTCTGGTACTCCCTCCAACCCCCGCTCTTCTCTCCCAGGCCCCACGTCTCTGGGAGTGAGGCACCGAGCATCTTCCAATGTGCTTCTATTTTGCTTGCTCACTGCAGTTGGAAGGTGGAGCCAAGCGGGGGTTGGGGGAAGGACTGGGCTGCCCTGTGATGCTCTCACTCTTCCCGCTTCTATTGATCAACCCCACGCTGGAACGGAGCCTCTTCCCAAACACTCCTCCCCAACCAGGATTCCCTCCAACTGTGCCCACAAGCTAGAAGGGCATAGTGACAAAACACAGAGCCTCCCCTCCTGGGGTCTTTCCCATGGTTTATGCGGCATAGGACAGTGGTTACACTCAGGCTCTGGAGTCAGATAGCTTGGATTTGTATCCTAGCTCTACCAGTTATCAGCTCTATTACTTAACTGCTCTGTACCTCAGTTTCTCCATCTGAAAATTGAGGGCAACAATAATTCACACCATAGATCTAGGGATTAAATGAATTAATACGTGTAAAGGGTTTGACCCATGGTAAGTACTCAGGAAATGTTGGAAAAATAAGTTATAGTACACATATAAGCATAGACACATACATATGCAGTATCCAACATTTTTATTCAGAATTTTTATCTTGGTGGCATTTAACGCTCTGCTTTATGCTACCACTTAACCATTTCATTCACTAATCCTTTCACCGTTGCACACCTCCCAGGACTTAAGATGCTACTCTGCAAATAGCTGAATGACTCAATCAATCAGTAATCCTCAACTCTTTCTCAGAAAATTCAAGACTGTTTTATTCTAAATCAGCACCTATTTCTCTTCCCCTGTAAGTATACATCGTGAAGCCAATTTTCTACTATGTAACTGAATCACAAAAGGAGAGAATGCCAAAGTTGGAAACAGCCTTAGATATGGTTTAGTCCAGTGATTCCCAACGTCCCATGCACACTAGAATCAGATGAACAACTTTTTAAAAAATACTTATGCTTGGGTTCCACTCCTTAGAGATCTACTTACTCAGTCTAGGGCCAGGGCATTTTTAAAAACTTCCCCAGGTGGTTCTAATGTTTAGCCAGGGCTGAGAACTACTGATTTAATCCAATCCCCTTATTTTCCTAGGGAGAAAACCAAAATCCAGAGCATAAGCAACTTGCCCAGAGACACTGAGCATGTTAGTGCGTGGTGCACCAAGAGAAACGATGGCAATAGCAAGAATATGATGGTGATATTTATAATTTTTTCTTGTTGGAGTTAATCCCGGAAGCATTTCTCTTTAGTTGAGAGAGGTGTTATATGATTTACCTTTTACTGTGACAGCAGCACTTACTCTTCTGGTAAGACTGAAAGGGTTCGCATTCCCTGACCACAAAAGGACAGAGATGGCATTATACATTCACCACACATAGCCAGCCAAATTAGCAAAGCTCCCTAAGAGGCCGCTTGAAATGCCGAAAATGCTTCTTCTCTACAGTGATCACCAGAGCTGAGGGATCTTGGCAGGGTGGTGAGAAGCGAAGGGGCGGGAAAAGAGAGGAAAGCATTCCCTCCCAGAGGGAGGGTGCTGAGAATCAACGGAGAAGCGACCAGAGCCGCCAGGACGGAAAAGCGAGGAAAGGAAAAGAATTCCAATGAGTCCAGGGAGCCTCTGCTCCCCCAGTAATGGAACAATGAGGCACAGCCCGGCAGTACCGACCCTCCCGGGAGCCCTGAGATCCAAAGGAGACGATCAAAACGGGCTCCGCGATACGCGTACTAAAGAAAACTTCCAACACTCACAAAAAAAGGAGCCCCCGCAAAACACCAGAGCTCATTTGCCCCTAACCCTCTACTAGTCCCTCGGTTCAAAGCCAAGATCTTCTACACCCTCCACCCCCGGTCTCAAAAGGGGGCGGTCCCGGCCTCACGTGACATTGCGGTCACGTGACCCGGGCCCCGCGGGAGCCGCGGAGCGGATTCCAGCTTCCGCAGCCGGAGGGGGCCTGGCGCGCCCAGCCCCCAGCCCGCCGCGACCATGCTGTCCCGCCTGCTGAAAGAACACCAGGCCAAGCAGAACGAACGGAAGGAGCTGCAGGGTGAGCCGATCGTCCCCGTCCGCCGTTTTCTCTCCCGCCGCGGCCTAGCCTCAGCCCGGAGCCTGGACCTCGAGTAACGGCCCAGATGCAGGGAAGGACGCGGGCTGGTGGGCGCGGGCTGCGGGGAGGGGGTGGGGGCGCTTTTTTGGAAATCCCGTTCCCTTGCCAACGGGCTCTGGTCCCTTTGGCAACACTGCGAGCCGCCCCCTCCCCGGTAATGCCCCCCACGCTCCGTCTCCCCGCATCCTCGCCCCGCCCCTGCGCGTGGAACAGCGCTGTGCCGATTGGCCCAGGGAGCCTCTCGGCCCGAAAGTGGGAAGGGACGCTCCTGAGGGACCCGGGTGTTGGGGCCCGACTGAGATGAGAGTCTTGGAGGCCTGAAACGACGGAAATGGGGGTGGGGCCCTTCGAGGATCTGGCCTGGGAATCCGGGAGTTACCATTCCTCAAGCCAAGATAGTGGGAAAATAGTGCCGGGGGTCTGGAGTCCTGGGCGGCTGCCACTGACTCGTTGGCGCCCCTGGGCGAGTCGCTTCCGTTCCCAGAGTACCAGTTAACTCACCTCTAAAATGAAAAGAATTAGGAAAAAAAATTTTTTTTAATAAAAATTTTGAAAAACAATAAAATGAAAAGGCTTGCTTTTATGTTTTGCAAGGTCCTTTTCAACTCCGGCACTGTGAGATTAGTTGAGATGTTCCCGCACCTAGCGGAGTAGTAATTAATGGGTGGCGACCCTTTAGCACCCTTCAGAAAACCGAGTCTCTACTCCAATGCCTTTCCCCCCATCCCCAGAGAAGAGGAGGCGAGAGGCTATCACTGCAGCGACCTGCCTGACAGAAGCTTTGGTGGATCACCTCAATGTGGGGTATGAACTCCCCATCAGCACCCACCCCCCGCCCCTCCACACACACACACACACAAGTTAGGCATTGACAAGGTCCAGACCTCAGATTGCTGTTGAGGGGGTGAGGTGTTCCGTTCATTCCCTCCCTTCATTCCCTGCCCTCCCCTCCGCCAGCTTAACTTCATGGGGAGAGGCTTGAGTCAGCTCTGACCCCTAACGTTGCACAAGGAGGAGCAGCTGCAGTGGTTGGAGAAGCGGCCAGAGTCCCCCCTCCCCACAGTAACCTCCCCGGTGCTCACAGCTTGATGCCATCTGCCCACTTCCCTTCACCCCTCCAAGTGCAGCTGTCGCCTCAGCAGGAGGGCAAGCACCTCCCTTCCCCAAAACTTGCCACCCTCTCCTCCTCTACCTCCCACCCTCTGGCAGGCCTGGGGAGCAGCTGACAGGAGAGAGATGGCACAGCTGGTGAGGGTGAGGGCAGAACCTATGCTAGGAGCTATAGCAGAGCCAGGCCATCTCGTCCCTTCCTTCCGGGTCCGGAGACCACCTATAGGAGAATGCCAGCAACAACCAAAGACTTGGGAAGGAGCAAAGAATATTGTCTCTTGACCCTGAGTGACCCAGAAGAGTGCTGAGATGATGATTAGAAGAAAGGGGGCAGTATGATGCCTTCCACCCCAGGACAAGTAGAATAACTTGGTTGTGAATCCAGAGACTGAGTCACCCAAGTGAGCCATACAGGGACTGTCATCTTCATTACTCATCTCCGGGGAAGATTAGGGGACAAGGAGGCCGGGGTTGGGGCCTCTGATCTCCCTCCCCTCCAGACTTCTCCCTTCACTCAGTGTGAAAGTGGGAGGTCAACAGGAAGAACTAGGATTTTAGGAACTGCCAGGCGACTCTCTTAAAGCATTGGGAGCCCCCCTGCTATTACTGTTTCAGCTCCTACACTACCCCCCCCACTATGGCCAAGCTGTCTCCCAAAGAGAAAGGACAAGGTCTGCCCCCTTTCCTCCCTCCCACATTGGCGCCTCTTGGGCTCTGCTGTGAGACTGGCCCAGACTTCTCCCTCTGCTCTTCCTTTGCTAGCGGCCACCCCTCTTCCAGCTTAGAGGACAGCTAAGCCAAAGCCAGATTAGAAAGGGTTTTGTGTTGCTGCCCACGGGTCCTCTTGTTCCCTGGAAAGGAAAACAAAGGCTTAGTCTATCTCAGCCCTGTCAGGTGTCCTTCCCATTCTCTCCACCCACCTCAACCCCTTGCCCCCTCCAGCCCCCACAGATTCCAGTGGGGGGTGGGCACCGGATGTGAAGTCTCCCAGATGACCTAGAGCTTTAGGATGGGGAGTGAAAGACTCACCAGCCAATGAGAGAGAACAGTTGTTGTGGGATGGGGAGATTGGGGGAAGGGGGGCAGAGCAGGGGTTTGGGGATAGCAACTTCTTGGCATTAATGGTAACTGTAGCCAATCTTGATTGAGGAGAAAAAAACTGCCCAGAGCAGAAGGAAGAAAGGGTGAGAGAGAGAGAGAGATTGTGTGTGTGTGTGTGTGTGTGTGTGTGTTCCTCCATCTGTGTGGGCGAAAGGAGAAGGGTTGGGAGAGAGACTGAGAGCCAAGAAGAAGCCCTTGGGATATCTTCTCTTGACCCTGAGTTCCTGGGGAGGGGGGCTGCTCTCCCATCCCACCCCAGATTCAGGGAGGGGCTCAATTTCCCTTCCCAACTTCTTGCACAGATCCCTGGGCTTCCAAGCACGGCCAGATGTGTCCCTGCTGCTGGATTTTGCCAGCTTCTCTGAGCCCCCGCTACCCTCCCAGCTTCTTCCCCAGGGATATTCCCTCCAGGTTAATCCTCCCTTCTCTCACCCAGCTTTAGGAATTCCTTTGCGGGGTAGGAGATGGTAAGTTTTCAGTCAGCTCCCAGCTAGGCTCTCCTGGGAATGCTGGGAGTGGGAGGAAGAAGCTGGTTCATTTGCATCACATCCAAGAATGGCCAAAATCATGAAGTTTTCCCCAGTCTGGCTGCTGGCTGCCCTCCCACCCTTGCAGTGGAATGTTAGTCCTGGAGACCAGTCCCCACCGGCTGGGTGAGTTGATCTCATCCCTCTTCCAACCTCTAGTGTGGCCCAGGCCTACATGAACCAGAGAAAGCTGGACCATGAGGTGAAGACCCTACAGGTCCAGGCTGCCCAGTTTGCCAAGCAAACAGGCCAGTGGATCGGGATGGTGGAGAACTTCAATCAGGCACTCAAGGTGGGCCACACTCCCTACATCACTGGGACCCTATTGACTGGCTCCAGTCAGGTCAGCTCAGGCCTCAGGTTAAAAAGGAAATGGGGATGGTCCCAGAGGTGATATCTATGGCCCCAGTGTCAGAGAAGCTAGAGAGATAAAAGTAGTTGGTGGGTTCAAGCAAAGCCCTTTCTAGGGGATGGATGGAGGTGTCCCTGCCTGCCACACTCTACGCACCCTGATTCCCAGCCTCCCACCTCCTCCCCTTCCCAGGAAATCGGGGATGTGGAGAACTGGGCTCGGAGCATCGAGCTGGACATGCGCACCATTGCCACCGCACTGGAATATGTGTACAAAGGGCAGCTGCAGTCTGCCCCCTCCTAGCCCCTCTTCCCTTCCCTCTACGCCACCCCTCCTACCTCCCCCATGGGGGAAGCTGACAGGCCAAGAATAAAACACAAGCCTCCATTTCTCATCGTATGTTTCAAAGAGCTACTAGCCCAGCGTGGTGGGTAGGAGTGGAAGATTCAAAGGCTGTTTCCCTAAGTGACAGTTACCTTTTGGGTAGAGGGTGGAACCAGCGTCCTCTTACTATCCCACCCCCCTTTCCTCTTTGGGCCTGGTGCTGGTGCATGTTGCGTAAGCAGAGGGTGGAAGTTTCCCACACCTCCCCAGAGAAGGTTAGTTGTGCCTGCCCCAAGCTTCCTAACTCAGGACTTCAGTTTCCTGCAGAGGAGAAATATGACACAGAGCAGGCTTGGTCCCGGCTTTGGCTCTCTGCCTCTCCACGTGCTCGTGGCCTCTCCCAGCCTGGTGCTAAGCAGTGTCATGAGTCCGGACCAGGTTAGAGATTAATTCTTGGGCATGGGGGCGCTTGGGGACTTGGAAGGAGGGGGAGTGGCAGGTCCAAGGTCACCAACAGAGAGGGGCAGCCGCCCATCCTTGACATATCCCTCCTCCTGGTAGTCCAGGACAGAGGTGATCAGGCACCCTGGCTGGAAAAGACAGCCGAGAAGGGGGCCTGGGCACGCCTGGCCTGTGCCAAGCTTTGGCTTTGACTGGGGGCCTCCAGCTTCCCTGGCTCCTCCTCCCAGCCCCTCCCCCCCACACACACTTAATACTTCCGGGACCCAGGCCACCCGCTGCGGAGTTTGGTATTAGCTGTAGCTAGTGTGGGAGCCTGGAAAGACTGGGAGCAAAGTCTCTCAAACGGAGCAAAAGAAGGCGCTTCAGGCACTGTACTACCTGCTAGCTTTCCCCAGAGGAGGTAAGCAGGGGCCCGGGAGCTGGGTACTCTGAGGGGGCTCTCCTAGGCTCGCACATGTTGATGAGTCAAAGCCGGAAGCTTTTCATGTGCTTCCTCACACATGATCGCCCTTGACCCTCCACAGCTCCCAGCTGGGCCATGGCGGGTGCTGGCCCCACTGGTAGAATAGAAAACAGGTTCAGAGATGCGGTGAGAAGTTCGGGGCCAACAGGACTGAAGTGCTCTTTGCCCTGGACATGTTTCCAAAAATAAGGCCCAGTTTACATGTAGGGAATTCAGATGCCGCTGGCTTAGCAGGAGAGGTGAAAGCCAAGCAGATTCCTCTGCTCCTGTGCCCCGGCCCCGACTCATCCGGCTTTAGGTGAGGTGGCCGCAGATACAGGGTCTACCTGGATCTTTGCTTTGCTTAGGTGAGCCAGCGTTTGCCAGTTACCTGCCAAGCAGATAATTTCTCAATCTGCTCAGACCAGACTTCCAGCTAGGGAGGAGGTTAGGGGCAAGGGTTTAAGAGCCAGAGTAAACTAGACAAGTTTTCCTGCCCAGCCTCGGCTGCCACCTGCCGGTCTCTTGGGTTCTGGCCATGTGGCTGCCTCTGCTGCTGGGAGTCTTGCTCTGGGCAGCGCTGTGGTCACTCAGGGACCGGCAGAGCCTGCCCGCCAGCGATGCTTTCGTCTTCATCACCGGCTGTGACTCAGGCTTCGGGCGGCTTCTGGCCCTGAGACTGGACCAGAGAGGCTTCCGAGTCCTGGCCGGCTGCCTGACCCCCTCAGGGGCAGAGGACCTACAGCGGGTGGCCTCCTCCTGCCTCCACACCACCCTGCTGGATGTCACGGATCCCCAGAGTGTCCAGCGGGCAGCCAAGTGGGTGGAAACACATGTTGGGGAAGCAGGTGAGTAGTGCCGGGGCCACTGGGACCATGGTGCGGGGTGCTCACTCACAGGGGCAGCGGGAAGCGGGAGGGACTGCGTGGGCAAGAAGCAATGATCGGGAGAGCGCGCGTCGGAATGCCTTACCTACCCTGTGGTATCTGTCTCATCTCTCCACAGGGCTTTTTGGTCTGGTGAATAACGCTGGTGTGGCCGGGATCATTGGGCCCACACCGTGGCTCACACAGAATGATTTCCAGCAGGTGCTCAATGTGAATACACTCGGTCCCATCGGCATCACCCTTGCCCTGCTGCCCCTGCTGCAGCAGGCCCGGGGCCGGGTGGTCAACATCACCAGTGTCCTGGGTCGCCTGGCGGCCAATGGTGGGGGCTACTGTGTCTCCAAGTTTGGCCTGGAGGCCTTCTCTGACAGCCTGAGGTGAGGGGTGCAGAGCCCTGGGCTGCCCTGCAGAGATGACTAAAACCCAGCATGGGGGGATCCTGAAGAGGAGACAGTTTAGGGCTCAACTAAACTGTTGCTCCTAGTAGTATTATTAGTAACTACTACTTGTGATGAGCTAGTACCTTGCCAGAACATTTTCTCCTCTGTTTCTCCCAGCAGCCCTCTAAGGGATAGGCATTAATATCCACAGGGTAACATAACTTACCCAAGACCACACAACTAGTTAGTGGAAGCAGTGGGACTTACCCCCAGGTCTGCCTGCCCCTCATCTTTATGTTCTCCTGCCCTTCGTATTTAAACAGTAATGTTCAGGGGCGCCTGGGTGGTTCAGTAGGTTAAGCATCTGCCTTCGGCTCAGGTCATGACCCCAGGGTCCTGGGCTCAAGCCCCGTGTTGGGCTCCCTGCTCAGCAGGCAGTCTGTTTCTCCCTCTCCCTCTGCTTCCCACTCATGCTTGCTCTCTCTAGTGCTCACTCTCTCTCTCAAATAAATAAAATCTTTAAAAAAAAAAAAAAATGGGGGGCGCCTGTCTGCCTTCCGCTCAGGTCATGATCCCAGGGTCCTGGGATCGAGCCCCGCATCAGGCTCCCTGCTCAGCAGGGAGTCTGCTTCTCCCTCTCCCACTCCCCCTGCTTGTGTTCCCTCTCTCTTTGTCAAATAAATAAATAAAATCTTAAAAAAAAAAAAAAATTAATAATGTTCAAAGTCCCATGAGAGCACAAAGGACACTCAGCAAGTACCACAGGGGATCAGGGCCTGAATTTTGAGCAGTACACGTGCCCCCAGCCAGCCCACCTTCTATAGGAAGCCTGCCTTCTTCACCATCACTCAGCAAAGAATTTCATATACTTTTGTACCTATCCCTTGGTCCTTTAATTTTCCAATCAGCATCATGGAACACATACTTTATACTTGGATTTCTGCATCTGTGTCGAGGTTAGATGTGTGTCTGCAGTCTGCCCAGCAAATACCAGTCTACACCCTTCATGTCCAGCACCCAGGACTAAACCCTATGCTCTGGGACCTAGGGAATGGGGTAGTTCTAGGTCAGGAGTTGGCAAACTGGTTCTTAGGCCAAATCTGGCCAATTGCCTACCAGCTAATAATGGTGTGTTTACATTTTATTATTTTTTTAAAAGAGTATTTATTTGAGAGAGAGCGCATGCACGTGCATGGGGGGAGGGGCAGAGGGAGGAGAGAGAATCTCAAGCAGATTCCCCACTGCCGCAAGGCTCAATCCCATGACCCCAAGATCACCACCCAAGCCAAAATCAAGAGTCGAATGCCCAGCCGACTGAGCCACCCAGTCGCCCCTGGTGTTTACATTTTAAATGGTTACATTATAAATGGTTATGTAAGTACCTACCTGACTGATATCATTTATTTTCAGGCCTGTATTGCCAAAAATATTTACTGTCTGGCCCTTTAAGAAGTTTATTCACCCCTGTTCTAGATCTTAGACTACAAAGGAAAACAAACCTCAAAAATACACGGCCCACTTACCCCATCTCAGGACAGCAGGGATCCCCTTTACCTTCAATACCCCGATTCCCGGTCTGTGATAACTTGCCCTTTTTTTTTTTTTTTTTTAAAGATTTTATTTATTTATTTGAGAGAGAGCACATGAGAGGGGGGAGGGTCAGAGGGAGAAGCAGACTCCCTGCCAAGCAGGGAGCCTGATGCGGGACTCGATCCCGGGACTCCAGGATCATGACCTGAGCCGAAGGCAGTCGCCCAACCAACTGAGCCACCCAGGCGCCCTAACTTGCCCATTTTAGCCCCCACACCCAAGTCCCTGAGGATCCCTTTCCTATAAAGGCAAGAAGCCAGAAACCTCCCTCTATCCCCATCCAGGCGGGATGTGGCTCATTTTGGGGTCCGAGTCTCCATCGTGGAGCCTGGCTTCTTCCGAACCTCTGTGACAAATCTCAAGTGTTTGGAGGAGACCCTGCAGGAGTGCTGGGCACGGCTACCTCCTGCCACACAGGCCCGCTATGGGGAGGCCTTCCTCACCAAATGTGAGTATCTGGGCCCACACGGGCATCCGAGGGGAAAGGAGAGTGCCAGAAAGGCCTGTCCTACACCAGCCTGCTGGGAGGACGTGAGGGTGAATGGGGTGCCACAGAAGAACACCCAGGCCACATGGAACCTGCCCACTTGCCAAACTGGGGAGGGACTAAGGGTCCCTCTGACCTTTGCTGGGGACCAGCTCCAGAACCCAGAAGACAGGGCCTGGCATGGGCTGGAGTGGGAAGGGACACTGATTACAACCACCTCCTGGGATGCAGACTTGGAAGTGCAGCAGCGCATCATGAACCTGATCTGTGACGCGGACCTGACCAAGGTGAGCAGGTGCCTGGAGCATGCCCTGACTGCTCGTTACCCCAGAACCCGTTACAGCCCAGGCTGGGACGCCAAGCTGCTCTGGCTGCCAGCCTCCTACCTGCCAGCCAGCCTGGTGGATGCTGTGCTCACCTGGGTCCTTCCCAAGCCCGCCCAGGCAGTCTGCTGAATCCAGCCTTCTGGCAAGACATTGTTTCTGCCCCCACCCTGGTACTGCCTGATGCCTGGCACAAAATAAACACTCAATAAATGTGTCTTGTTAAACAACAAAACACTGTAGGTGGGCAGAAATGAAGTTGTCCAGTGGGAGACTGACCCCATTTAAGTGCTACCCCCTAGGCTGACTTAATGCCCAGGGTACCTGGCCTGTTTAGTACCTGCCAAACCACTAGCAACCACTGGGCGCATAGGTGCTCTTTGAAGCTGTACCTGGAATGGCCACCAGAAGGCACTGTTGGACGTTGCCTTTCTTTTCTACGAAGAGTAAAGTTGCAGAGTAAAGTTGCAGTTCGGTGTTCAGAGTACAAATGGCCATAACCTATTTTTCTTGGGAGGGAGGGAAGGTAGTGAAGAGGGGTCAGGACCAGGCTGGGTGGTTTCCATGGGGAAAAAAGGTAATACCCACTTAAATTGTCCCCTCTCTTTATTTATTTTTAAAGAGTTTGTTTATTTGAGATAGAGCACGAGTTGGGGGAGGAGGCAGAGGAAGAGGGAGAAGCAGGTTCCCCACAGAGCAGGGAGCCTGATGTGTGGCTCAATCCCAGGACCCTGAGATGATGACCTGAGCCAAAGGCAGGACATTTAACTGACTGAGCTACCCAGGCGCCCCCTCTTTTTTACAGATTGATTTATTTGAGAGAGACCATGCGAGCGAGGGGAGGGGCAGAGGGAGAGAATCTCACTCCCCACTGAGCGGGGAGCCCGACATGGGGCTTGATCTCGTGACCCTGTGATCATGACCTGAGTCAGCCAAGAGTCGGACACTCAACCGATCGAGCCACCCAGGAACCCCTAAATTGTCCTCTTATCTGAGTCAAGAAGGATGGTATTGGCCACAAAGGTGTCATAGCAACTTACCACCACCCTAAAAGGAGCCAGGTCCCCTTTGTTGGGAGGGAGTTGCTAGGCCCTCAGAGGTGGGCAGAACACCAGGGAAGAGATGTCCATGGTAGATTTGGGCTGGCCTCTCCCAGGTAGGGCCTTTGTGGGGAATCCCCTGGACTTTTGCAGGACATGGCTTCATGAACCTTGCAGCACTGTACCTGGCAGTACAGGAATAGGAGACAGGGAGCGCAGTGGGCCCCAGCCTCCTCCAGATCCCCACTTCCACTGCAAGCCCCACCAGCGCCTTCAGCAAAACCCGCCTTTCCCAAACACCCCCCCAAAATATGCCTTCCTTCCCAAGGTGCACACAGAACAAGATCCCAGAGGACAGGAACACGGGTGAGGAGAAGGAAAGGCTAAAGTTATCACTCTTCAAGACAAACAGACTATTTTTTTCAGTCTGAAAAAATAATCCGTTTAATTGAAAAACCTGGTGTACTACCCCACTCCCTTAGATGAGGGGGCTGAAGAGACCAGACCCTCTACATCACTTCATAGCCACTTCGGATACTCTTCACGAGGCAGCAGGCAAAGACAATTCCCAGTACCTAAAAGTAAAGATAGAGCGGTGGAGAGGAGTCAGAAAGGCAAAGTATCCCAGGCCCACCCAAGAGACCCCCAACACAACCAGGGCCCCCGTCCCCAGGCCAGGACTTCCCCAGCACCCTCCTCCCACTGCCCCTATTGCCCAGATGCCCCAGAATGAGTCCCAGGGGCGCCGCTCACCTCCACAAAGGCAATGCCCAGGGCTGCTGCGGCCACCACCAGCACATTTCTCCTCAGCCAGCCCCCAATCTTCTCCACACAGCCCTGAAGGGTAGCAGGCACACAAGGCAAGAACATAATCAGAAACTTCCCACCCACCTTCCCTGGTCCCTCTGGCTCACCCCTACTCTCTGTACCTTTCACCCCATCCCTAGCACTCCCAGATCCCCTCCCCAGCCCAGAGCCCCAACCCTCTCCACATCCATCCCTGGTCCCTCTCTCAACCCTTGAAATCTTTCCCAGGTTTCCCAAGTCCCCTGCTATCTCAGCTTCTTCCCTACCTCAGGGTAGATGTTCTTCACTTGGAAGGAAACCCCACAGTCCTTTGTGACATTGATGCAACAGGAGTCAGGGACTTGGCCCTTGGGCACGCTAGGGACGCTCTCCCAGTCCGTGTAGTTAGCTGCCCCACAGCATTTAAACTGCGGGAGAAGAGAAATACCGAGTAGGTTATTACGTGAACCTCCACCTTCAATGTGAAGGTAAGAATCTTCTTCCCCCACTACCCCTGCTCCCAGCAACCTCACTCACATCTTCCTGCATCTTGTCCAGGGCCAAAGTCGTGCGGTTGTCTTTCCGATAATTCTGCATCTGCTGCCGGAAGTCCTTATTAAATTCTAACATCACCTGGGAAGAGGAAGGAGCATTGTTGAGGTCAAACTTCAGGGCACACACATCCCAGAGCAGCCAGACCTCTGAGGTAGGGCCCTCCCCTTTTCCCCGGCTTACCTTGTCTCTAAACACATAGCCAGCAATGGCTGCGGCCACCTCCACCAGCATGATGAGTGACAGGAAGATGGCAAACTGCGGGCACGGTGGACCGGGGTCAGGTTTGGAGTCTTGGTGAGAGTGGCCTGCCGTGGCCCAGCCAGCCTCTAGCTCACTCATAAAGGTTTTCCTCACTTCACCTCGTGAGCCCCCTCCGTGGACACCCTCCCCGCAGCCCTGGACCCCCATGCTGGCCCCACACCCAGCTCACCGTGATCATAAGACAGTAGTTCTCCTTGCAGGCCCCACAGCAGCCCATAAAGGCCACCAGGAAGAGGAAGGCACCGACTGCGATGATGACCACCGGCAACAGGGAGCCGGGCGTGGCCCCCTGGGTGATGGTCTGACTCAGGACCAGCTGGGCCCCTACACCCACAGCGATCAGCCCCACTGCACAGGCCTGTGAGGAGGGCAGGTCGGGGTGAGGCCAGACCCACAACCCGTCAGTCCTCCGTGGTGGAGGGCAGCAGATACACCCAGGACACAGCCGGAGCCCCATCCCAGAGAGGCAGATTCTCACACCTCCAGGAAACTTGACTGCAGGAGAAGAGGATGACCCATACTGGCCCCACAGTTTGATCAAATGCCAAAAGAGAAGTTCCCAGAAAGCCCTGACCCCAGGGCACATACTCCTCACCTAGAGTGGTGCTTCCTATGGGCCTCAAGGGCTCCCAGAACTGCCCTCTCACTGTCTTCCAGAGCCCGCCCCATCCTCATCAGCTGTCACTAGGCTTCCTCAGGCCCACTAGGCCAGGGAGGAGAAGGGAGAAGAAAAAGAGGCAGGAGTGGTGTGCCCCTCCCTGGACAAAGAGCAGCCTCTGAAGCCAGGAGCCCAGGACAGGAGCAAACTGAGGTGGGCAGAGCCCTTCCCCACCCCCAAGCAGCTGAGAGGAGTGATGAGGGATGAGGGACTGGAAAGGAGTGAGGGGTAAGGGAGAGGGGAGGGGAGGGGAGGGTGGGGAGGGGAGGGGAGGGTGGGGAGGGGAGGGAAGCCCCACGGCGATAGCCATCAGGCCAGCCGTTGGCTGGTTGCCCCATTGCCCGGTATCACAAGTGGTTGGGTCACCAGACAGGAAGGGCCAGAAGGGGAGAGGGGGAGGGTGCTGCGCACCCACGCTGTCCGTTCTTGGTCCAAACAAGCCTCAGAGGACCCCGAAAGCTGGAGGGGGTGGGGTGGCCATGCTGTCTTCGGCCTGTTCCTCGGGCTCTCCTCCCGCATCTGGTCTCCAGCTGCCTTCATTCTCGGCCGCTCAAGCCCTCACCACTCCGCATCCAGGTCTCCCCGCACCCTGCCAGCGCGTCCCCATCGTCTCCCTTCCCACTCACGCAGAAGGCCAGCAGAAGAACGTAGAGCAAGAACTTGACACATTTCATTCCTCCTTCCACCGCCATGGCTGCCGGGCCTGGGGCAGAGGGGAGCGCAGGGGGATGAGAACCGGCCGAGGGAGGACCTCGGTTTCCGTGCTCCCTGCCGGCCCTCGAGGCCTTCCCTGCGCTGCCCCCATTCCCGGCCCCTCCCACCCGGAAACCCGCGGTCAGATCCACGTCTCCCAGCCCCCTCTTCTCCCGGGCTGGAGAGGGGTGAGGGCGACCGCCGCGAAGCCCGGACCCGCCCCGCCGCCTCCTGGGCCCGATCCCAGGGCGCCGACCGAAGCCGGAGCCCGACGCCCACCCTCGGCCCGCCAGCCCCCCAGCGTCCAACACCCCTTCCCCACCCAGCCAGCCGCTACAAACGGTCCTCGGCCCAAGCGCGAACCACCGCCCGCCCCAGCCGCCTTCTCCGGAGCTCTGACCTCCCCCAAAACACAAGCGCAGCCGGCCCCCCACCTAACCCCGCCCGGGCCTCCGGAACTTTGCAAAGTTGCAAAGTTGCGAGGGCCTCGGGAGCGCGGCGGATCTTCGGGGACCCGGGGCGGGCCCCAGCGGAGGACGCTGCCCGCGACCTCCCACCCAGACCGAGGCCGCCCGTGGGCCCCGCGGCCTCACCTGGGCTCCCCGAGGCTGTGCGCTCCTCTCCAGCCGCGGTTCAGGGGCTCTCTAGCAGCGCCCCCCCGGCTGCGGCCCCGCCCGCCGCGCGGCCCCGCCCCGGCCTCCAGCCGCAGCCCCCTCCCCCGCCGCCTCCTCCGCCCAGTGGCCGCCTGCCTCCCTCATGTGACGCGGGAACAGCTGCGGCCTGAGTCACCCGGCCGCCGAGGGGAGGGCCGAGCCCCCCGCCCGGCCAGGGCCACGTGGCCCCTACTGGGAAGGCAGCGCCCACCCCCGCGAAGGGAAGGCGCCGAGGGCCGGACCTCAGGGTGCCTGGGGTCCTCCGGGTGCCCCCGGCCCCCGGGCCACCTCGGCCTGGGAGGGCGGGACCGAGCGGCGCCTGATTCCGCCCGGTTCGAGCAAGCGGAGGAAGCGTGTGCGAGCCAAGGTGGGGAAAGCGGCCCGGAGCTACAGTCTGAGCGCCCGCGCCGGGCGGCTGGGCTGAGGCAAGGTGACGAGGCCGCCTCATCCTCGCCCCCGGGCCCACTCCTTTCCTCTGGCTCCCGTCTCTGTTGGAGCCCCCACCCCTATCCCCCAGTCGGCAGAGGGCGCTGTGAGCTCCCGGGGATCGGGAGGGTTCAGAATAAACACTTCCAGAAAGTCCCTGGCCTCACGTCCTGGGAGTCCCCCAACATTCTAGAGTGGGTGTTCCCGTTCCCCTCTCTGTTAGTCCTCCATTTTCTGGGGCTCCGGAGTAGGGGGCTGAGACCCGGAGAAAGCCAGTCAGGGTGCAGTCCCTCCCTCTGGGGGAGTGTGGACAAGGTCTATGCTCCCACCACTCCTGGATCAGCCTCTTACCAGGTGGGGGACGACACTGAAGCAGGCATGGGTATATCTTCTGGATTTCCCCATCCCATCCTAGCAGGCAGCACTTCATATCCCAGGGAGCAAAGCCAGGTGAAGGCTGGAAGGGGAGGGGGCAGCCTCAAGCTGCCTCCCTCCTTTGTGTGCCATGGTGGTTCCCAGAAGGAGTTGTGTGAGCAGGCCAAGGACAGAAGCGGCCGTTGCTCCGGGCTACCCCAGCCTGGGCCCCACCCCTTAGGTTCTTATGGTCCTGACTTAAGAAACACTTCCTGAGTCTTTGTATGTGTACACAAAGAAGGAAAGAAACTGTAAGAGCAAAAGGAAAGAGCTCTGGGCTGGGCTAATAGCGAACCAGTTTCCAGGATCACAACCTTCCAGCAAGGCACACCAAGCCCATTCTGGACCTTGCTCCTACGGATATCACAGTAGGCAGGCAGCAGAAGAGGAGCGGAGATGCTACAAGAAGGGTATTCATCAGTTTCTTTAGTGTGCTGCCGCTAGATGCCAGGCATGTGCTTCGCACAGGAGATGGGGGGGCGGTGGGGGGACAGCAAGGCAAGGAGACAGTGGCCCTGCCGTTCGCCAGCAGTCAGAGCCAAGCCCACATTGTGAACAGACACACAATCCCCTGGTGGAAAGTAGACAGGTGCTGCCTCTGCCCCAGAGGAAAAAGAACAGATTTCGTATCACAAAGGTGGCTGGTACTTTCTGAGGTGACTCTAGAGAATAAAGAAACAAGCTCTCAGTTCCAGAGACAAGGAAAGAGCCAAGTATAAAAAAAGTAGTTTTCAAAGTCGATGGCAGCCTGGGGTTTGCTAGTTCAAAGTGTTCCGGAAGGATGTGGCAAAAAATGGACGGGAAAGTGGTCTGAAGTCAAGACTGAGAAACTTTAGACACATAACAACCAAGTATAATGCTTGGTCTTTGATTAAATCTTTGTCGGAACAAACGAACTGTGAAAGACATTTTGAGAACAACTGAGAAAATTTGAATATGGACTGAGAATTAGACATGAGAAAATATAATTTTGTTAGCTATGATGATAGTATGATTATATAAGAAAATTACTCTATTTTTTATTTGTTTTTAAGATTTTAGTTATTTATTTGTCAGAGAGAGAGAGCACAAGCAGGGCGAGTGGCAGGCAGAGGGAGAAGCAGGCTCCCCGCTGAGCAGGGAGCCCAATGCAGGACTCGATCCCAGAACCCTGGGATCATGACCTGAGCCGAAGGCAGACGCTTAACCAACTGAGCCACCCAGGCACCCCTACTCTATCTTTTAAGATGAATACTAAAAAAAAAAGATGCATACTAAAATATTTAAGAGTGAAATGTCATATCTGTATTTGCTTTGGAATATTTCACAAAACAATAGATGAAGCAAAAAGCAGAGAGTCTTGGGGCATCTGGGTGGCTCAGTCGGTTAAGCACCTCTTGATTTTGGTTCAGGTCATGATCTGAGTCATTAGAATGAGCCCTGCATCTTGTATCAGGCTGCTGGACTCAGGGCCTGCTTAAGATTCTCTCTCTCCCTCTCCTTTTGTCTCTCCCCAGCTGCTAGTGTGTGTGTGAGCTCCTTCTCCCTAAAATTAAAAAAAAAAAAATTTAAATTAAAAAGCAGAAAGTCTAAGTGATAGGACTATTGAGGACCTAGAAGGCTATGTTGTTTTGTTTTGTTTTGTTTTCAAGCAAACCCTATGCCCAACGTGGGGCTCAAACCCGTGACCCCGGGGCGCCTGGGTGGCTCAGTCATTAAGCATCTACCTTCCGCTCAGGGTCCTGATCCCAGGGTCCTGGGATGGAGCCCTGCATTGGGCTTCCTACTCAGCGGGAAGCCTGCTTCTCCCTCTCCCACTCCCCCTGCTTGTGTTCCCTCTCTCGCTGTGTCTCTGTCAAATTAATTAATTAATTAATTAATTTAAAAAAAAAAAAACATGACCCCAAGATCAAGAGTCCCATGCTCTACCAACTGAGCCAGCCAGGTACCCCAAGGTTGGGACTGTCCTAAAGGCAGTGGGGTGTGGTGGGGAGTTTTGGAAAGGGTGAGCGATCTTGGGTTAGGGCCTACCTTGAAATAAGGAGGGGGTGTGCCTGGCTGGCTCAGCTGGAAGAGCATGTGACTCTTTTTTTTTTTTTTAGATTTATTTTAGAGAAAGAGCGAGAGCATGAGTGGGAGGGGCAGAGGAAAAGAGAGAATCTCAAGCAGATTCCACACTGAGCATGGAGCCCAATGCGGAGCTCAATGTCAAGACCCTGAGATCATGACCTCAGCTGAAATCGAATCGGATGCTTAAGTGACTGAGCCACCCAGGCGCCCCGAGCATGTAACTCGATCTCAGGGTTGTGAGTTCAACCCCCATGTTGGGTGTAGGGATTATTAAAAAAAAAAAAAAAACTTGAAAGAAGGAAAGAAGAAAAAGGAAGGAAGGAAGGGGAATGAAGGACACCTGGGTGGCTCAGTTGGTTAAGCTTCTGCCTTTGGCTCAGGTCATGATCCTAGGATCCTGGGATCAAGTTGCATCAGGCTCCTTGCTCAGCGGGAAGCCTGCTTCTCCCTCTGCCTGCTGCTCCACATGCTTGTGCACTCTCTCTCTCTCTGACAAATAAATCAATAAAATCTTTAAAAAAATAAAAAGAAAGGGAATGAATAGGTGGCCCAGAAGATAGTTGAGACATCACAGCTACCATCCAAGGGAGAGGTGATGAAGGCTGGAACCATGGACGAGAAGGAAGTCTGAGTGGCATTTCAGAGGGCCAATAAAGGACGGGATGACTGCTTACCTGTGGAAGGGGAGAGGAAGTAAGAAAAGTCCGAGATGACTCAGAGCTTCTGAACCTGGGCACCCAGGGGAGAAGGTGGTTGTCACCCGAGGCAGGAGGCATGCAAGGAGCACCCAGGTGGAGACGTCCACCAGGAATTGCGGATGTGAAACTCAGGAGAGAGGTAGTCAGACTAGACAGAAAAAGTGCTATCTAAACGCTTAGATGGGTGGGACGCCTGGGTGGCTCAGTCGGTTACGCGTCTGCCTTCAGCTCAGGTCATGATCCCAGGGTCCTAGGATCGAGCCCCACATCGGGCTCCTTGCTCAGCAGGGAGCCTGCTTCTCCCTCTCCCTCTGCTTGTGCTCTCTCTGTCAAATAAATAAAATCTTTAAGAAATAAATTCTTAGATGGGTGAGGGCCAGAGCAAGAGAAGAAAACAAAGACAGAGCTTACATCTCAGGAACAGGTGGAAGGAAGCTGCCAAGCTGGACCCCCACACGCTGCCGGGCTCAGGACTGGCATTATACACATTAGCTCATTTGACCCTCACACAACCCTTCAAGATCTGTATGCCTTGTCCTGTTTTAGGGATAAGGAAGCTGAGACTCCATGACAGGGAATGACATGCCCCGAGTCCAAGCCAGTAAAGGGCTATGTTCGAATTGGAACCCAGATCTCTGAGGCTTCCAAAGCCTGTGTTCTTCCACTCTCTCCTGGGGGCAAGAGGAAAGAGAACGTCAGGACAGGAGGAGGGGACAGTGGCCAGGAGCATCAAACAGTATAGAAAGGTCAACTTGAGTGAGAAACGAGAGAAGGCCATTGGATAGGATGGCCTTCTCCAGAGCGGTGTCAGGGCAGGATCCGGAGCACCTGCTGGCCCAAGAAGGAAGGAGAGGGAGGTGGATACATCCAGGTGGGCAAGGGCAGAGCTGAGGGGAATGTCAGGAGCCCCAGGGGAAGAAGCTGGGAGCAAACGGTGGCGAGTGCAGAGTGGTGGTAGCAGCTCGGTCAAGCAAGGGGAGAGAAAGAATGGTGCAGGGAACATGGAAGAGGGTAGGGCCGGGGACACCCCTGGAGAGCAGCCAGCGTGGAGCCGGAAGCGGGAGGGCAAGGAAAGCCCATGCCTGGTCAAATTCATAGAGAGTAGAAAGGTGGTTGACGGGGGCTGGGTGGATTAGTGATCAGTGGGGTTCAGTTTGGGAAGATGAAGAAGTTCTGGAGATGGCTGGCAGGGATGGTGGCACGCCACTGCAGATGTACTTAGTGCCGCTGAACTGTACTCTTAAAATGGTTCAATTGGTAGATTTTATGTCAAATGTATTTTAACACACACGCAAAAGTGGCCCACTCCCCTAGTCTGGAAAATCAGCATACAGCCCTGTGTCCCTCTGAGCAGGGAGTCAGCTGACTGGGACCCGGCCCCTCACAGCATGTCCTTCAGAGTCCCCAGCACCTGCTCCAAGCGCCTGGCATCCAGGTATGCCATCCAGCTATACATCTGCCCTCGTTAGCTCATGCCGCTGTCCCTTGGGCGCCTGGCACTGGTTGCTGGTAGGTGAGCTGGGGTGAGCACCCTTGCCCCTCCCCAGCAACCAAGGCCTTCTGAAGCCCAGATCCACACAGGGAGCCCAGCACGCGCTGCATGCATACCTTCTCCCTCCACCCAGTAGGCCCCTTGTGCCTGCCTGCATCCCACTAGGAGGGGCCGGCTCAGGGATAAGCTGTGGGTACCCTAGTAGGAGAAGCCCCATGACCTAGGAGCTGCCACCTGCAGAAGCCAGCAGGGGTGGGGGGCATGGGAAAGGAGTGAGGAGACTGGGAAGGACAGGAGGAGAGAGAAGGGAAGGAAAGAGCTGAGGACAGCTGGGAGGTACAGGGGAGGATAGGGGAGGGGGAGGCATGGAGGAGATAGGGGAAAACAGATGCCAGGGAAAGGGTGGGGAGGAGGAAGAGGGGGAGGGGACAGGAGATAGAGGAACCAAAGGGTGCATCAGCATCAAGGTCATCTCCACTAGGGAGGGTAGGAAGAGTGATGGCTGGAACTGAAGGTCAGGAGGTTGGGTCTGAATCAGGGAACTGAGACTTAGGAGCGCCTGGCTGGCTCAGTCAGTAGAGCATGCGACTCTTGATCTCAGGGTTGTAATTCAAGCCCCAAGTTGGATGTAGAGATTACTTAAATATAAGAAAAATCTTGGGGTGCCTGGGTGGCTCAGTCGGTTAAGCGCCTGCCTTCGGCTCAGGTCAGGATCTCTCCATCCTGGGATGGAGCCCTGCATCGCACCCGGCTTCCTGCTCAGCAGGGAGTCTGCTTCTCTCTCTCTCTCTCTCTGCCCCTCCTCACTTCTCATTCCCTCTCTGTCTCTCAAATAAATAAATAAAATATTTTAAAAATGAACTAGGGAACTGAAATTTAAATCCGAAGACCCCAGCTTTAGTTATAAGGGAGGCCTGGGTCCTTGATGGCAGCTCCCAGACTACAGGGTTAGGTCAAAACAAGGGCAAGGTCAGAGCTGCCCTGATTGGTGGAGTCACTGTGGCAGCCCTCTCTGACCGCCCTCCCCCCCCAGCTGTCTGGGCAAGACAAGGTCACAGTGCCCCTAGTACCCAGGAGAACACCATCACTGCCAGTCACCTTACATCCTCTCTGCAAGGAAAGCAAGGCTCGGGGCAGCCTGCAGGGAAGTGACACAGGGACTCTGCGCGTGCCCCACGCTCCGCTTGGCAAGAAGGGGGCGACCCTGGCTAAACTTTCACCCTTCCTGAGCCTCAGCTTCCTCCCAGTTAAGCAAGAGGGAAAACTACTCCCTTCCCCACCTCACAGGGCCACACTTCACAAGACAGTTGTAAGGGTCGAAAAAGAGATTAAAGGGATCAGTTTTGTACTTTCAGTCTTTGTTACCTTAAGGCTTTAGCATACCCTGTGTTGAGGCTCATCGGAATGAAAATGATTTTGCTTTGAGAAATATCTAGGGGCGCCTGGGTGGCTCAGTCGTTAAGTGTCTGCCTTTGGTTCAGGTCATGATCCCAGAGTCCTGGGGATCGAGCCCCGCGTTGGGCTCCCTGCTCCGCGGGAAGCCTGCTTCTCCCTCTCTCACTCCCCCTGCTTGTGTTCCCTCTCTCGCTGTGTCTCTCTCTGTCAAATAAATAAATAAAATCTTTAAAAAAATAAAATAAAATAAAATTCTTTAAAAATAAATAAATATCTGGACTCCACCCCACTTGAGGTGGCCAAAGAAAGGGTTGGGAGGGACAACAGCCTCCTTCCGTCCCTCCTTCCCACCTTGGCCTTGGCCCAGAGCCCCATTTGAAGCCCCAGGGCCCCGCTCTGGTTCCAACCCCACCCCACCCCCCACTGCCCAGGTTCCATCCTCAGCACCCTTCCTCTGTCCTTGCCTATTCCTTTCTCTGCTCCTTGGGCCCCAGCCCCTGACTTCTGGCCCCTCATTCTCCCCAACCTTGTCTGGTTCCTGTCCCAGCCTCCTCACTATTGCCCATGGGGTCACTCTAGGTGCCCAGCAGGTGAGTGAGCAGGGCAGGCAGCCCCTCCCGTGGCGTCTTCATGCACAGCCTGGCCCAGGAGGTCAGCTGCTGTGTGGTTCTGATCCAGGGCCACAGCTCAGGAGGCGGTGGTCTCCACCTGAGAATCACAGACCTGTACAACTAAGTTTTCCCCTGGGATGGAGCAGATAGGAACATGGGAACATTGAGAAGAGGCAATGATGGGATGGGGTGGTTACTTCAGGCATCTGTTCCTCGGGGCATCCTTCGATCCATCCATCCATTGAAAGCCCTAAACATGCCAGGCACTGGGACTCTATGGAGATGAGTAAGACATGGTTCTGCCTTCAAGGTGATTACAACCTGTAGGCACAGACAAAAGTACAGTGTGGGGAGGGCTGTGCCAAAGAGAAGCCCTGGATGGCAGGGGCCCCCTGACATAGGTGGGGGGGATGCAGCAGAGCACAGGAGGCCTTGGGGAGCATTCACTCAGACTATCCACACAGTAGACTCCTCCCCCTGCATGTGGACTTGCAGTTCAGGGAACCAGAAGTGAGGAGATGAGGCAGGGTCTGAGTGGCTGGGGGTCGCTGGCACCCCCAGGCAGAGCCCAGAGAAGTCTCTTCTGCCCTCACATCTCTAATTTCTGGTTCCCATTCCCAGACCCCAGCCAGACCTTCTGGCCATCCACACACCCTCACCATTACTACACACACACACACACACACACACACACACACACACACCTCTCTTGGCAACAACCTTGATCTTCACTGCCCTGGGCTCTCTCCTGGACATTAGCTTCCCTCTGAGCATTCCCGACTCCAGCACCCCTCACCTGGCAGCCCACATCAGACTTTGTCACCTCCTGCGGTGACAAATGCCTCCCAGTGTTTTGAAATCCCTGGAAAAGGAGAAGCAGGCTTTGGGCTCAGACCCCTCCTTTCGACCCATCCTTTCCCTTGACCAGCAGGTGCCTCCTGTTGGCCAAACTGGGCATGGGGGCAGCCTTGACCACTGCCCCCAGCAGGACCCCATGTCGGGCCTGGGCCTGGAGAGGGAGCAATTGGTGAGAAAGAAAGAAAAAGGGGAGACGCCTGGGAAGGCCAAAGGAAGATGGGAAAAAGGGTCCACCTGTGGAGTTGGAGGGCTGGGCCTGCCCTAAGAGGATAAGGGAAGCTGAGGGGGGTGGGGCAGGGCTGTCTTCAGGAAGGCCAGCGGCAAAGGAAGATGTGACTCCAAATGACTCTGAGTTCCCCAGTTGTACTCCACCTCCACCTGCTTCCCCCCAAATACAAACTCTTTGGCGCCCTCTGTCTGATCTCCAACTTCTCTTCGAGGGCCTTGGGGTTAAAGAGGTTAACAGGCCTGCTAGGAGATCCAGCAGGATAATTATAGGGTTTCGAGCCTGGTGTGCAAGAGGATGGTAATTACACAGTGAGGTCCTCTCTGGGGGCTTCAGGCTTTGTGGGCAGAGACCTAGGAGGGGTCCATTCCACTAACATTCCAGCCCCAGCCCAGAATAGCCTCCCCATACCACATTCCCAGAGGCTCAGGCTGGGAGGGCAGGAGAAGGGGGAAGCAAGCCTGGTAGGGAAGCCCCTCAGCAACTTCCACTCAGCAACTTCCACTCAGCAACTTCCACTCAGCAGCTTTGCAATGACCCCAGCCCCTCCTCTCCTTGGAAAGACCAGTGGTGCCAGGGAATGAACCACTGATCCTAAAAATAGGGGCTTTAGGAGGAAAAAGAAGAGATGGCATTAGGGATCCTGAGTTGCTGCCCATTGACCCATCTCTGATGGACAGCGCAGTTTAAGTGTGAGGGATAGTCTGCGGCCTAGGGATGCAGGGTAACAGGAGTCCCTCCTCCTTACAGAGGTTCTCCAGTTCTGGTGTCTGCTCTGAGAGTGGCCCCGGGGTCTCTGGCCTTGAACCCTGGCGCCCAGCTCCCAAGAGCTACAGTTCCCTGTAGGATGGAACAGACCCTCTACCGGAGGCTACACAAGCCCCTCTTTCCTGCAGTAGCTCCTGAAACCTCATTCCCTCCCCCTGGGACACCTCCTGCTTCTCTCCAGGCACGACTCGCTGTCTTCCAACCCTAAGGCCTTCCCTTAGGCCCCGACCCACATTTGCTGTGAACCAGTCAGGACCTTGAAGGAGGCGGGCCTTGCAGGTTGCCTGGGTAACGCCGGAGAGGGACACCCCTGGCAGGAAGACAGTTGCCAGGGAGACCAGGACAGTGGGCGGGGCCCCAACCCCTGGTTAGCCTGTATTGGGATGAGTAAAGATCTAAAGGTCCAGATCTCTCCCAGCTCCTTTTCCGTGAAGCCTGCAGGGCACCCCCTTGGGAACTAGGTCTAGGGCAGCTGGAAGTCTGAAGCTCCCGAAAGAGACCTCCCAGGGATTAGTTCCTGCAACTCAGGGGAACCCAACAGTAACCAAACCTGAGGGAAAGAAGCAAGATGTAGGAGGGGCTGGAGAGAGGAACAAGGCTTAATGCATTATGATATAGAACTTCTTGGACTAGAAATCTAAAGTGAAAATATGCAAAGTATGCAAAACAAAACAGTTTTAGTCCCACCTCCAAGAAGCTAAAATTCCAGATTCTACCACCAGATGGCAGTCTTGCTCACTCATTGGATTAAGCCCAGTCCTGGAACTGGTGGGGACGAAGCCAGGAGGTGGAAATCCTTTCCTGTCTCACACATTGCTCCTGACTCTTGCTTTCTGGCATTTGGCAGACACCCATAACTCCTCATGGCCATAAATACCCAGTTTTCTCTCCCCAACCCGGCTCTGACCAGATCCAGTTAACAGAGTTCATTCATTCTTCATTCAAAGGAGCTAAGGAACACTTTGGTGGAAAAATTTCCTGCTCTCTTGGGTCCCACTCACAGTGTAAGGTGATAAATGGGGGTAATAGTAATGACTAATAACTCATTTAGAAATGTGTGTCAGAAAAAAAAAGAATTGTGGGTCAGGCAGTTAATCCTCATAACCTTATGAAATAGCTACAATATTGTCATCCCCATCTTAAGGATAAGGAGTCTGAGGCATAAAGAGCCAAGTTCACACTGCCAGAAAGGTGGGAGGGCGGGACCTTGAACCCAGGCAGCCTAGTTCTAGTCTAGAAGCTATGTGAGAGTAACTTGCTCCTGAAACCTCATGCACACAGAATGGTGCAGATGTAGCGAGGAAGAGCATCTACTCTCGGCTTGGGAGTCAGCAACGAACTCCTGGAAGACACATGTCTAAAATCTGGTTATACTGAGACCTGAAGAAAGAATAAATTTGGCCAAGAGACTGGGGAGTGGGGGCAGTGGAGGTAGGAAGGGGAGTTGTTCTAGGAAGAGGAAACAACTTATGCAAAGATTCAGAGATGATCAAGAGAAAGAAGGTGAAGTCTACCTCCAGGTTTCTGGCCTGGATGCTTGTCATGGGGGCACATTTTGGGGGGAGAGGAGTTATCTAATTATCATATTTAACCCATGATGTTTGAGGTGCCTTGGGACATCCAGATGGAAATATCAAGGAGGCATCTGGCTTGGAGTTTTGGCCGTTACTGTTTATCTAGTGTCCTGTCCAGTCTAAATGTTTCCAGAGGAAATTTATCTTTGCATCCCTCATAGACCTACCAGTAGAAACATGCTTGGTGAGAAAGTGAAGGCTGGGCCACCTTCTCTGAGGAAGGAGAAGGAGGTGACACCACCTCGGCTATCAAGGAGTTTGCAATTTTACTGAGGAAATGACATCAGAGAAATATTTTGGAGAATGGACTATGCCAGAATATGTGATAAAGGCAATCACTAGTCTAAGAAATCAGAAAGGTAAGAAGAGAATCATGAAGAAAGAGCACATGAAGGCCACTATTGATTACTATGTAATCCTCACAACTAGTTGAGGGACAGTGTGATACTCATTTTATAGATGAAGAAAGTTGATGAAATGTTGAGATGCCCATGTCTTGGTCCAAAACAAGGGAGAGAACCAGCTGTCTAAATGTATTGCATTCTGCTGCGGTCTTCGTGTCTGTTCTCCACGGAAATGTTCATCTCTTCAAAGCTCCCCAGCCTGGTCCTCCTGATCCCTACCCAACCTTCCTGCCTCATACTTGGACCTCCAGTTTCTTTCCTCATTTCACCACAGCTCCCCAGCCCAACTTTATCCTTATACCTGGTGTTCCATAAAGCCATTTTAAGACATTCTCTTGGGCTGTAATCCAGAGATGAAACTGGTGTCTCTTTATTCTGCCTGAGAAGCCCAATAATGTTCATCTCTTTACTCAGTAAACATTGTGTGTACCAGGAAAAGAGCAAGACCTGATCCCCTCAAACATTTTCTTTCTTTCTTTTTTTTAAGATTTTATTTATTTATTTGACAGAGGGAGCGCGCATAAGCAGGGGGGGCAGCAGGGAGAGGGAGAAGCAGGCTCCCCGCTGAGCAGAGAGCCAATGGACCCAATCCCAGGACTGGAGCCAAAGGCAGACACCCAACCGACTGAGCCACCCAGGCACACACACACACACACACCCCACTCAAACATTTTCAATCTGTTGGTTGTCTATTGACCTCCAGGGCTTTGGACTCAAGAAATCAGCCTGGAGAAACTGAGGACTGAGGAGAGGAATCCAGAACCAGAAGTCAAGCACCTGAGGAGCCTTTTAACACTCTTCCACTCTGCCCTCTGGCTGTACCCAGGGTCACACCTGGAAACTAGGGCTGGTCCCACATCTGGGTTTCTCCCTTTGCAACTTGCTGTCCCCAACTCAGACATCTCTCTCATTCCCACCCCTGCAATTACAAGAGCCTTCTCAGACTTCTAAGACCCTGCAGATGCAAAAGTATAACTAGGAATTCAGAGGTCCAGATTCCTCTGCAAGCATAGCGGTCTCCAGCCTGCTTCCTCCCACCCCACCCCCGCCCAGTGGCCCCTTGCTTCTGCCTTTTCCAGCTTGCTGACTCTCTATCCCTCAAGACTTGCTCTTGTCTCAGGGCTTCCCACCACTTCCCCACCTGCTCAGATTATCTCTGGCCTCTTTGTCTCCTGGTCTCCCTTGCTAGCCCCCATGTCCCAACCTTCCATCCATCTCACTGTTCCTGAGCTCCCAATGAGCCCAGCCTGATGCTGCCCTCCATGGCTTCTTTAAACATTTTCTTTGGGCTACCTCCAGTAGCTGGGGCTCCTCTGGGCTCAAATTCCCCACCTCCTCCCCCTCAGGCTCTCCATACTCCCACCAAGGCTGACCCTGTCACTGTGCTGTCTTTCCTCTCCTCAAAACTCTCTGTCTTCTCATCTCTGCTTTCCCCTGATCCTCTGTGTCTGCCTCCTCAGGGGCTCCCTCGGCATCTCCCAAGCCTCTCCCCCTTGATTTCTCTCCCTCTCTCTCTTTCCCAGGACTCTGGTCTTTGTCCCATCAGTTTCTCTGTCCCTGTTCCCATCTCTCTGCACCCCTGACTCTTGTGGTCAGGCTCTGTGGCCTTCCATCCCTTCCTTCTGTCTAGCCATACATCTCTTCCCCCTGTGGTCTCTCTCCCCTGTCTTTGTCCCTGATTCTCCCCCTCTAATTCTCCCACTAGTTTATACCAGTCTCTTTGCCTCTCTGTCTCTGTCTCTAGCTAAGTCTCTCCTCTGTCTTCTCCCGTCTGACTCTCTCTTATCCCCCTTTGTTTGTCTCTCTCTCCTCTTCCTCCTGCTTTACCTATCTCTGTGTCTGATCTGTCTCTTGCCCCTTTATCTCTCTGTCTCTCCTTGGGCTCTCTGACTCTGACTTTCTCTATCTCTCCTTTCCTCTCCCTCACCCCAGTATCTCTTCATCTCTCTCTGGGCCCTCGCTCCCTCCCTCTCTCTCTCTCTTTTCCTCGGCTCTCTCCGGCTCCCTCTCTCGCCTCGGATGACAGCGCTGCCTCTTTTGTTGGCTCCGCAGCCAATCGCGGCCGCTGACGACACGGGGGCCGGGGCTATAAAGGGCCTGGCCCGGGCTCGGGCCCCCCCAGCCGCCCGCCCCGGCCGCCCGCCC
>NC_058407.1:58281513-58452692 GCF_002201575.2 Neomonachus schauinslandi | reverse complement strand
CGGTGGCGGCGGCGGCGGCGGCGGCGGCGCGGGGGGCCGGGGGGGAGCGCTCGAGCCGGCCGGCCCCGTCCGTGGCGCCCGAGCCCGACGGCTGCCCCGTGTGCGTGTGGCGGCAGCACAGCCGCGAGCTGCGCCTGGAGAGCATCAAGTCGCAGATCCTGAGCAAACTGCGGCTCAAGGAGGCGCCCAACATCAGCCGCGAGGTGGTGAAGCAGCTGCTGCCCAAGGCGCCGCCGCTGCAGCAGATCCTGGACCTACACGACTTCCAGGGCGACGCGCTGCAGCCCGAGGACTTCCTGGAGGAGGACGAGTACCACGCCACCACGGAGACTGTCATTAGCATGGCCCAGGAGAGTAAGTGGGCGGCGGGGCGCGAGCAGTGGGGTGCTGGCTCGGGCTCCGGGAAAGTGAGCGCCTCCCGCTCCGAAGCGGGGCGCTCCCGGCTGCTCCGGCCCAGAAGCTTTTTCTGCGAAAACTTGACGGATTGGGGGGCGGGGGCTGCTCCATAGAAGTTTTTCGAGCGGTGGAGACGGGCTGCGGAGTTGTGTGCACACTCCGTTCCCCGAGATGGGAGGGCAAACAGAGAGGGTTTCGAGATACCGCCTCCCACCCCGGGCATGCAAAAAAGACCCGTTTCGGGGAGTGTGGGGAAGCTGGAGCCCATTCGCAGCGGAGTGGAAAGGGCAGCAACTCAGTCCTGAAGGGCCATGGAGGAGAGGCTGGAGAACAGAATCGGGACGCTTCGGGACGCCCCCGCCCCCCAGTCCCAGGCGGGCTGCAGAGCTCTCTGCTCCCAGTGGCCTTGGCACCAACTCTCCACCCCTTCCACCTCCGCTCCGCAACGCGCCCACCCGGCTGCAGAGAGCTGAGTGCTCTTCTCCCTCCAGCAGGAATGAGGTCCCTCCCACAGCCCGGTGTCTCTCCTGGCAGCCCAGCGGGCACCCATTTCACCAGAGCCCTTCTGACACCCGGTCTCCCAAAGGGCTGGGAAAGCTGTGCCTTCTCGGTACTGACCGGGCTCACAGAACTCAACTCCATTGCGCTGGGTCTAAGGGCACCCGTTTGGCTACTCAGAGCTTATCATTCCTTTCCTTATTCACCCGGCCCCTACTCAAAACTGGACTTGAGGAGAGAGGGAGACCTAGGGAGAAAAAGAAAGAAATAGATAAGGAGGGAGGGGGAACCCAGGCATTCAAGCCCCTGGCCAAACGGAAGATGAACATGTTAATAGACTTGAGCTGCTTTGAAATTTTATGGCCTGGAAAATCCAGGCCAACACCCCCCCACCCCACCCCCAGCTCTCCCTAGGGTCAGATGACTCCCTTTTCCCCTCCCCCACTGAGGTCCCTTCACCCCTTCCCGGCTCCAACTCCAGGGAACCAGGCCCTCTCTTATTCCCTAGTGGTTTGGCAAAGTCGCTCCCCCCCACAATAGTTCAGTTTTATGGCTCTGAACAGAAGAGGGGGGGGACTGGTTTATTGGCAGATGGGTCATAAAAAGCTGGGGGCTGAGGTGGACTCCTAGTGGCCCACCCCCATGGGAGAGGCACAGGAACCCAGGTGTGCATCTGGGAGGCTGAGTGCCTCCTACTGCCACCAGTTTTTCTGCAGACCCTAAAGGCACAATACTTGGCCAGGCTTATAAAGAAAAGAAAACCCCAAGGACTAAGAAACTTGCTGAGGGTGGTGGTGGTTGGTGAAAGCCTGGGATCTGTCTGGGTTCCTCAGTCTCCCTTGTGTTCTTAAGGTTTCTACTTTATAGAAGCTAGGAGCAGTCTAAGATTGACTGAGGGCAGGGGTGGGGGTGGGGATTCTATGAAACAGTTGTAGAGGAATTCTGAAGAGTATGCTGGAAGAAGATGAAGGGTACAGAGGAAAAAGATACTCTGGTCTGTGTGGTATAGTGTGTGTGAGGAGTTTCAGAATTGGTGATGGAGCTGTAGACTTCCCCTTGCCTCCTTCTATCCTTAGCATCCCTTAACCAACCGGCTTGAGCCCAGAGTTAGTCCTCATAATGGGGATGCAGGGAGTGAATACACTCTGCGTGCATGGATCGGACAGTGCAGGTTAGGCTGGGGGGGCACCAGGAAGGACACCAGTAGGTGGGGTTCTACCCGAACTTCCGCCCTCATTCTACTTCAGGACTTGGATAACTAGGGAACTGGGTCTCCAGCCAGGTATTGTACGTCCCCTTTAAGAGCCAAGCTGAGCTCTTTTGAGAGGGAGGGGGAGCGGAGGGGAGGGGAGGGAGAGAGGGGAAAAGGAAAAAGAGACTTTTATAGTCTAATCCCCAGGGACCCGCTTTAATAAGAGACTTGTGCTCTGCTAATCGGGGGAGGTGTTTGTCAGCAGAGATGGCCTCCGCTCCCCTCCCCCTTCCTCCCCTCCCCCAGCACTCAGCCCTGGACCCCAGCCCCCACCTCTCCTAGGCTGCAGTGCCTGCCCTAGTTCCCTCCACCCTCTCAGGCTCTCCCACCCCAGCCTTCATCCTGGGAACCCAGCCCCCTTGCCCTTCTGGAAGCCAAGCCCAGCCCCTCAGTTTCTCTCTCCTCTCCTACACCAAGAGGCCCCTGCCCTCTCAGCCCAACCTCCTGCCCCTAGGCCTTCCAGCCTGGGTGAGGAGAGTGGGGGGGGTGGGGGGCGCGGTGGAGGAGGAGGTGGTGAGCTGGGAGGGGGTTGGGCTTTTGCTGAAAATAGTGCAATGACCTCTCTCCAGACCAGCACCGCCTACTAAACCTGACCTGCTGCCTGCCACCAACCCGATCAATCCAACACAGATGTGGCTCCTTCCCCTCCCCTTGGGAGCTGGGCCTATATCTGTGTGTTGGGGACTCTCCAGCCTCTTGTTTTCCTCTGTGGCACTACCTGCTTCTTCTTTGTTCCTCTCTCTGTATCTTTCTACCCTTTCTCTTTACCCCACCAGGCTTAGCTACCTTCCTCCTTTCACTTTTTAGCCTCCAACCACTTCTTTCACATTCCCCCTTCTCTCTCAGTGTTCAACTCCCAAGCTTATTTCTTTTCCCCCTACCATGATCTTCCTCTCTCCCTTCCTTCTCTTCCAGTTCTCTTGACTATCTCTTCCAACCTGCCTTCATCACTAACAGTCTCTTCTCTGTTCTTATCTCCCTCACCACCTCCAGTCTCTCTCCTGTCTCTTCCCCTTTCTTTTTCCATCCATCTTGGCCCCTTCTAGTACCAACTGTCCCCACATCCCCTGGGAGAGAAGTGTATGCTGATTCCCTGGGGTAGGGATGGGGGACTCCGAAGAAACCGAAGACTTGGGCCTTAGTGCCCAATCCCTTATCTCTAAACCTTGGGTCAGCTTAGGTAGGGAGTATGCTTAGAGCTTACAAACCTAACAATAAAGCAGAATTTATTGAGAAGCTACTACTATTTTCATTCTTTATTTAGTGCTCAGCACTCCTATAAAACAAAAATTATTATCTGTATCACTGAGAAGTTTGGTGGGAAAGGTCAGATACAGGTTAATGAGGAGTCCAGCAGTGATTGAACCCACTTTGTAGTCAAAGAACAGTGTTTAGATTCCAGAAAGAACTTTTAGGCACTTGCCTGTATATTTTAAGATTTGGAGCTTAGGTAGTTCATTCAGCATGCATTTACTAAACACTGTTTGGTAATATGCGAGGCACTAAAGCTATAATGGTGAGCAGAACAGACACAGTATTGACAAGTCTCCACCCTCGTGGAGATTAGTAGCTAATAATGAAGACAGGTGGGAAAATAAGACAACCCTATGAAATCAGGCACAGTAACCCCATCTCACCGGCAGCTTCCCTGCCCCAGCTATTCTCCTAATCTCTGAATCTCTACTCCCTGAATCCTCCCTCATTGTACCAGCATTGCAGCTCCAGCAGAATAACTGGGAGGACTACCAGTGCCCTGGGACCTCAGAGAAGAACCAAGGGAAAGGAAGCTACCAGAGGAAATTTGTGTCTCATTCCTGAATATATGAAGATCATTGAGCACTTGCCTCCTCATCTCACTTGGAGGATCCTCCTTCTTCTGGGGTGGGGGAGTGCTGATGGGAGACAACAGATGCTAAGTCCTCCATGATTATACAGAACTCAAGACCTGGCATGATATATAAGGGCCTGGACTTGCTGATCATACTTACATAGCTCTGGAAGCTCATTCCTGACTCTTGTTCTCTCAGTCTATTTAGAGTGAAAATGGATATTCCTATCCAATGGAAACATGATTTAGGGCCTTTCCAACTGACTTAAGAGATTAGAAAGGGGAACCCAGAGGAGCTGAAATGGAAGCAGAGGCAGATGCTGAGAATCAGCTTTTTGACCCAAGAAGGGTCAATTTCTGGTCCAGAACAAGATGTACCGGGCCAAAATGTAAAGTTGGGATGTTAAACCTTTGTAAAGACTTACTGGCACTAGACTGAGAAACCAAAGGAAGCACAGGGGAGAAAAGAAGACATTGCAGTTGATCTGATATGTTGAATTTTATTTCTGAAGCTTTGGGCAATAGGAGTAAACAAAATGGAGGTAGTTTTTCCCTTCCTTAAAAATTGAGGCAATAATGGTGATGAGGAGGAGGAAACAGCGAGGAAACTTGTTCTCAGGTTCAAGGGTCTGGAGAGTCAGATGCACAAGAGTCAGCACTTGAGTTGATCAATTCTTCTGAGTGTATTGTTTCTGGCAGGAATGGTGCAAGAAGCCTAGATCTGAATTCTGGTTTACCTCATGGAATACATTTAGCCCCTGCTCCCTATCTGGACCCTGGTTATCCACTCTTGAGATCATCTGGTTGGGAATGGGGGCTGTACCAAGGCTCCACCTGGCCACCATACAAAACAGGGCAGGCAAAACAAGGCGACCTGAGAACAGCAGGTGTGATGAGGTTTGGCTTCTATGAAGAGCATCCAAGTTCTAAAAAATTTGGAGCCCTCCATGCTGGGGGAATGGTAGGCTGCATGTGGGAGGGGATATCCCTAATAACTCTCTGTGCAGGTTATCTGGTATGGGGGGGTGCTATATATTAGGACAAATGGACTAAGGAATGGATGCAGATCAGAAAGGCCTAATAGAGACATCATCCTATAGGGAAAGAGAGGAGGCACTGTCTGAGTACCAGTGACACAGTAGTCAACAAGACAGACACAAGAGAAGGGTAAAGAACTGGAAAACTCAGGCTGAATCGTCCAAGTTGCCAGTGCCACTTGTCACAATGTCAGAATGCTGCTGACGCCCTTCACAAACACCCTTTGCTGATGCTGTGCCCCCTTCTCTCTTATCAGCGGACCCTGCAGTGCAGACAGATGGCAGCCCTCTCTGCTGCCATTTCCACTTCAGCCCTAAGGTGATGTTCACAAAGGTACTGAAGGCCCAGCTGTGGGTGTATCTACGGCCGGTGCCCCGCCCAGCCACAGTCTACCTGCAGATCTTGCGACTGAAACCCCTAACTGGGGAAGGGACTGCAGGGGGAGGGGGCGGAGGCCGGCGTCACATCCGTATCCGCTCACTCAAGATTGAGCTGCACTCACGCTCAGGCCACTGGCAGAGCATCGACTTCAAGCAAGTGCTACACAGCTGGTTCCGACAGCCACAGAGCAACTGGGGCATCGAGATCAACGCCTTTGATCCCAGTGGCACAGACCTGGCTGTCACCTCCCTGGGGCCGGGAGCTGAGGGGCTGGTGAGCAGGGAGCCTGAGATGGTGGCAGATATGTGTAACCTGGCCCTGAGGAAGTGGGATGTTAGGAAAAGGTAGATCAGGAATGAGAAGGGGCCGGGCACCAGCCTTATTTCTCAGGGGCCAGAAGCTGATTCTAGAGGAGCAGTTTTTGGGGGGCGGGTAGGGTGGGGAGTGGCAGCTATCATTTTTCAGATACAAGCCAGGCAACAGCTAGAAACTGGATTTGGGGTGGTGTTAATGGGAGATCCACGAAAACACAAAAATGGGCTGTTGCTCATAGGGGGCTGATCAGGGTCAGGTTGCCAGGAGAGAATTAGAGGTGAGTTGAAGGAGATAGCTAGCTTGCGAAAAAAGTAGGCAGAAGATAGGGCTGGGTATAGGAGCAAGGGAAAAGCTGAGAAGGCAATGGTCTCTGTTCTGATGCCCCTGTTGAGGAGCAGATGAGAAAGGAAAGGGAGTAGCGCTCTTCAGGGCTCTATTACATCTCTTTCTCCTCTCCCTCACCCCCAGCATCCTTTCATGGAGCTTCGGGTCCTAGAGAACACAAAACGGTCCCGGCGGAACCTGGGCCTGGACTGCGATGAGCACTCGAGTGAGTCCCGCTGCTGCCGATACCCCCTCACAGTGGACTTTGAGGCTTTTGGCTGGGACTGGATCATTGCGCCTAAACGATACAAGGCCAACTACTGCTCCGGCCAGTGCGAGTACATGTTCATGCAAAAGTATCCGCACACCCACTTGGTGCAACAGGCTAATCCAAGAGGCTCTGCTGGGCCCTGCTGTACTCCCACCAAGATGTCCCCAATCAACATGCTCTACTTCAATGACAAGCAGCAGATTATCTACGGCAAGATCCCTGGCATGGTGGTGGATCGCTGTGGCTGCTCCTAAGGTGGGGGACAGAGGATGCCTCCCCCATAGACCCTACCCCTAGACCCCCAGCCCTGACCTCCCTACCCCCAGGCCCTAGAGCTCCCTCCACCTCTTCCCATGAACATCACACCTTGTTCCCTGCCCAAGCAGTGTGCAATACAACAGAGGGAGGCAGGTGGGGACTGATGGGTGAGGGGTTTGGGGAACAGGGGGAAGAGGGGGCATGGTCAGGTGGGGAGTGTTGGAGGTTTGCAGGTGAGAAGGTTTGGCAAGAAGACAGAGAGACGTAGAGACAGAGGTAGAGCAGAGGGATAGAGACAGAGGATCAAAAAGAGCAGCAGTGAGAAGGCAAAGGGAGAGAGAGGCAGAAGAGACAGAGACCAGGCAGAGATAAACGATGAGAAAGAGGCTGAAATGGAGTAATAAGAGAAAGCCCCACACCCAGCCTCCTTTCTTCCACTGGCAAGGTGAGGGGCTTGGTATGGTTTGGGGAGATCCCCTGACTACCATTCTCAGTAGGAGGAAATCAAAAATCCATTCTTAGCTTCTTCCCTTTCTCCCTCCAACAGTGGCCAGGGAAGGGAAGTGAGGGCAGGGGCAAAAGTAAGGATTTGGGAATTTTATTTATTTATTTATTGTGATTTTTCATTTTTTGGTATTTGGCTTTACTGAAATAGAAGGGCCCCTGCCCACTGTGCCCCATTTCTCCCTTATTCCCCAAAGCCCTGTTCTCCCTCAATACCCACCTACTTAAGCACTTGTATAAAGCCTCCAGGGTTGGGAATGGGAGCAGAGGGCAAGAGGGCTAACACATGAAAGTTTCCAACCCATAATCACCCAACTTGACCTTCCTGAGCCAAATGGGTTGAACTGAATTCCAGCAGTCCCAGAAACAGTAAGAGGTTAGGGTTTAGGAGCTGGGGGTGGAGGGAAGGGGAGCGGAGAGCCCTCAACATCCAGGATCTATATGAGAGCCACTAAACTAACCCTCAGATCCACCCTCATAGTCCTGAGTTATTTAGCCAGAGGGTGTGGCCCACATATGCCCAAATTCCCCCCAGCCAAGAGAGAGACCAAAGAGCCTGTGGAATACCCCTACTCCCAGCCTCTATCTTCAGGTCAATAAAAAGAGTATAGAGATCCCAGAGTCCTAGGTCTGGGAAGGGTTAGGAGGGGTGAAGAAAGGAGTAGTAAGGAGATTGAAGGTTACAGGGCATTTGAATCCAAATCACTGCTCTGGGCTAGGGAATAGAGCCAGCAGACCAAGATGGAAGGGATTCCGGAGGGGGGACATTTTAGTTCCCCCAACCCCAAAGCTCAGGGTGGAAGGGGGGAGAACAAGGGAGCAGAGTGTCTATAATTATTTTTATCTTTTATTTTTGGAATCTAGCAGTACCTGGCAGTAGGGAGGGGACAATACAGTGGGGAAGGGAAAAGCATCTGACAAGGCCAGTTAGAGCAGAGGATTGGAAGGATGGAGACTCCCTGGTTTGGAAGGCTAGGAAGCAGGCAGGGACTGGTCGCCACTCCCAGTTACTAGCTGGGCCTATTCATTCCTCCCACAATCCTGACCCACCATCCTCTGGACTCACTGTGCCTCAGTTTCTTCCCCTCGATGGAATGAGAAATAGCAGCACCCGCCACAGCCAAGAGATGAATTCTGAGCACTTACCACGGGCACTTTATGGACATAAAATACCTCTCGCTGTGGAACAGATAACCAGGGCACCAGAGTAGTGGTGAAGAGATGTGAGGCTTAGAGGAGTCACAGGCTTCAGAGTACAAGTTCCCCTCTGCCTCTCAGACAGACAGTGCCTGAAGCTAAGGAGTTGAGAAATCTCCTGATCCACACCCTATCCATACCTCACCACCAGACCTCTTGGCTCCAGGCAAGAGCCTAGAGAATGTCAAGAGAGGATGTCAAGAGAGTAGGTCCAGAACCTTCAGCAAAACTATCACTCTAAGTAGAGCCAACAGTTATGGGTCTGACGAAAACAGTACTGAACTAAAGCCTGACCTGGAGAGCTGACCTGGAAGGCTTGTTCTTCCCAAGAGATGACTCTCCTGTCTGGCCCAGATGGTGGAAGGGGCAAAGGTATCTGACCACCCTTGGGAAGGTGATGTTGGTGAGCTTTAGTATCTTCTTCCCATTCCCATAGTGAAAAGTGAGATGAGGTATTTTGGTACAGGAATGGGCAGGGGCTGTTAAGCATTTCAACTCGCCTCCCATGTAACAGCTACGCTAACCCCCAGCCTCTCCTCTCTGGCCCTGTTCTTCCATCCTTCTACCCCAACCTTGGAGAACAAGATACACCTGACCATCAACACCATTCACATTTCCTTGGTTGAAGGAGAGGAACAGAGAAGAACAGAAGATGCCTCCTCCAAGATCAAATGCTCATGTCTCTTGATCTTGGCACAGGGTGGGGGTTGGACAATAGACATCAGGTGACTTCCCTCTACAAATTCTAGAGAGCTGGAGCATTAGACTTGGGGGACACTTACAATATGCCCCTTTAACACCGCCAAATAAAGACCTTTGTGTGGGGGGGGGAGGGTCTTTTTCTTCTGAACATAAATTATGAGTTGCAGTCTCATTCCCTTGGTCCTCCTCACCCCCAAAGAGGCATGGGGTAAAGAGGCTTGGGGGCACAGTCCAGCAACCTAGTGGGAATTAGCAACCCTTCTCCCACGTTATGATGTGTGTGGACCTGGCCAGTGCCCCTCTGATCATAAGTAGTGTAATTATTATTTACTTTGTGTATTTGTTACACCATGTGTGTGATTGCCTTTGTTTGTTAAGGGTGACTGAGGAGTATGGGGGTGACAGGGGCACTGGAATGCCGGGAAAGGACTTCTTCACTGAGATCAAGGCTTCCTGGAGGGAACCATTGCAAAAAGGCCATCAGGCAGTTTTCAAGTTATGTGACAGAGGGCAAAGATGGCCATAGGGTGCTCTGAGTTTTGGGATGGTCACATGACACAATCCAGCACTTGAACCTGAAAAAAAATAATAAATAAAAGCAGTCAAAGAGTTTAGAATTCAGTGATGAACTCTTCTCCCTAATCAAGCACCACATTTACACCTTGGAGACCAGAACAAAAGAGGATCTGAGAAAGGATGAAACCTTGTGCTCAAGGAATAAGAACATGGGGCTCTTTGGAGCAAGAAAAAAACACTAGGGGCATATGGAATGAGGGTGAGGACATACAGTCCAAGGGAGGATGGGCAGAGAATGGGAAAGGGAAGGGACCTAGAACAACTCTTCTCTGGAAAACTTGATCCAAAACAGTCCCAAAGATTACCAAAACCCTCTCCCAGCCTCCACATAACAGAAGATCTAAAATTTCTCTTAAGATAATCCAGCTCATGTCAGTCCCATTCTTCCATAGTTCCCTGATCCTGTTTCCTTAACTAAGTTTCACCAAAATCCACAAACCAAACCAACATAGCCATTCAAATTGTAAATGTACCAAGATGGTTAGGCATCTCAAATAGTCTTTGATTTCACCATAAAAATGTCTCCCGTGTACCTAAAACAAAAGAATCTTGCCTAACTCACATTTGAAAAAGAACAAGGACAGCTCTTGTCACATTGACCTGATCCATAATGGGGGCCAGGGCCACTGCGGGGTCAGTGTGCCACCATACTCTCCCTGTCCTATCAGTTCTGTCAGTAGACTGACCCCACCGCAGACCAACTACAAGAGTGAGGCTGAGGGAAGATAAAAGTGCTACATATGGTATCTTCCCAAGGAATTGTTTTATCCACACCTACTCCTAGCTTTTGGCTTGAGCTAAAAATAGGTTTTCTCCCTCACTGCTCATTGTTTCCTATGTTGAAAGGACACCCAGAAGAGATTGCCAGATGACTTTTATCCCTAAACAACCTCCAACCCGATGCATGAGTAGCTAGCTATCCTATACTGTTCCTTGGCCTGTTTGTTGGATGTCAGGGCCCCAAGCAAAGAACCAGCAGGCAGTAGCATTTACAGCTTCTGATCTGTAGTGAGGCAGAAGCAGGGAAGTCAATGCCCCAGGCTACAAGGTCAGCTTTCCTGCCTGTGAGGTGGGATAACCGAGCAACTGGGACTCCCACCTCTTCCCACTCTCAGAAACCCTAAATACACCTATACATGCAGTGCCCCCGCCAACACGTTCAAATGAGTCCACTCAGCTCCCTCCCTACCCTCTAGCTGGAACCTACTCAGGGAAAAGAAATATTTCCACTGTAAATCACCTAGTAAAAGAGCTTACTGAATGATTACTATGCAAACTATGGTAAGCAAATTGTGCTGAATATATAATCTATTATCAATTCTCAGAGCAACCTTCACAATAGGGTCACTTGCTATTGGTACTGGAAAGAGTCATGGAATGATCTGCCCAGTCTCAGAGCCAGCAGAGCTAGATCTTAGAACGAATTACACCTAAGTACTACACAATATTCTACTCTATTATAGTAATCTAAGAAGTTGAAAAACTAAAGGCAAGGAAAGCAAAGGACAAGAAAAGAAATAAAGAGAAAGCTGGGATCCACCTTGGGCACAAAGGGTCTGCAAAGGTGTGAAACCTGCCATTATTTTTCAATCCCTCTGAAACGAAAAACAAGAATGTGGACATGTAGCAAGAAGGGGAGATTACATTTTAGTGGATTTCAATAATCAGAGGGAACAACATTGTCTGTCAGAGGTCCACATGGAAAAGAATAGAGAAAAAGTTATTCTCCCTTATATAAGTTCCTTCCTTCCCCCTCATCTGCTTCTCATGTCAGACATGGCAATAGGACTCAACCCTAAGAAGTCCTGCTCTTATTCACATCTTCCTTCCTATAGCTCTCACCCCTACAAAAGCTTCTAGTGTTGTATATTCAAAAGTTCCCAGGAGTTGGGGTGGGGGAAGGGCAATTTAGAGTGATGGTGGAGAAAAAGAAACCGATCCCATGGTTCTTAGAGAACCATAAAAAGGTGCAGATTTATAGCTGAGGAAGCTAGTTCCCTCCATATCTTTTATAGACTCCCTCATTAAGAGCTCCCAGGTATGCAGAGAATGTCACAGCTTCAGGACAGGGAAAAGACTGGAGTCAGCTAACTGCATATGAATCCTAGATCAACTACACCAGGGCGACTGGGGGATAGGAAGGAAGGGTACTTGGATCCCAGATAAAGAACTGCAAGCCTGGATGCTTTTAAAGGGACTTACTATTTTAAGACTGAATTAGTAAAAAAAGACATAGGCACCCTGAACTTTCATGCTCAAAAAGTATGCATGGAATGACTACCATGAGACAGGAAGAGGAAGATTTGGTGATCAGGCTTGGAGGTGAGAGACTTATTGACAGAACAGCTGCTGGAACGGGATGAAAAAAGTTATTTAAAAATCCGCAAATTGAGAAAAAATACAGTATCAAAGATTTGGGGTAGTGAGTTGAGTGGGGAAAAGAATGATTAACCTTCAGAAAGAGAATCCTGGGGGAAGGCTGAATACCCTTCTGGAAGGTTTTAGAAGATAGAGACAAAGTGAAGAAAACTTCTGAAGGACCCAGTGTTCTATTTCTTTACCTATTTCTTATTTTCCCATCCTTGGGTAGAAAACCCTTACTGAATCTCTCTCTCTCTCAAGCTACAAAACAACTAGTTTTCTGTGGCTCTGTTTTCAGAGAGAAATAGAGTAGAGAGAGAAAAGTTACCCTCAAGATCAGGGCCTGGAGAAAAGAAAAGGAAGGCAAACAGAAGAGGCCAGAGGGGAGGGAGGGAAGGAAATGTTTAACCAGTGTTCCCTTTTGTTCACCTCTCCAAAATCAAATTGGGGCAAAATTCACAATAAATGGGCAATCTTTGCATCTGCTCTCCAAGGCACAGTTTTCCTAAAGCATCTAAACTTAGGTCCCTGCCCTACTCAGCAACCAAAGAGACTTTGTGGAATGAGATTCTTGTTAGGAAGGGGATCAAACCATTACTTTTCTATTCTATTAATCACAAAACCAGACAGGTTATAGTAGAAATGGAAATAAGGAATTACACCACAGCAACACAGGATCTGATCAAGGTATCAAAGTTTTCAGGTAAGGTGCCAGGCTCTTAATTCTCAAACAAAAACCAACCTGATACAGATGTCCAGAAATAAAGATTAAGAGGAGAAACCCTACACCAACATACCCAAAAAGAAAAGTAGCATGTCTCAGATCTTGGTGAAACATTAAATGCAAACAGGCAGCCTGCTTGGAGAGAGTCAAACCTTTCTAAGTAGGAGGCTCAGCAAGGAAAACAGATTTTGGTAATATTTAAGAAACGCTGAAACTAAAACTGTGTACTTCTGTAATGGAAGAAGACAAACTAGCACAGGACTCGATTAGAAAATAGAAACTGGGGCGCCTGAGTGGCTCAGTTGTTAAGCGTCTGCCTTGGGCTCAGGTCATGATCCCAGGGTCCTGGGATCGAGCCCCACATCAGGCTGCCTGCTTAGGGGGAAGCCTGCTTCTCGCTCTCCCACTCCCCCCTACTTGTGCTCCCTCTCTCACGATCTCGCTGTCAAATAAATAAACAAAATCTTAAAAAAAAAAAAAAAAAAAGAAAAGAAAATAGAAACCTCCAGGGGCACCTGGTTGGTTCAGTCGAAAATCATGCAGCTTTTGATCTCTTGATCTTGGGGTCCTGAGTTTGAGCCCCATGCTAGGTGTAGAGATTACTTACACACACATACACACAAAACTTAAAAAAAAAAAAAAAAAAAGTAGAGGCCGCCAGTCCACTGCTCATATTCCCAATGATCTAGACAACAATACTTAACACCTCTAACATCCTGTCATGCTTTGAATCCCTACACTTTCTTCTAGCTCTGAGGCATACCCAGCCCATCTCCCTTCCTGAACTGCACAACCAACAGGGTCCTACATACTGCCTTGGCTGAAACCAGACAGTATCTCACCAGGTCACTCTTGAAAACAGAGCCCTTCTGGACTCCATTCCATAATAGACTAGCAATCATCAGCCCTTATATTTACATCCTTTACACCTAAAACTCAGTGTTCCCCCTATTTTACCCCAATGGGTCATGCCAACCTGCCAAAGCAAAGATTCAGGGTGAAACTTGGCCTCTTCATGGAGGATAAAGAGTATATAAAGATGCCTGTGTGTATGAGAGAAGGGAATAAACAGGCTTAAAGGAATAGACTCAAATCCTTTTCCTTGTTCTCTTTTCTAAAGAATAAAGGCATTATGGCTAATTCCCTGTAATATTTGTCCCTGAAGCTCCCCTTATCTGGTCTAATCTGGCTCTAAGAACCCAAAGGAGCACCTAATAAAACACATTGTTTTCTTTTCTATTTGTTTTTTATTAACAAGCAAAATAATAATTAAAAAACAACAACAACAACCACCTTAAAGTTGGAACAGCAATGAGTCAAACTGCTGCTGAAGTTCCTGGATGTACCCAGGGTACATGCTCTCTCACTGCGAGGCAGAACCTAGGCACATGACTGTGCATTTAGGTATATATATGACCAAGAAAAGTCAGAGAGATGGAAACCACTGGAGAACAGAAAGCATTAAGAGCTTTTCATCAGGCAATCCCAAAGCGCTCTGCCCTTTTCCTCTTCTTTGCCTGTGAGAAAGAAGCAAGAAGAAAAAAATTAGATTGCAAGACAACAGTGGCCTGGGTTCCTGGCTGCTTTAATCCAAACTCACATGAACTATCATAAGGTCCAAGAAGGAGGGAAGACACAGGCTTACGCTTGGCAGCCAGAGATTTCATTCCTGAATCTCTCTAGTTATCCAGTTAGAGCTGGGGAGGTTTGGTGGGAAAGAAGGGGAGAAGACTGCAGGGAGTAGGGGGTGGGGGAAGTGGAGGAAGAGAATAATAGTAGATTCCTGAAGGAGAGAGGGCCACTCAGCCTTATATCGAATTAGTCTGGAAACAATGGACTTTTTTTTTTTTTAAAGATTTTATTTATTCATTTGAGACACAGAGATACAGAGAGAGAGAGAGCATGAGCAGGGGGGGAGACAGAGGGAGAGGGAGAAGCAGGCTCCCTGCTGAACCAGGAGCCCGTCGTGGGGCTCGATCCCAGGACCCTGGAATCATGACCTGAGCCGAAGGCAGACGCTTAACCATCTGAGCCACCTAGGTGCCCCGAAACAATGGACTCTTAACAGACTGGGGAATCTTACAGTCAGTGGGGAGATGGGAGATCTCAGAGGACAAAGGGTTGACCGATGCTATTTTTTCATGGAGAAGGTGAAGGGGGTGCCTTTCTAGGCAGTAAGGCCCAAGCAGGGAGCTATTCCCTGGACCTCCAAATCCAGAGAGAGGCATATAAATCTTCAATGCCAACAGAGTAAATGGGAAGGAGGGGAGTCCTCAACATGGATCTCTTAAAGGGAGTCAGCACTGGAGAGAGGCACAAAATGAGAAGTGGGGGAGGAGAGAAAGACTTTTTTTCTGGGAGTGACTGAAAACAGTGCTGAGTCCTTCATCTTCATTCTAACCACTGCCCCCAGCAAAGAGGGGACTTTTTTTCTCTAAGAGAGGGAGGTGGGGGAGGGGCAGAGGGAGAAAAAAGAATCTTATGCAGGCTCCACACCCAGTGCAGAGCCCGAAGTGGGGCTCGATCTCACAACCCCGAGATCATGACCTAAGCCAAAATCAAGAGTTGGATGCATAACTGACTGGGCCACCCAGGCACCCGGGGACTTTTTTTTTCCATTTCATTCACACAGGAGGTTAAATTTAGATTTAAAAAGAAAAGATGAGTGTGTATAAACCCAGCCCACTCTACCTGGATTACTGACACAATTCTTTGGAATCAAATAAATTAGTTATCTGGTTCATGTGAACTCCATCAACCTCTGAAGTTACGACTGCCTTACATGCACGGACTCTCCCAACAAAAGCTACTATTGTTCCCAACCAACAAAATCATCTGCCTTATCTTGGAAGAAGCCAAATGTACTACCTTAGTAAAAACCTGGCTGGTTCAACAGTTTCCTTGGCAAAGAGGGAATAATTTTACTAGAATTAAAACAAGCCTTTAAGTTTACTTCTAGCTCATCCTGGCAAGTCAGTAAGTAAGCTGATACTTAACAACAGGTAATGCTTTATTCTGAATTAGTAGCACAAAGAATACAAAGTCTTTCAAGTTTCTTCCTTACTGGAGATGTAAACTGATCAAACTGTAAAATTTTCAGGGTTTATTTACAAGACTCACTCTGATATTTATTCATAAAAAGACTTTATAAGATTTTGAGTGTGTGAGGTAACAGATTTTCAAAGGTCATCTCCAGGGCTGCCTGGCTGGCTCAGTTGGTAGAGCATGCAACTCTTGAAATCAGGGTCGTGAGTTCAAGCCCCACGCTGGGCGTGGAGCCTACTTTAAAACAAACAAAATCCATCTCCAGAAGTAGATGGAAAGAAGTAAATTTGGATTAAAGGAAGAAAGAACACTGCAAATGCTTCAACGACCCAAGAAATTTTTAGAATTCTAAACATATTCACTATTTCAACTCTTTATGTACACCACAGGTGACACTTTGGGTCTCCATTATAGATACTCTCTCTCTAAGTAATCTCTATGCCCAACATGGGGCTGGAACTCTCAACCCCAGGATCAAGAGTCACATGCTCTACCAAATGAGCCAGTGCCCCCATTATACATACACTCTTAAATCACCAAATCAATATTGTCTGTCAAAACTCTGAGTAGTCTTGACAATGCTCAGGGTCTCCGTTAATGTAAGTTACTCCAGAGGAAGCTGGGATATGGACAAACACGTCTTTTTTTTTGCTTTTTTTTAAAGATTTCATCCATTTATTTGACAGAGAGAGAGCACAAGTAGGCAGAGTGGCAGGCAGAGGGAGAGGGAGAAGCAGGCTTCCCATAGAGCAGGGAGCCCGACACGGGGCTCGATCCCAGGACCCCAGGATCATGACCTGAGCCGAAGGCAGACGCTTAACCAAATGAGCCACCCAGGCGCCCCTAAACACAAGTCTTTAAAAAACAAACAAAAAAAGCCACTCTTTCATTTAAGAAACTAGTTATAAATAAAGTGGTAAGAACAAGAAGTCTCATTTGAGTCCACTGAGGTATTCCAGAGGGGAGTTAGGCACAAATATACTTGTGTCTGAGTTGGATAAGCCTTCATTAAATGATCAAATATGGCTAGCAAATAATCAGAGACACTGCTGCTTACTAAATATATGACAGGCTTTGTGTCAAGCATTTTACATAGTATCATCCCTTTTTACATAAAATAATTTCAAGTTTAAAATACCACTTCGAGGTAGGTATTTATTATCTCTACTTTCCAGATGATGAAACTGAGTCTCAGAGAACTGCCTAACTTGTAAGTAATACTAAATGGCAGTCATTTTTCAAATCCAAGCCTTTGTGATTCCAAATCTTGTGCTCCTTTCTAAGCTAAATGGCTCTAACACCGAATTAAGTATACTGATGGAATTCAGTGTGGCTACTTTATCCAGAAAACAGATGTTACGCAAAGAACAAAAAGATCTTATTATTTGGGCACTTAAGAAGTAGGCCAGGGAAATAACATTTCTTCACCCTCACTTCCTTTCAAGAAAGGAAGCACTCTAGGTATATTTTACCTCTGTATCCTCTGTGGTTCCTGTTCCAGCTGAACTTGTAATAATCCCAAATCGCTCCTTCCTCTTTTTCAGTTTCTCATCATCTTCAGACTATTCAGGGACAAAGAAAAGAATTGAAACAAGCTAGCCTCCACTCATGAGATAAAAGAGAATGAAATTATTTTTTTTAAAGATTTTATTTATTTGACAGAGAGAGACACAGTGAGAGAGGGAACACAAGCAGGGGGAGTGGGAGACGGAGAAGCAGGTTTCCTGCTGAGCAGGGAGCCCGATGTGGGGCTCAATCCCAGAACCCTGGGACCATGACCCGAGCCGAAGGCAGACGCTTAATGACTGAGCCATCCAGGTGCCCCTGAAATTATAACTTAATGGTCACAATATGCCAGCCAACCTTGTGCCAGAAACTAAGGATCACACAAACAAAAAATAGACAGGAAACTGAATAAGGAAGCATACAGTATGTTGTCCCTAAGAATGACTAAAAACTGGGGCGCCTGGGTGGCTCAGTTGGTTAAGCATCTGCCCTTGGCTCAGATCATGATCCCAGGGTCCTGGGATTGAGCCCCACGTCAGGCTCCCTGCTCAGCGGGGAGTCTGCTTCTACCCCTCCTTCCCACTTGTGCTCTCTCGGTCTCTCTCAAATAAATATATATATATAAAAAAAAGAATTGGGTGCCTGGGTGGCTCAGTCGTTAGGCATCTGCCTTCAACTCAGGTCATGATCTCGGGTCCTGGGATCAAGCCCCACATCGGGCTCCCTACTCCGCGGGAAGCCTGCATCTCCCTCTCCCACTCCCCCTGCTTGTGTTCCCTCTCTTGCTGTGTCTCTCTGTCAAATAAATAAATCTTTAAAAAAAAAAAAAAAAGAAGAATGACTAAAAACTTAATTTTAAGTAGTACTTCAATATTCATAAGACACGTGGAGTCAAGAAAACATAAGAAATACCCATACAACAAATTTCTGCGGAAATTCTTGTAGTTCAGAGATATGGAACACTGAGGCTTCGGTGAGTAACACCCGAGGACAAATCGTTGGTAGAAGGCACCCAAACTACTTGTTGAACACTGCTAACAAGTTCCATTTACTTGCCAAGGGATGGAAGGGAAAGAGGCCAGAGTGGTATTTGTGAAGAATGAACAAAAGAAAGCCAAGCATTATGAATGCCCAGCAGTGTCACAGAAGGCTCTGAATAGTTTGAAATGATCACGGGGTGGGGGGGGGCAGGGGGGGCAGGGGGGGACAGAGGGAAGGGAGAGAATTCTGAAGCAGACTTCCCGCTGAGTATGGAGCCCAATGCAGGGCTGGATCCCAGGACCTTGAGATCATGACCTGAGTCAAAACCAAGAGTGGGGAGGGGGGTTGGGTGGCTCAGTCGGTTAAGTGTCTGCCTTCAGCTCAGGTCGTGATCTGGGAGTCCCAGGATCCCGCCCGAGTCAGGCTCCTTGCTCAGTGGGGAGTCTGCTTCTCCCTCTACCTCTGCTCCCACCCCTGCTCCTTCTCTCTCTGGCTCACTCTCTCAAATAAATAAAGAAAATCTAAAAAAAAAAAAAAAAAATCAAGAGTTGGACACTTAACTGACTGAGCAATCCAGGTGCCCCCCAAAAAAGTATTCTTGTTTATAATAATCAGAAATTAGGGATGCCTGGGCGGCTCAGTCAGTTAAGTGTCTGCTTTCGGCTTGGGTCATGGTCCCAGGGTCCTGGGATCCAGTCCCACATCGGGCTCCCTGCTCGGCGGGGAGCCTGCTTCTCCCTCTGCTTGCCACTCCCCCTGCTTGTGCGCACTTTCTCTCTCTCTCTGACAAGTAAATAAATAAAATCTTAAAAAAAAGATTAAAAAAAAAGAAATTAAAATAATGATGAATAATATTACAGTCACTAACATCTGGGTACTTACTTTGTGCCAGGTACTGTACAAAGTTCTTTACATGCAATATCTCATTTACTTTTAAGTTTATTTATTTATTTATTTATTTTATTAATCTCTACACCCAACATGGGGCTTGAACTCATGGCCCCAAGACCAAGAGTCGCATGCTTTTCCGACTGAGCCAGCCACACTCCTCATTTACTTCTTATAATCATCTCAAACATAGTAGGCACTATGACATACAGAGTAGGTCCTACGACTAAACCCATTTCATAGATAGGAAAACAGAGACTTTCAGAAACTAAGTAACCTGCCCAAAGTCTCATAAGCAGTAAGTGGCAGAGAGCCAGGAATGGAATCCAGGACATTTTACTCAAGAATCCACTTTCCTAGCTTTACCATCTCCTCAGGTATCTCACATAACCCTTTCTTTGGAAGAACAGTAGCAGAATGGAAGAAGTGCTTAATTCCCAAAGGAAAAAGGATCACTAGGATCCTTAGCTAAAGGTAGCTGTAAACTAGTTCAACAACTTCCATATCACTCAAATAACCTGGGTCAATGCTAGGATCCCATCCCCTTTCTACCAAAACATATGCCTCCACTTTATAACTGTCTGGGATCTAGGGAAAGGACTCTAGTTTGTAATCTTGCACTAAAGATTTTCTCAACTGAATTTGTTTCTAATTTTGCCTAACTGGCTACTCCATCTGTTTAACTGTAATAAAAGAATTAGGAAGATTTCCAATGAACACAGCCCTCGTATATTTTTCCTTACCAAAGTTACTAGGAAATGTTTTCTTTAATTTGTCTACCACCATTAAGATAAAGTAAGAGATAAAAATGGAGCACTCAAAATGAGAATCTCCATAGAATATTCTAGATGAAATATCTCCATTTCACGAAGTCTCCAGGCCAAGCAGAGTGTTAGGGGTAATAAAAGGAGCATCCCATATCCTTCTTGAGGAAAGGCAGGACTAGACCATATATTGCTGAACTACTACTACATACTTTTTTTAAATTAATTAATTAATTTGACAAAGAGAGAGAGAGCGAGAGCAGGAACACAAGCAGGGGGGAGTAGGAGAGGGAGAAGCAGGCTTCCCATGGAGCAGGGAGCCCGATGTGGGGCTCGATCCCAGGACCCTGGGATCATGACCTGAGCCAAAGGCAGACGCTCAACGACTGAGCCACCCAGGCGCCACAAGTACATACTTATTTTCATTCAGTTCAGAGGTAGGGTTATTTCAGCAAGCTCAAATCACAGAGAGATGGTACTTTCAAAATCCAGATGTTTTTTCAGCACAAACCCTGGGGCCACTCCCTTCACAAATCTCATCACAAAGCCTATGTCTATTTAGAATGTGTGGGACAGCCTTTTCTCTGGTTCTCTATTTTGCTACAACCTGAAACAGGGATTTTGACTTCCAAATTAAATTTTCTGTGCTTCCTTTTGAGCTCAAAGGTAAGGAAAGAGAGAGGGAGGAAAGAAGAGGGGTACACTTCTCTAGCCACTAAGGCTAAGATCAGAGAGTTCTCCATGAGCTTCCCTTTTTAATCAGACCTTTGGTGTCTCTCCTGGACATCCAGGCAGAGCATCTGCTGCAAATCTACCAGGGTCTCTAGGGAAAAAAATACAATACAGATCGTCCCACCCCCCTACAAACAGCCTGCCCACCCCTCACCCGCAGAGACCAGTGAGGGTTTTATTTTGTGCATGCCTGCCCTTCCCTCCCTACCCAGAGCCCCTCAGCTTCCCTCCTAAAGCCTCTTTCCCCCTTGCCCTGCAGGGAAAGTGCACAACAGGCCCAGTAAATCAACACAGTTCTAATGATCTCTCTCACTTGACCCTTCTAGCGTGACGGTGTCTCATGGAAACAAACGTACAATAAACTTCACTCCATCTTTAGCTCCTTGCTGACAGGTTTTGATTCATGGGATGGTGAGACCCATCTGAGGGAAATTACCTCGATCAAAACGCATCTCTCTCTCCATTCATCAGGCCAATGCTCCCTCAGGCCATGCTCAAGTGCACAAATGGGGTTGTGCATCTGCAGGCAGCACTGACCCCTCTAGCTCAGTGTCATATGCATTTGCAAACCTTTCCCTTCTTCATTCCTCCTCCACTTCCCTCCAACCCCTTAACCACTAACAAATCTTTTTTCTTCCCATGTATGCTCCTGTGTGGGAAGAACAGTGCTGGAATCTGAAGTGCCCTTATTTCCTATCAAGTGGAAACTCCTCAAAACATACAACCTGCATTCAAAACCAGAGGAGGAACCTGTCCTCTGACTAAACACAGGCCTTGGATGTTCAGATTGATCCATTTACTTTACTTGCCCATCTTCTCACTCAAATTTAAATAGCAAGCCAACTAACTGACATCAATAACTTCAGCATACATAATCCTCCTATCTCCCAATAGCTGCCTTGTTTTTCTTTTTAAAAGCTCATGGATAAAAATGAGAAAGAGAGTTGTGCAAAAGAGGAGAGAGCCCATATACAAAGCACAGGATGGAAAGCAGAATGTAATAAAGCCAAATACCCCCATGAGTCACTATCACTGTATTTTCCATCATGGAATAAGATAATTCTAAACTGAGCTCTTCGGACAACATCCTCAACTTTTCAAATTCACTTTTCTTCTTGTTTCCCTTTCATATTTGGAAAATCCTCAGGCAACATAAAGCAAACAATGCCTGCTGGAGGAAAAGATTGAGACATTCAAGGCTGCCCCAACATACAAATTACATGTGTGAAAGCACTGCTCAGAATATAGGGATTCATAAAGGTACTCAAAAAATGGTAGCTATTATTTCTACTGCAACCTTCCTCCTGGTCTTTGAAACAAAGTGTGAAAACACCAACAAAATTTTGAAGCTAACAATGTCATTCATTCATCTTCTACATTAGAAGCAAAGTCATCAAGGGACACCTGGGTGGCTCAGTTAGTTAAGTGTCTGACTTTGGCTCAGGTCATGATCTCAGGGCCCTAGGATCAAGCCCTGCATGGGGCTCGAGTCTGAGTGTCCCTTTCCCTCTCCCTCTGTCTCTCCCCCTGCTTGTGCTCTGTCTCTCCTCAAATAAATAAAATCCTTTTTTTTTTTAAGATTTTATTTATTTATCTGTCTGAGAGAGAGAGAGAGAGAGCACAAGCAGGGGGAGGGGCAGGCAGAGGGAGAAGCAGGTTCCCCGCCGAGCAAGAAGGCCGATGCAGGACTCCATCCCAGGACCCCGAGACCACAACCTGAGCCGAAGGCAGATGCCTGACCGACTGAGCCACCCAGGCGTCCCTCAAATAAACAAAATCTTAAAAAAGGGGGGGGCGGTGGGGGGATGGGTTAGCCCGGTGACGGGTATTAAGGAGAGCACGAATTGAATGGAGGACTGGGTGTTACACGCAAACAATGAATCATGGAACACTGTATCAAAAACTAACGATGTAATGTATGGTGACATAATAAAATAAAATTTAAAAAAAAAGGAACGGATAAAGAAGATGTGCATATATACAAAGGAAAATTACTCAACCATCAAAAAGAATGAAATCTTGCCATCTGCAACAACGTGAATGGAACTAGAGGATATGATGCTAAGTGAAGTAAGTCAGAGAAAGACAAATATCATGATTTCACTCATGTGGAATTTAAGAAACAAAACAGATGAACATAGGGGAAGGGAAGGAAAAATAAAATAGGATGAAAATTGAGAGGGAGGCAAACCAGAAGAGATGCTGAATTCTAGCAAACAAACTGAGGGCTGCTGGAGGGGAGGTGGGTAGGGGAAAGGGATAACTGGGTGATGGGCATTAAAGAGGGCACTTGAGGTAATGAGCACTGGGTGTATATGCAACTGATGAATCACTAACTTCTACCTCTGAAATTAAGAAAAAAAAAAAAAAGCAAAGTCATCAAAAGTAGGTAAGAATCTTGGGGTGCCTGGCTGGCTCAGTCAGAAGAGCATGTCACTCTTGATCTCGGGGTTGTGAAATTTGAGCACCACATTGTGTGCAGCGATTACTTAAATGAATAAATAAATAAAAACTTAAAAAAAAAAGTAGGTAAGAATCAGACCCATTACCAAGACAACAAGAAAATTCCCATTAGCTGCAAGGCAAATAAGTATTTGGACTGATGAGTTAGGGTTAAAGTGTGGCAGAATAAGTAACCAGCCAACCACAGTCTATTAACCATCTTCTCCTTCTGAAACCCTAAAAAAATCTACCCTGCCAGGCTTTACTGATTTCATCAAACCTAATAATGATGAAAAAAAAAAGGGGGGGGCGCCTGGGTGGCTCAGTTGGTTAAGCGACTGCCTTCGGCTCAGGTCATGATCCCAGGGTCCTGGGATCGAGTCCCACATCCGGCTCCCGGCTCAGCGGGAAGCCTGCTCCTCCCTCTCCCACTCCCCCTGCTTGTGTTCCTGCTCTCGCTGTCCCTGTCTCTGTCAAATAAATAAATAAAATCTTAAAAAAAAAAAAAAAATCTAGGTAATATCCAAGGGAACAGAGCAAGGATCCAAACTCTAACTCTGCAGATCCAATCTTAGGTATTCTAAAGGCCCCAAAGGAATTGCTTTCAATGAATTAAAGACATCAGTTTCCATCAACATTTTAAGTAACACCATTAATCCATTCAAAATTAATCCATTCATGCACTAGTTATTCAAATAACTACCTTAGGTTAGGCACTATTCTGGCATTGGGAACAGAGAGGAATAAAACAAAGATCCTTAACCTCATGGGACTTATGAACTTAAGACTGAGTTACAATAGAGATGCATGCCATTGTTCATTACATTATTGCATTATGAGGACCCACGGGGAAATCTTCCTTCTGGTCCCCAGATGTAGAGTAATTATGCTTTTGCTGAGCAACTTGTAAGTTTTTATCTTCTCAACCCTGTGAATCACTATAAACACTTGTTTTCCTCTTTCTACCGACAGCTATAAAATTTGGAGCCACGGGGCGCCTGGGTGGCTCAGTCAGTTAAGTGTCTGCCTTTGGCTCGGGTCATGATCCCAGGGTCCTGGGATTGAGCCCCGCATCGGGCTCCCTGCTCAGCAGGGAGTCTGCTTCTCCCTCTCCCACTCCCCTTGCTTGTGTTCCCTCTCTGTCAAATAAATAAATAAAATCTTAAAAAAAAAAAAATCTGCAGCCAAATGTGTAGTCTGTCTCTGGCAAGCGGTTTTGAAAATATATGCTATTAGCCAGAAGTATTAAGGTGAGAGAGAAGTATTGAGGTGAGATCCAAAGACAAGGATCCAACACCAAGATCCCAAGGCAGAAACTTAAAAGATAAAGTACAATTAGTTACAGGGTTGCTGCTGGTCCCTTAAGAACTTATTCCTCTCTAAATATAATGGGATTAATACTTCAGTACCCCAAGAAGGAAAAGGAGAAGGGAAGGAAGCACCCAAGTTATTACTAGAAATTTTATTTTTTTAAAGATTTTATTTATTTGTCAGAGAGAGACAGAGAGACAGAGAGCACAAGCAGAGAGAACAGCAGAGGGAGAAGCAGACTCCCCGTCGAGCAGGGAGCCCAATGAGGGACTCGATCCCAGCCCCCGGGATCATGACCTGAGCCGAAGGCAGACGCTTAACCGACTGAGCCACCCAGGCGTCCCTATTACTAGAAATTTTAAATTAAGGACTCTTGTCAATGGTTTCCATGACATATACACTGTAGCCAGGAATTAAATCCCAAATGGAAGATCAGCTGCAACAACTGGCAGCCTGAACATCACAGATACTTTCTAAAGTGACTGTTTCATTCTATGGCAAATCCAAGGATAAGATCTCTACCCAAGATGGAGCAGACTGCAGCTTTGTTATCTTCCAAACCCAACCTGCTTCTTCAAGATACAAATTCAAGAGAACATTTTTCAAAACTTACTAGTCCTATCCTGAATACAAGAAAGAACACCACTCCAAGCTCAGTGTGCCAGGGTTATTTGCTCTGCCAAAAGGAGCCCACTTTGATTTAATTAGCACTCCATGGGCTATGTACTGAAGGCATACATCTTCTTCAATTTTATTACCAGTGCCACTCTGGATCATAAAAAGAAACTAGGAAAGGGGTGCCTGGCTGGCTCAGTCGGTAGAGTGTACAACTCTTGATTGATATCGGGGTTGTTAGTTTGCGACCCACAAGGGTTGTATAGAGTACTTAAAAAAATAAAATCTTAGGGGTACCTGGGTGGCTTGGTCAGTTAATTGTCTGACTCTTGATTTTGGCTCAGGATCCAGCCCCACCTTAGGCTCTGGCTTAAGATTCTCTCTTCCCCTCTTCCCTGCCCCCCCCAATAAATAAATTAAAATCTAAAAAAAAAAAAAAATAAAACAAAATCTTAGCAGCGCCTAGATGGCACAGTCGGTTAAGCATCTGACTCTTGGTTTCGGCTCAGGTTACAATCTCAGGGTCATGAGATACAGCCCCATGTTGGCTCATGCTCACAGTGGTGTCTGCTTGAGATTCTATCTCCCTCTCCCCTCCCGTTCGCGCTCTCTAAAATACATAAATCTTTATTTTTAAAATTTTTTTAAAGATTTTATTTATTTATTTGACAGAGAGAGAGAGACAGCGAGAGAGGGAACACAAGCAGGGGGAGTGAGAGAGGGAGAAGCAGGCTCCCCGCCAAGCAGGGGGCCTGATGTGGGGCTCGATCCCAGGACCCTGGGATCACGACCTGAGCCGAAGGCAGACGCTTAATGACTTAGCCACCCAGGCGCCCCCATAAATAAATCTTTAAAAAATAAAATAAAATCTTAAAAAAGGGGGAGCCTGGGTGGCTCAGTCGTTAAGCGTCTGCCTTCGGCTCAGGTCATGATCCCAGGGTCCTGGGATCGAGCCCCGCATCGGGCTCCCTGCTCCGTGGGAGGCCTGCTTCTCCCTCTCCCATTCCCCCTGCCTGTATTCCCTCTCTCGCTGTGTCTCTCTCTGTCAAATAAATAAATAAAATCTTTAAAAAAAAAAAAAAATCTTAAAAAAGAAGAAGAAACTAGGAGAAACAAAACAGTGACCAAATGTAACTTAGGCTTATTTAAGGAACTGTAACTCCCAAAGCAAGAGTATTTACTGAGTTTAAATATGAGATATCTTTACTATTCTGAGAGGAGACCAAACGAATTAACCAAGCCAGACATTTTTCCTGGTCAGTGCAACAGCTCATTCACTCATCATCCCTCCTTACGCATCTGTAAGAAGCAGAAATTACAATCTAAAGAATTCAGTCTGAGATACCTTATAAGCACAAAAGAGCACTTCAGGGAAGCTCAGGTACTACTATGAGTTGGAGCTGGCTATTCTCCTATAACTGGTTGTTTTTTGTTTTTTGTTTTTTAAGATTTTATTTATTTATTTGAGAGAGAGAGCACAAGTGGGGGGAGGAGCAGAGGGAGAGGAAGAAGCAGACTTCTTGCTAAGCAGGGAGCCCAATGCAGGACTCTATCCCAGGACTCCCAGGATCATGACCTGAGCTGAAGGCAGACGCTTAAACCGACTGACCCACCCAGTCGCCCCTGTACTTGGACCTGGGCTGAGATCAAGAGTCTATGCTTAACCAACTGAGCCACCCAGGCGCCCCCTCGTATGGCTGTCTTAACGACAGCTATTCTGCACATTCGACACTCTTCAATGTAAGAGTCTGCTACATATTTCCATTAGGACCTAAACTCTGCCACTTTATTTACCCCACTTTAACAGTTACTTTCTCAGAAGTCTTTTCCCTGGAATGATGGGAGAGAGACTGACAGTGAACTAAGATGGTCATGTTTTGCAAAAATAACAAGTAACTGTCCCTTTTTATTTTTATTTTTTTAAGATTTTATTTATTTATTGGGGGGGGAACATAAGCAGGGGGAGTGGGAGAGGGAGAAGCAGTCCCACTGAGCAGGGTGCCCTATACAGGGCTCGATCCCAGGACCCTTGGGATCATGACCTTAGCTGAAGGCAGATGCCTAATGACTGAGCCACCCAAGTGCCCCTAACTGTCCCCTTTTACAAATGAATAACCGTATGAAGATGTTAATACTACTCAGGCCAGTCTGACTTTCTAAGGGAATGTTAGGTAAGAATGAGGCAAAAAGAAAAGAATGGCACTTTATGTCACTTATCTGACTCTCACTGCTACATGACTGATGGCAGGATGAAAAGCAGAGGCTGGGGGCTTTCAGGCGATGGTAGATTAATAATGACATGGCCTTGACTTCCCTGAGGTAAAGGTTATGAAACACTCCAGGGCAAGTGGGCTTCCAATTTCATACTCTCAGGGTGAATGACAGCAACTGATGGTTTTTCTCTCAGAAACACCGCAATGCTTAAACACACAGATGTCACCTCCCTGCCCGTTTCTGAAATTCATCTGAACATGTTTATTCCTGAGCCTTTATGCCAGCCAGACCACAGAACATGAGGTGGTCCTAAAAACTAATGCACAGAGCCTAACTAAGCAAGACAAAAGTGAAGGGCTGGACTAGCAAAAGGTATGCCATTTTAGCACATAGACAGTAAAGAGACACACTCCAACACTCCCACACACATAACAAAAAATACACCTCCCAATACAACTATCTTACATATTCTCAAAAATTTTAACTGTGAGATCAGAATCAACTTTCTAGGGCCGGGGGGTGCCAGGAACTTTAAAGCTACATGAGATTTAGAGACCACCAGGAACTGTAGGTATCTCCTCCTATCTTTACAGGATTTGAAGCCCCAAAACACAATCAGCTCAGAACAGAAAACTCTTCTGAGTCACTAGCTCCCATCACTTTTTCTCTTTCTCCAAAACAAGCTCCTTCCCCCACCCCCACTCCTCTCCAACCCCAGAGGAGGTCGTCTCGGTCTTGCTCTAGCTGATTGTAGGACAAAGCAAGGCAGGTGGAGGAAATGAAGGCTTCACACTTGAGACCCCCGGAAACCAAGTTTCTATTAAAAGTCCCCACCTCCCTCCCTTAAAAGCCAGGAAGCTGCTGCTTTTAAGGATAAGCGATGCAGAGCTGGCAGAAATGTCAAGAAGTCAGTAGAGGGAAGCTAAAAACATTGAGGGGAGGTAAATGCTATCTTAACCAAATATATAGATAATGAAGGATAACAGTTACCTGAGCATTCAGAAATTAGAATGAGCACTAGGAAAGCAGATTCTTTTCACCTGTGAACTATATCTATCTATCTATATATCTCTATCTCTATCTTTTAATATAAGCTCTATGCCCAATGTGGGGCTCGAACTCAAGACCCAAATCTCATGCTCTACTGACTGAGCCAGCCAGGCACCCCACCTGTAATATTTTAAAAGGCAGAGTTCTAGGGCGCCTGGGTGGCTCAGTTGGTTAAGCGACTGCCTTCGGCTCAGGTCATGATCCTGGAGTCCCGGGATCGAGTCCCGCATTGGGCTCCCTGCTCGGCGGGGAGCCTGCTTCTCCCTCTGACCCTCCCCCCTCTCATGTGCTCTCTGTCTCTCTCATTTTCTCTGTCTCAAATAAATAAATAAAATCTTTAAAAAAAAAAAAAAAAGGCAGAGTTCTAGTTTCACCCCAAACTAATAAATCTGATTCCCAAAAGGAAGAGCTTAGGGAGATGTATTTTAAAAAGGGTCCCCAGGTGACCCTTATGCGCAACTATAGTTGGGAACAATTGCAACTGGCTTTGAGAAAGCACAGACCAATAAGTAAATAAATAAATAAATCTCACCAAGTCCAAGCAAAGTTGCTAGTCCACTCCAGTTTTCCTCCAAAAGGACTAGGGGCCTTCCAAAAAAAGTTTATGCTTCCAGGGTACCTCAGCCACAGGGACGTGAAGAGGAAAAGAGAGCTATGAAGAAATCACAGCTGGCTCTAAGGAGCATACCTGTCTTGCTTGCCTTCATAGAATTCAAGTAGAGGAACAGAGAGACTTTTTTACAAGGGAGTTCAATACAGGAAAAACATGCCAAAACAAGATCAGGGAAAACTTCAGGTATGTAGGGGAAAGACAGAGGCAACTAGGTCGAAGCACATGAAGGTTTTTTTTTTCCCCCTGCAGAACTGATACGGAGTATAAGGGGAAATATCAACAAAGTAGAGAACAGACAGAACAGACAGGGTTTGTCTTAGGGCTTATGTGTTCTGCTTATTCACTTAACAGCACTAAAGAGGTCCATCACATAAGGCCTCTCTCATCTTAAAGCTCTCTTCACTTCTAGTTGCATTTCCTCAACTACCTCATACCTAAGCATGAACATGGTAGTGAAAATTCTGTAACTGCCTCCTCTACTCTATACCTCAATGAACTCCTCACCCAGTACTTTTTAAAATCCAGGCAGCAAGCACTTCAAACATAGTATCTTTCTCAGTAACACATCTTCACTGCTAGGGATTTAAAGATTCAGTATTTGATATGTATTTCAAGTGTAGAACACCCTGAAAATACATTTCTATTTCTGTCCTAAGAATCTGATCTAGGGATGAGAAGGTAAAATGTGGTTAAAATACTATTTAAAAAAATGTGAGAAAAGAATAACAAAGAAAAGGGAGGGGATGAAAGGAGTTAACATTTTCTAGATCTTAACAAGACACCTCAGATTTTATTAAAAACAGAGCCTTTCGCAGTGCCTGGCTGGCTCAGTCAGTATAGCATATGACATATGACTCTTGATCTCAGGATTATAAATTTGAGCCCCAGGTTGGGGGTAGAGATTACTTAAAAAACAAAACAAAACAAAACAGGGTCTTTGCTAGTTTGCAAACATTACCACCAAATGTCCCCCTATAAAATATCTCCAATCTGATGACCTGCCTCATCCCCATTCCTATCTCTAAAATACTATAGGATTTTATCTGACCTCCTCTGGCTATCAGGCATGAAAAGCAACTTTGCTATTAATAATGAATATGTAAGAAAACGAACTATCATGTAATTATTAAATTTTACTTGAAAAAAACTTCACTTAAATCGAACCTATATATATTTTCTTTTTTTTTTTAAAGATTTTATTTATTTGAGACAGAGAGAGAGAGAGAACACATGCATACACAAGCGGGGAGGAGGGTCAGAGGGAGAAGCAGACTCCTCGCTGAGCAGGGAGCCCGATATGGGGCTCGGTCCCATCCTGGGATCACGACCTGAGCCAAAGGCAGACACTCAACCAACTGAGCCATCCAGGCGCCCCATGAACCTATATATATTTTCAAAAATAAAATGTTACTTCGGGCGCCTGGGTGGCTCAGATGGTTAAGCGTCTGCCTTCAGCTCAGGTCATGATCTCAGGGTCCTGGGATCGAGTCCCACATCGGGCTCCCTGCTCCTTGGGAGCCTGCTTCTCCCTCTGCCTCTCTCTCTCTCTGTCTCTAATGAATAAATAAATAAAATCTTTAAAAAATAAATAAATAAATAAAATAAAATAAAATGTTACTTCTCCTTATCAATGTCAACCCAAAGAAGACTATTAGCCAAGTGTTAGCCTCTCAAGTATTAAAATACATTTTAAACATCCTTATATTGCTACAGCTCTCAGACCATGAAAAGAGCCTTTGAACACCAAAACTTACCTGCCCCGCCCAAAAACTATCAATATACACACATACCAAAAAACAAAAAAACAAAAAAACCCCAAAAAACCCAAACCAAAACAAAAAAACACCCCATACTTTTTTCTCCCATACAGATTCTGAAGGATGGATAGACTTGGATTCAGAAAGTGAGCTCACATTTCACCACACGCAGGGAGAGTATCTGAGAGTAATCAGACAGATATTGGATATTGCTATGCTTAGAAAAGCCAGGCCAGGCCAGTTACTGGGTTGCCCCCAAATTAGACATAGGTACTGGTCACTCCCAAATTAGACATACAACTAAATATACAATCAGATATAATATATTTACAAGTAAATTTCTAAAATTATTTACCTTATGGACCACAAGTGGGGGGGAACTTTTTTTTTTATTTTTAAAAACTGACACTCAGAGAATGATCCCATCTCAAGAACTTGGCTGGCAAAAACAACTAAATGTGTTTAAAAGTAAAACAGACTCATTCCCCTCCTTTTCCAGGCTGTATTTACTCTCGGGGAAAAGACTACAAGGGGACCACAGAGAGGCATAAAACTTGTTTTTTATCAAAGTCATCAGTTCTGACATGTCAGAAGAAGGAATGCAAAGACATAAGTGGGGGGTAGGATATCGAGCAGAGGAGATAGAAAAGAGAGTGCATTTTTTTTCTTACTACAAACTTTCTTACCTCTAGTTCTTTGGATTCAAACTTGATGTAGAAAATCATGTAAAAAAGTAAAATGAAAAGGTCCAAGATCTTTAGTGTTTTCAACCATGCACCCTAGGCAAGGATAACCCTCTACCAGAAACTTCTCAAAGACCCAACTTACAGTAAACAGGGCAAAACACCAGCCATAAATCCTGACAAAGCATCAAAATATTCATCTTGCTTCCACAAATTTTTAAAGCTTTTCCTCTTAAAGTGTTCAATTTATATTCCTAACATTTCTTATCAATTTTTTCCTTATACAGCGCTAGTAAAAACTGTGTTTAAGGGTTAGAATACAGAGTGGGAGGGTAGAAGGAGAAACTGAGCAAAGAAAAACCTGACTCCTATTTCTCAAGTTAAAATTAGAATACATTTTCAAGAGCCCTGGGCAGGACAGAGAAAAATTCCATTCTGCCTCTTTGCTCTTCCAAATTCCTATAGCCAAGTGGCTCAACAGCAGTTGAATGGCACACATAATGACATCATTGATTGGAACTATAACAGAAGGGAGTGAGAAGAGCGGGTGGTGGGGGGGGAGTGGGAAGGGAGGGAGGTGAAGATGTATTTGTGTTACAGACAAAAGACAAGTTCTGTTCCTCAGCAGGGACAAATGAAGAACCAGATGAGGGGATAAACTGAGGTCAGAGAGTTTTCCCTATTGTTTCCTCTTTAAACAGCTCCTTTACCACTCCCTCAAGGTTTGTTGCAATGGGCGGGTAGAAAAACAGCAGTTTTTATCTTAAGAGGAGAGAAGGCAGAAAAAAAGGCCAAATACTAATTTTCAAATTATTATAAATTAGAAGACTTAAAGGACTGGTTAAATTTTAGCTGAGCCCCAAAATGCTGCAAGAAATGCTGTAACCTATGTGGGTTTGGATCTTAGCTCTTCCTGAAATTCATCCTGACAGTCACTCTCAACTGCTATCTCTATATACTATACACACACACACACATATATATCCCATTCTTGTCTTTTCTTATTTGTTAATATAAGTTGAAAGAATATAATTTTTCAAGTGGAAGAAGCATTTTTGGGAAAAACGACAAACTAAGATGAGGGGTAGGGGTATTCCCCCCAAACTCTTGCTCAATGAAATACTCAATGAAATGTCTAAAAAGACCTACACTGGAGTTTTTCCCACCTATAATCCTATCTGCATTTCTCTTGGGTCTCATGGGGCCCCATGAGAAAGGGGAATAGAAAGTTAAGTGGTGTACTTGACCTAGGTACTGCTACTTGAGTATATGTTGGATGGAAAAGAACCCAAAACCACTTAGCAGGCTACTTCTCCAACTTACTTGGAATCTAAATCTTCTACCACTACCCCTTTAAAAAATATTCTACCAAACTCCTCACCATAGTTTATGGTTCTGCAGTACTTTCTTATAGTACCATGTTGGCAATGTCCTATGCATGGCCCCACAGTTCTTCCTTTGGAAAAGGTTTATATACACATACCTAAACTCTAACAATTATAGTCCCTCTGAGAAAGCTGGTGACCAACTTCTAAATCCATAGTGTGAACTTCCTTCTCTCCACATCCCTCTATACCAAAACCCACTGCTGAAGGGGAAGAACAAACATGTCTTCATTTATTTCAGATGGTGGAAGGGAATATAGATAGAATCAAATATGCCTTTCAGAAGAGTGAATGGAGACCAGCCCACTATCAGTTAGCAACAGTGAAATCTGGATGCTAGGAGACACTGGTGCTCTCCTGTGCTTAGAACTGACTCTTTGTCACACCTTCTTTGGTATCTCAAGAGATTTCAGTGACAGGAGCCTCAAAAACAAGGGAAGTCCAATATCTCTCTCACTCTGAAGTGGTTCATCCCCAAGCAATGGTGAGCAAAAATATATAATTATATGAAAGGTTCATAAAAAGTAATCATTGCAGCCACCCAAGAATCTTCTAGTTACCAGCCTCAATAACAAGATAATGATCAATTAAGAGATATTTAACTTTTTAACCTTTTTATATTCTGACACTATATAACACAGACCACAATCATTAGGGAAGAAAACTGGCAAAAATTACAACACAGGAAAAGCAGACTTTATTGTTTATAGGCCTTAAGACAGCGCCATTAGGACAGTTACCTTAACACGAGCTACGAAGAGGGAAGGCGCAATAATATTCCAGTAGAGAAGTAGGGAAGATGTACTAAGGTCAACAGGGATAAAAGATGCCTATATTTTCTACTACTAATCAAGAACCAAGAAACAGTAACACATGCCCCTCACATTCTCAGGGAGGGAAAAGAGCATAAACCACATTCCAGTTTTCTACTTAGTGCCTGGGCTTGGGTTTTGTTTTGTTTTGAATACTTACTTGGCTGGATGTCCTAAAGCATCAAGTTTCACTTTCCCAAATATGCCAGTGTTTGGGGGGGGGGGAATGAAAACAAAACAATCCAAATTAGCTATATCAGTTTACACCTTAACTCTAAGCCCAGATTTCGTTTTTATAAAACTAATGTCCTATGACCATCATCTATTAACTGAGCTGGCTTCCCATCTATTCCCTCTATCCATCTCTCACTCCTTTCAAAGATGAGTTTCTTATGTGCCAAGCCAAGTCCTGTCCTTCACCAATAGGACTAACCCAAACACTACCTCTCTTGGGAGACATGGAAAACTGACAGAGAAGGAAAAACAAAAACAAAACAAAACAAAAAAACAACAACCAGTCAAGCACAAGACTGAAAACCTAGCTGGTGATCAATCAGAACCAACCAGGCAGAGGTTATTTATCTGGGTTTTGTTTTGTTTGAGGGTGTGGGAGGTTTCTCAGCCCATAGTCACCATGAGGCTTATATGAGAAAAGGCATGCCATTCTATTCTCAAATAGTCCAAAGAGTTAGAGGGGACAATTTACAGCCTCTTGTGTAAAAAATGTCTATAAATGCCAGTGCCATTCTTTGCCCTGTCACTTCCCATTATCCTAAACCAACAGGATTCTATTCACTGAGACTTGAGTTGGAAACATGAACGGACAGGCCTTTCTTGGGCAGGGGGAAAGGAGGAAGATGATTGGGGGAGGGCGGGGGGGCAGATTTCTTTAAGTTTCTGTGTACTGCCTAACATGTATAGTATACTAGTGGAGCTGAAAGCTGAAATATATGAGCAGTCATGCAAAAGTCAGCCTAGGAAGAATAGAAGTGATTTGGTATCCTCAAATCTGTAATATGCTCAAAATGTAAATCTAAAATATAAAGAAAAGATAACCAGATTGTGACCAAAAAAAAAAAAAAAATCAGTCATAAACACTATTGATCCATGGCTCATTTCCTCTCACACACTTTCTCTTTATGATTTACACTGGTCTGCAGAGGAATCTACCAAAGAGAAATCAGCAAGAAATCTGGGCCTTAAGCTGGATCAAGCAAACACAAACCCCATGCAACGCCCTTTTCGGGATACTAGAATTAAGAAGAGAAATCAAATCTCTATACTACCTGCTAACCTCTACTATTTGCATCTTATCAAACTGAAAGAGATCTGTGCCTAGAGAATAGTAAAACTTAAAGACAGGTGACCAAATTATATAGGAGAAGGCTATACTGGAACCCAGGATGAGGTGGGCACAGTATACTGACCTAGCTGTTCCATAAATACAAACTTAATCATGTCACTAACCTTGGCCAACCAAATACTAGGTAGCATATCATCTCTGGTGATAGAGAACAGTTAAACACAAGATTTTGAACGAAACAACTCTGAGAATGTAGCCAGTTGCAATTTCAGGATCTGGATCTAGAACTAAGTTCTGTGGAAAAAGTTACTTTTAAAAAAGAACACTTCCTGGGGCGCCTGAGTGGCTCAGTCGTTAAGTGTCTGCCTTCAGCTCAGGTCATGATCCCAGCGTCCCTGGATCGAGCCCCGCATGGGGCTCCCTGCTCCATGGGAAGCCTGCTTCTCCCTCTCCCACTCCCCCTGCTTGTGTTCCTGCTCCCACTGTGTCTCTCTCTGTCAAATACATAAAATCTTTAGAATAAAAATAAAAAAGAACACTTCCTTATCTCTTACTACTCCTTTTCCTCCAATTTCTCTCCTTGCACGTTCACTCTGAAATTTTTATATTCTACAGGCACAGAAACAGTGGTCCAAATATGTGGTCTGATCAAGGATTTCTATGCTACTTCAAGTGTGAAAACTGTATGAGAAATATAAGCTAGGCTTGAATTGCCCAAAATACATGCAGCTATTTAAATTTAATTAAAAATTTCAGTTCAGGGCGCCTGGGTGGCTCAGGTGGTTAAGCGACTGCCTTCGGCTCAGGTCATGATCCTGGAGTCCCTGGATCGAGTCCCGCATCGGGCTCCCTGCTCGGCAGGGAGTCTGCTTCTCCCTCTGACCCTCCCGACCCTCCCCCCTCTCATGCTCTCTCTCAGTCTCTCTCTCAAATAAATAAATAAAATCTTAAAAAAAAAAAAAAAGAAAGTAATCTAAAAAAAACAAAATTTAAAAAAAAAAAAAATTTCAGTTCACACTAGCTACATTTCAAGTAATCAATAATGACGTGTGGCTAATGACTACTATATTAGATAACACAGACTTATTCAATGAAACAATATTCTATAGGATATTTCCAACATCACAGAAAGTTCTATTGGACAGTGGTGGACAGCAAAACATCAGCATTTCTGGGACACTGTAATGGTTTATGGGGCAAAGTAGAGCAAACTGCTGAAATAAGGATGATTCTGAAAATCAGGACTTAATGATCAATGCAAATGAATCCATACTCAAAGAGAATATCTCAAAAGTCACAAGTCTCCAAGCAAAGTGGTCCCTGGAAGAAATCATACATACACCAGTACAGTGTTATTCAAAATGTGATCTGCCTCCTGGTGCTGACCCCCAAAGTGTTTACCATTACCAGTCTGCAATAACTCCAGAAATCGTGAGTGCTTGGAAACTTCCAGAGTAATTTAACACTGCTGTGACATTTTTATTGTATTTTACAAAAGTACCACTCTGTAATGAATTCGAAAAAAAATTTTTTTAAAGTAAGCTCTCTGCCCAATGTGGGGCTTGCACTCACTCACGACCCTGAGATCAAGAGTCTCATGCAACTGAGTCAGCCAGGAGCCCCAATAAATTAGAAACTTAAAAAACTAGTCTTGGGATGCCTGGGTGGCTCAGTTGGTTAAGCGTCTGCCTTCAGCTCTGGTCATGATCCCAGGGTCCTGGAATAGAGTTCCACATCGGGCTCCTTGCTCAGCGGGGAGCTTGCTTCTCTCTCTGCCTGCCACTCACCCTGCTTGTGCTCGCTCTCTATTTCTCTCTCTCTCTCTCTCTCTGACAAATAAATAAAATCAAAGATTTTATCTTTATTTATCTCTCTTTGTCAGAGAGAGAGAGAGAGAGAGAGAGCACAAGAGAGGGTAGGGTCAGAGGGAGAAGCAGACTCCCCATTGAGCAAGAAGCCCGATGCGGGACTCAATCCCAGGACCCTGGGATTATGACCTGAGCCGAAGGCAGTCACTTAACCAACTGAACCACCCAGGCACCCTAAATAAATAAAATCTTAAAATTAAAAAAAAACAAATTAGGCTTTTGCTAAAGAATTTGAGAAGCACTACTCTAGAACATAGGTATGGCAATGAACATCATCTGAAAACACAGGTCACATAGTCAGTTTTACCTATTACCATTATTTGCTTATAACCCAAGGGTTAAGTTTATTAATTTTGTTTAGTAATCTTTACACCTAGCAGGGGGCTGGAACTCACAACCCCAAGATCAAGAGTCACACACTCCACCACCTGAGCCAGCCAGGCACCCAAACCCTTCAGACTTAAAATGGGAAATCTTATCAATGATCAACTAAAACACAGAAGTTAAATGACTCAAAGGCATAAAGTCAGGTAGCCAACAGAACTGAACTAAGAAGAAAGTGAACATTTATTAAGGGTCAAAGTGTCTTATTAAGGGTCAAAGTGTGAATATGTTAGATAATTTCATATACCCAATTACTTAACTCTTCACAAACACAATGTTAGGTATTACTCCCAGTTTTATAGATGAGGACCAAAGAAGTTTAGTAATTTGCTCAAAGTCACAAAGCTAATAAATGTATCTCTTCATGCTTTACTTAGCTTCCTCTGGACTAAAAATGAAAGCAAGTCAAATATGGAGAAAGATTCTAAGGAAGTGAAAGTGAAAAGGCTAATATCCCTGTAATGAAATACTATGAAAATAATTCAGGTGGGCAGTATAAAGTGAGGGGCAAATTCGTCTCGGTAAAGTGTCCATATGAGCTACACAGTTTGGAGATATGTTCAATTTTGTTAATTTTGATGGAACGCATACAATTTTTTTTTTTTAAGATTTTACTTATTTATTTGACAGAGAGAGACACAGCGAGAGAGGGAATACAAGCAGGGGGAGTGAGAGAAGGAGAAGCAGGCTTCCCGTGGAGCAGGGAGCCTGATGTGGGGCTCGATCCCAGGACCCTGGGATCAAGACCTGAGCTGAAGGCTGACGCTTAACGACTGAGCCACCCAGGCACCCTACAATTCTTTACAGTGAGTTACTGCTGAGATTCTCAGACACCTGGTCTTCGTATACAAAAGGAGACAGATGAGAACTGGGGCCACAGAGCCAAGCACGCTTCCCATTGGCAATCTAACAAAACACAAATGACTTGGTTTATAGTATATTCTTCCCAATTAAGCTGCATGTGGTTTAAGAATCGCATACTCTGTCTACTCTCAACTCCAATTTTTTTAAAGATTTTATTTATTTGACAGAGAGAGACACAGCGAGAAAGGGAACACAAGCAGGGGGAGTGGGAGAGGGGGAAGCAGGCTTCCTGCTGAGCAGGGAGCCCGATGGAGGGCTCGATCCCAGGACACTGGGATCATGACCTGACCCGAAGGCAGACCCTAATGACTGAGCCACCCAGGTGCCCCACAACTCCTGAGTTTTTTAAAATTTCACATAAACTAGCAAATATTCCTATTGAACACCTATGGTCTCAGCATCAAGCTGGGCACAAAGACCTAATGTTATGCTTCTGGTAAGCATAAAAAATGTAATGTAAAGGGAAGGAAAATGGAGCAGTTGTGTATAAGGTTAGAAGTCCCAGTGAGGGGGGGCGCCTGGGTGGCCCAGATGGTTAAGCGTCTGTCTTCGGCTCAGGTCATGATCCCAGCGTCCTGGGACCAAGTCCCGCATCGGGCTCCCTGCTCCTTGGGAGCCTGTTTCTCCCTCTGCCTCTCTCTCTCTCTCTCTCCGTCTCTCATGAATAAATAAATAAAATCTTTAAAAAAAAAAAAAAAAGAAGTCCCAGTGGGGCATAAGTGTTTACATTTTTTAGTGCTCAGTTTTTCTCCTGAGCAAAAATGTTAACAACCACAGTCAGGACAGTGTTTTCCAATGGATGTCCAGAGACCTAAATGCTCCCAGACTTAGTGGGAAATAATGACCCTTTAAATAAGTTTATTTACGTATGTATGTATGTACATAACCTCTACACCCAACGTGGGGCTCAAACTCACGACCCCAAGATCGAGTCACATGTTCTTCCAACTGAGCCAGCCAAGTGCCCCAATGACATTTTTTCTTTTGATAGTTCTTCTGGTTTGAAACAGTCTTCCCTTAACCCTGTCCCCACTTCAACAACCAAGAAACATGCTTTCATTCTTACAGAACCAGACTGAGAGACTACCTGCTCAAGGCAAACAGGAGAATCCTCAGCATTTTCTCCAACAGCACATGCCTGGCGAAACTCCAAACATAACAATGCCCTATAGAATTGATCACTCCACAAAGCATGGTGTCAACAGTCACCTTGCTTAACAAACTCAATAATGTCAGTTAGCAGAGGAGCAGACAGAATGAAATAACTTTCTTGTTTTTGTTCCAGGGAAACTTCAAATTTTGTTTCTAGGTACCTTTGACCCAAAGACAGGATTTTCATCTCCTGTTTCCATTAAGACTGTATTAGAGGGGCACCTGGGGCACCTAGGTGGCTCAGTCAGTTGAGCATCTGTCTTCAGCTTGGGTCATGATCCCAGGGCTCTGGGACAGAGCCCCGCATTGGGCTCCCTAATCGGCAGGGAGTCTGTTTCTCCCTCTCCTTCTGCCTCTCCCCTTGCTCGTGCGCGCACTCTCGCTCACTCTCTCTCTCTCATAAATAAAATAAATAAAATCTTAAAAAAAAAAAGACTATGTTAGAAGTTAAAGTAGATGTAGTAAGTTTTTAACATCACTCAATACAACATCTTTTTTTTTTTTTTTTTTTAAGATTTATTTATTTATTTATTTATTTGAGACAGAGAGAATGAGAGACAGAGAGCATGAGACGGATGGGGGTCAGAGGGAGAAGCAGACTCCCTGCCGAGCAGGGAGCCCGATGCGGGACTCGATCCCGGGACTCCAGGATCATGACCTGAGCCGAAGGCAGTCGCTTAACCAACTGAGCCACCCAGGCGCCCACTCAATACAACATCTTAACCAAGAGAAATATAGAACATGTTCTAACAACTTGGGTGGAAGCTATGAAAAAAATATGCAGGAAAAAAAAAAAATTCACTATGTGAAATAATTCCTGTAACGTAATCAATAGTCAGCGAGAGGAGGTGATAGTCAAAGGACTTCATGAAATGAAGTGCTGAATATGAATAGCTAGCTATATTCTCAGGACAGTCATTTCCAGGCTATGTAGGCCCACATTGCTCTAAGGTGGCAAAAACAGTACTTTACCTTTCTGGATATTGAAGAGACATTCAAACCAAACCTTTGGGCTCTTTCCTTTAGTTTATCCAGGTTAACCTATATAAACACAGGGGGAAAAACCCATATTTTTAAAAATCAAAACAGAAAATACAAAAGGCAGAAATTATAGTCCAAAGCTAAGAGTTCAAAATAGCCTACAATATCAAAGATACCCTATACGGCAAATCAGGACACTAAGCAGCACCCATCCAGCCACTAATTATTAAAAGACCTCTTCCGGAATACAGTAAAAGATTCAACACAGCCTCCTTTGTTCATCAAACGTGGCAAGAGCCTAAAGAGGGTTTAAGATAAAAGTAGGCCAAACACTGCTTTAAAAAGCTAATATCTAAATAATCACCTCCAAACAAGTCCATTATTCAGTCCAAAATCATTAAATCCTATACGTAGCCTCTTCAGTAGTTCTTAATTCCAGCTCTCCTTTCTTCAGAAGACAAATCTACCACCAGTACCCAACTTAATTTTCTTCCTTCCTTTTTCTTGGAAGCCCTGATATACAACACTTACTATCATAAGGATGTACAGGACATTTTCATTACTACTACTGCTGATACTCCTACATTTCAGCTTCATTTCCCATACTGCACTGTAACTTCAAGAACAGGATTTTATAAAGCCAAACATATTTCACCCACAGCATGTGTTTCCATTTTCTGAACATGCCACTGAGTCACAATGGTCCGGAAGGCATCTTGTTCTACCAGTCTTCAGTCTATGATTTAGTGTTGAAAAATACCAATATCTACCAAAAGAACTCATAAGTTGCTTCCACAGATTTGCTTGTGGTAACTAAATATTAGACATTTTTCAGAGCCATTAGACAAGGCCTAAAACTACAGTACCATAAAACAAAGAATTATATGGACTGTCCACTAGCTAACAAAATCTACTCATTTTTTTCAAGAGGAATGACAGGAAGGAAGATGTCTATAGTGACTTGGAAGATGTGGCGATTTTCCTGACCTCTTAGTACCCAAACAATCCATTTTATTCAGGACATAAAACACTGTACTGAAAACAGACAGTCACCAAACTCATGTGATCTCAGAGATTCCTCTATCTGGGAGCTGTTTCTAACTTTAAAACCAGAGTTAAGATGTGTCTCTCAAGGTATTAAAAAAAAAAAAGATTTCTTACCATAGGCTTGGCATCAGATGACAGACCTAAAGAAGCAAATAAAAGTTTTATTTAACATTTTTAAACATCATTTATGATTTTTATGAAGCTGAGTCTTCAAATCAAATTAGTAGGGAAAAAGTACACAAGACAAATATCCTTTATCTTATGATGAGGAAAGAAAAAAAGGCAAACATTGCATCTAGAGATCACGTCTGCATTCACTGCTGATGGGAACATAAAATGTACAGCCGCTTTGGAAAGCAATTGGGCAGTTCCTCAAAAAGTTAAACAGTTTACCATATGACGCAGTAAGCCCACTTGTAGGTATACACCCAAGAGAAATGAAAACATACATCCACACCAAAACCTGTATATGAATGTTCATAGCAGCATTATCTATAGTAGCCAAAAAGTGAAAACAACACAAATGTCCATCAGCTAATGAATGGATAGGTAAAATGTGGTAGACCCAATGAAATATTATCCAATATTAAAAAGAAATGAAGTACTAATGTATCCTACAACATGGACAAACCCTGAATACATTATGCATAAAGAAGCCAGTCACAAAAAACTACAAAGTGCACAATTCCATTTATATGAAAGTAGATTTATATGCACAGAAAAAATGAATGGTTGCTTGGGTGGGGGTGGAAGGAGGAATGGGAAACAACTGCTAATGGGTACAGGGTTTTTTTGGGGTGATTAATATGTCCTAAAATTAGACTGAGGGTGCCTGGGTGGATCAGTCAGTTAAGCGTCCGCCTTCAGCTCAGGTCATGATCCGGAGTCCCAGGATCGAGTCCCGCATCGGGCTCCCCACTCAGCGAAGAATCTGCTTCTCCCTCTGACCCTCTCCCCTCTTATGCTCTCTCGCGCGTGCTCTCTCTCAAATAAATAAATAAAATCTTAAAAAAAAAAAAATTAGACTGAGACAATGGTTGCAGAACCCTGTGAATATATTCTTTAAAAACCAGTGAATTAGGGCGCCTGGGTGGCTCAGTTGGTTAAGCGACTGCCTTCGGCTCAGGTCATGATCCTGGAGTCCCGGGATTGAGTCCCGCATCGGGCTCCCTGCTCAGCGGGGGGTCTGCTTCTCCCTCAGACCCTCCCCCCTCTCATGTGCTCTCTTTCTCATTCTCTCTCTCTCAAATAAATAAAATCTTTAAAAAAAAAAAAAAAACCAGTGAATTATATACAACTTTAAATGAATGAACTACATGGAATATGAGTTATATCTCAATAAAGCTGTTAAAAAAAAGAAAGACATCACATCTGGACAAAGGAGCAGAGCTACCATCATAATAAATTAAAATTTAAAAATAAATAAATTAATTAAAATTACAGCTGCTTAAAGCCAATGTCCCATCCTGAAATTATCACTAAGAAGCAAGTAAATTGGCCTGTAGGCCCAATCCTAATCTAAGTCAATAATTCTTAAAACTTTTCCAGGGCGCCTGGGTGGCTCAGTAGTTTAAGTGGCTGCTTTCAGCTCAGGACATGATCCCAGGGTTCTGGGATCAAGCCCCACATCAGGCTCCCTGCTCAGTGGGGAGTCTGCTTCTCCCTCGCCCTCTGCTGCTTCCCCTGCTTGTGATCTCTCTCTCAAATAAACAAAATCTTAAAAAAAAAAAAAAAACACAATTTTTCAGAATTTTATTTTAAGTCATCACAATCTTGGAATTGGTTCCCTAACTCTCCACTGTAAACATTCAGGTACAGATTCAACTTTTACCACAACCCATGTGCTAGGAACTGTTAGATGTTTTTATGTTCTCACTCATAAAAAGTACTTCCGTTTAAATGTTGCCAAACTCTTTTTTTTTTTTTTTTTTTTTAAAGATTTTATTTATTTATTTGAGAGAGAGAATGAGAGAGAGAGAGCATGAGAGGGGGGAGGGCCAGAGGGAGAAGCAGACCCCCCGCTGAGCAGGAAGCCCGATGCGGGACTCGATCCTGGGACTCCAGGATCATGACCTGAGCCGAAGGCAGTCGCTTAACCAACTGAGCCACCCAGGCGCCCGCCAAACTCTTCTTTTAAGAGGTACTCTATAGGTTAAGGATGTTAGAATTAAAAGAATACTGTAAATATTATCAATACATTATTTTATTGATCAGGTTTCCTTTTTAGACTATTAATTTTAACTTTTGTCTTTCCTCAAATAGTACCATCTAAGGTCTTTAATAATATTTGCTGTACTATCACCAATCCTACTGCATCTCTCTTAATATAACTAAAAGCCAGAAAATATCTGTTTCTAAAACATGTAGTGAGGGCGCTTGGATGTCTTAGTTAAGCATCTGTCTTAAGCTCTGGGATGGAGACACACACTGGGCTCTGTGCTCAGTGAGGAGTCTGCTTCTCCCTCTATCACTGCCCTTCCCCCCAGCTCGTGCTTCTCTCTCAAATAAATAAATAAAATATTTGGAAAAAAAAAATAAAGTAAAACATGTAGTGATAGTGACCAGAATTTTGCTAGTCTTTTAAAAAGCACAGCAAGTGGCCCTTGGGTGGCTCAGTTGTTGAGCGTCTGCCTTCGGCTCAGGTCATGATCCCAGGGTCCTGGGATCGAGCCCCGCATCGGGCTCCCCACTCTGCGGGAAGCCTGCTTTTCCCTCTCCCACTCCCCCTGCTTGTGTTCCCTCTCTCACTGTGTCTCTCTCTGTCAAATAAATAAATAAAATCTTTAAAAAATTAAAAATTGAAAAAAGAAAAAAGCACAGCAAAATGCTAGATCTTTAGAGGACGTGTTCTTAACACACTTCAAACAGATCACTAAGAAGACTAAATTAGATTAAGAGATTACATTTAAAATTTAAGTCTCTAAAACTGGACTATGTTATTTTTAAAAATAACTTTCTTCCTAATTTATTACAAGATACTCATTGCAGAAATTTTACAAACACAGACAAGCAAAAAGAAGTCACTCAAAATTCCATCAACCAGAGAAAGTATTAACAATTAGAACATATTCCCTCCAACCTTTTTTTTTTTTAGTTTTCATTTTTAATTAAACTCCACACCACACATGGGGCTCAAACTCACAACCTTGAGATCAAGAGTTGCATGCTCCACCAACTGAGCCAGTCAGGCACCCCCCCCAAACCTGTTTTTCTATCCATACATGCGCTTCTATTACCAAAAGGGAAATACACTGCTAATATAATTTTATAATTTGTTTTCACTTAACATTTTTCTGACAAATACTCTCCAGTATCATTTTAACAACTGCATAGTCTACTATACTATGGTAGACATTTATTTAACAAATTCCCTATTGTATATTACATTGTTTCTAGTTACTGATCATGAAAAATAATGTTGTGATAATCCTTATGGTTAACTAGGTCTTTAAGCATATCCAACATTATTTCCTTGTAAATTCCTAGAAGATTCCAAGATTGTTGAGGTAAAAGATACTCTCTCTTCTCTTTCACCACTTACTCTAGGCAGTATGATATGGGACAGGTACATAATAATTACATGCTGACTTGAGACACCAGAATAACTAGGCAAGGTACTAGAAACTTCTCTAAAGATGTCCAAGAAAAGGAAAACAAACGTTGGCACTTCCTCCTATTCTCATAACTTCAGCCCCTTCTCTAAATTGCCCAGGAAGGCTTAAGTATGGTTTTACCTCAAGCAAAAAGGTGAATGTTATAACTTCTTAAAAGCTTCTAAAGCTAACAAGTTTACCTTAATTTGGAGAAATCTGTTGTGACAGAAAAGTTAAAATATAAAGGTAACTTTTTTTAGAAGAGTCTCTGTATTCTTACCTTTTGATGGAACTGAAGAAATCCCAAATCTGTAGAAAAAAAAAAAAAAACAAGCTAAATTTTAGGAAGCTGTTCAGACTCCCTGTTGTCTGTCTCCGTGTCAAGTGTACATATGGCACTTCTTGCTTGTGATCTCAAGACTTGCAATCATTAGCTAATTCTAACAACCCCATGAAAGAGGTTCAGTTTACTCTTTTTCTCACCAAGAGATCAGAGAATAAGCTAAAAGTGAAGCCTTATCAAAATTAGAAGTAACAGTTCCTGATTTTTACCTATTACAAAAATCCTGCTTGATGAGACCTAATCTACAGCTACTACATCCAAATCAGCAGCAAATTCTGAAAAGAGCCAAAAAAGTGTTTCTTTTCAGCAAGGTGTCTATTTTACTTAAAATCAACAATATATTTAAAACCTAGGATCAGGGGCGCCTGGGTGGCTCAGTTGGTTAAGCGACTGCCTTTGGCTCAGGTCATGATCCTGGAGTCCCAGGATCGAGTCCCACATCGGGCTCCCTGCTCGGCGGGGAGCCTGCTTCTCCCTCTGACCCTCCCCCATCTCGTGCTCTCTCTCTGTCTCATTCTCTCTCTCAAATAAATAAATAAAATCTTTAAAACCTAGGATCATACCCCTCCACCTTCATCTTATCACCATCTCAGATCCAAAAGGCCGGGACACTCACCTTGCTGCCCGGGCAGCTTTCTTACTCTCCAAGCTCACAGGTACATTGAATCGTTCAGCTCTCTTCTGCATTCTCTAGGTGATAAAAAGACAAAAGAAGGGGAAAAGAAAAATTAATTTCTGGTTTCCTTAAGGAGAAAAGTTGTTTAGAAGTTTGTATCTTTAGAACATCAGGAGTATATTTCATAAGGTCTAAACTGAGAATACTGACAATCCTAGAGGATATCAGGTTATATCTCTCCAGGGCTTACCTCAACAGCCCTTTCCAGAAAGCAAACACAAAAGACTATTATTACATTCATGTCCTCAAAAAACAAAAGGAAAGGAATAAAATAAAACCCACATTCTGCATGAAGCCAAGAAGACAAAAGCTGTGTTTGGTTGACCTTTGCAAAGGGATCAAAGGAACAGCTTGGTTCCAACACTAGTGGTACTCTTTCAGTTAGAAATGAGGCAGCATTGTCCTATGTCATCTCTACTTAAAAGGTTACAAACCCCGCCCCCCCCAACACACACACACAGATCTCAATTGGAGACCTTCAGAGATCCTGACACAGAATCCAGAGAAATTTCTGTCTTACCAGCTATCAAGTAATGACATCTTCCCTTATTACTTTTCATCTCTTCCAAGGTACAATCCTCCCAAACTCTAATCTAGTTTGTAAACATCTTCAAGAGGGTTACCACTAAGGCCTTAGGACTATATACAAAAAGACTAGGGCTTCAAAGGTGACTATGCCAGCCCAAATATTTTCCCAAGTGAAGGTGGTAGAAAAATGTATCAATACCAAAATCTGTCAATACTGATTTTCTGCCTATGAGTTAATTTTTTTAGTGATTATACAGGTAGAATAAAAGATAAGAAATAGAAAGATATAGAGAGACTGCTTTTCTACGCGGGAGCAGAAAACCTACCTCAGTCTGTGGTATCTCAGATATAATTTTTACCACTTTCTTCTCTGCTGCCCTGGAAAAGAAGAAAGAAATTTTTTTAAAACCAGAAAATTTGATCTTCTAACCCAAAACCTTAAAATATATAAGAATACACCTGAATCATGTCCTTTGTCCCCTATCTCTCCATCACCCCTTAGTCCAAAAAAATATGAAGCCCATTAGAACTTCAGTTCCTTGAGCTGCCATCTTTTGATAAGAGTTCAAATAGTAGACTAACCTGCTTTGCTAAACTATAAAAAAGTAATCAAGAAAGAAGTCTGGTTAAATATATTGGGCTGAAAGGAAACACTCAAAGGGCACCGGAAACCACTTCTTTTACTTTTAGGAACCTTAAATTTACTTTTGGACTAATGACTATTCCTCCAACCCTCATTTAAATGGCAGCTCTCAATTTTCATCAAAATAACAATTAAGGAGTGCTCTACAAGCTCTGGTTTCCTTCTTTTACAAATCCCTTATTTCTCCCACAGGGACTGTAGCTCCAGCTGGAACAGTCAAAGTGAGACAAATAAAAATGCCAAAGGGAGTGGGAAGAAAAAAGGCTAAGGGGAGTTTGAATTAGGAAAACATGGTTAAGTTACTAGTCAAAAGATTTAAGAGAAAACAAAAGAGGGGGGACCATTGGGGCGGGAGACAAAGTTCGGAAATACCCAGGATAAATGGAAGGGCATTAACCCTCCACCAAACAACTCCCATAAAACTGTGGGTCATAACCAGTCTCATTAAGGTCCCTCATTTAGAGACATGGGCAGCCTTTGTTCCAATATCCCGGACACTTTTCCCATTTGATGCCCTGAAAGGTAGTAATGGCTTAATGGCATTTTCGGAGGAAGCAATTCTGGAACAGGAACTTAACTCTCTCCATCCTTTTGTTGGAGGTCCTGGACTGACAGATAAGCAATGGGTGCCCCCTGCTGACCATAACTACATCTTACAATATTTAACTACCCTGATTAGGGGTAGGGGGGTGGGAGGGATCAAACTAGAAACAGTAGCATATTTTTGGAGAACCTCAAGCCCAAGATGAAGGGGATCTCCTTTTGAATGGCCGAAGTAACTAAATTAGCCCAGAATATTCTTAACGGAAATCCTGAATTCTCATTTCCTGGTCATCCGTACTTCCCCAACCCTCTGTCTTGTTCAGACAGAAAGGGACACTGAAGTTTAATGTTTTACTTGAAGTCAATGCCATTAAGACAACAGTCTTCTCCACCAATCCCAAGCTAATGACTTTCTTCACATTTTCATCTTGAAGCACAATCACTGCAGTACACCTTGTGGCAGAAAGGGAACCCCAGAAAGGACGCTTCTTTCTGCTGTGTTCCAGCTCCCTCAGGCACAACTAAGCTCAAGCAATAAATACACATCACATTCTGGAACTCACAGGAAATTTATTTTCTTTGCTGTTAAATTTCTCTCCTACCCAGTCACATATGAGACATTCTCCAAACTATAGGGACCCAGAACCTTTCTAAACCCTACTGTGGTCTAGCCACTACTAACACTCTAAAGAGCAAAAACCACCCTCCCAACACACACATTTTCAATTTCCTTGTTTAGAAATTCATTAATAAAATTTAAACGCTCTAAATAAGAGAATCACACATTTTACATATTCTTTTTTTTTTTTTTTTAAGATTTTATTTATTTATTTGAGACAGAGAGCATGAGAGGGAGGAGGGTCAGAGGGAGAAGCAGACTCCCTGCCGAGCAGGGAGCCCGATGCGGGACTCGATCCCGGGACTCCAGGATCATGACCTGAGCCGAAGGCAGTCGCTTAACCAACTGAGCCACCCAGGCGCCCCCATTTTACATATTCTAAGGATAATGAACTTCTATAAATTTTCAGACTTCATTGTTAAACCACACAAGCCAATTATCATTGTATTCACCTCATCTTCTTCTTGCTCCTGAGGTCCCCAAAACATCGCTACTTTAATGGTATTCCTAAGCCATTTCCTTAAGGCATTACATCTAAACATAAACCTCCTATGATGGAAGATAACCACATGGCTTTAAAAAGCAGTATTATTAGGGGCGCCTAGGTGGCTTGGTCAGTTAAGCGTCCAACTCTTAATTTGATTTCCCCTCAGGTCATGATCTCAAGAGTTGTGAGATCGAGCCTGCATCAGGTTCTGCGCTAGGTGTGGAGCCTGCTTAAGATTCTCTCTCCCTTTGCCCCTCCCTCCCCTTCCTAAAAAAAAAAAAAGTAGTATTAGTAGATAAAATGTAATGAAACATTAAATGTACATCCCCTGTGATGCAGCAAATCCACTGCAGGGGATTTATCATATGGACATACTTATGTATAAATACATAAATAGTTGCGTAAGGACATGCAGCACTGCATTTTCTGCTTTATGAATTATCTAAATGTCCATCAACAAGAGATTGGTTAAGTTACTGTTCATCCATAGAACAGGGTATTGTTAGCTTCTAGAAAGAATAAGGTTCTGGGGTGCCTGGGTGGCTCAGTCGTTAAGGGTCTGCCTTCGGCTCGGGTCATGACCCCAGGGTCCTGGGTTTGAGCCCCACGTCGGGCTCCCCGCTCTGCGGGAGGCCTGCTTCTCCCTCTCCCACTCCCCCTGCTTGTGTTCCCCCTCTCACTGTGTCTCTCTCAAATAAATAAATAAAATCTTTAAAAAAAAAAAAAAAAAGAAGAAGGTTCTAAGTTGATAACTACTAACTTGGGGTGATAGGTATATGGGGTCTACTATACTTTTCTCATAACTTGTGTACATACTTGCAATTTCTCATAATAACAAGCTAAAAAAAGAGACCTACCACTTACAAAGATAATTAACCCCATTTCATTCAGTTGATGTGAGGATTAAATGAGAATACATGTAAAACACCTAGAATCCTGCCCTGTATATAACATTTAAATAAAAACATTACTGTATAATGATACAAAAAGAGCTGAGAAAAATCAAGAAACCCACAACATGCCTAGTGTATGTAACTGTATATACACATATACACAAACTCCCCATGTAACATTCTAAAAGAATATATTGAAAACCTCTGGGAGGGCGCCTGGGTGGCTCAGTTGGTTAAGCGACTGCCTTCGGCTCAGGTCATGATCCTGGAGTCCCGGGATCGAGTCCCGCATCGGGCTCCCTGCTCGGCAGGGAGTCTGCTTCTCCCTCTGACCCTCCTCCCTCTCATGCTCTCTGTATCTCATTCTTTCTGTCTCAAATAAATAAAAAAAATCTTTAAAAAAAAAAAAAAAAGAAAAAAGAAAACCTCTGGGAAGTCAGATAGGGGGTGGAGATAAGGGGTACATAATTTTCAGTTTATATACTCCTCTATGTAGTGTTTGACTTTTCACTAGCACACAGTCTTTTATAATGCATAAATACAGCTATGAGGAACAAAAATGTTAAAAAGGATTCAACTGTTACTAATGTGGTGGATTTGAGAGCCCCCAAAAAAGATGTTTATGATCAATCTTTTGTTTGTTTATAATCAACCTTGTGGGACAGTTTAAATAAATCAAGGCCCACTTTCCACTCTAGTACTCTGTCCTCCCTTCCTCCACTGTAAATCAAAAAGGAAGAGAGAATACAGTGTTACCTAAGAGACATCATCTCTGCTCAGCACCCTCCACCCTTACAAATTCCTTATACATAGAGAAATCTAGATGATTCTCTATACAGAAAAAGAATCATCTATTATGGTGCTACAACAAAGGCTAGAACTAAACTCTGCCTGGGCTTGAAGTCTCCTGGTCCTAATTATCTATTACATAACCCAGAGACAAACTACCTTGCTTCACTGGGACCATGTACTTGAAATGAAGTAGACTCTTCTGAAAATGTATGATCTAATGAGAAATGAAAAAGCCAAAGGAAATGCGTAAGAGGTAAAGAGAGTAAAAGACTAAACTCCTCCAAAACCCACAACTATCTGTCCTGTACTCAGACATAAAAAAGGGATAGTTACACATCAACAGTTTTCTCAGGGGGTTCTTCCTCTTTGACAGGCAGTTCTATGGGCTTTGGTTCTTCTTCCTAAAACCAAATGAAACAATAGTTAATATAAATCAACAGTAAATACCCATCAATAAAAGAATATAAGAACTCAAAAATGAACCAGTTTTTCAGAACCTTCATTCCCCCTCTATGCTCCCCTAACAAGTTAGCATTTAAGCCCTCTAATGATTGATGTTAAGCAATGTGGCCAAGGAAGTGGCACGTTGCCAGGCCAGTGACTAACCTTACTCTCTCCAACTCACCTCTGTTTCATCTCCCAGTACATCTTCTTCATTTGCCTCCTCTTCAGCTAAAGAATATTAAAATATTCAGGTCAAGCCCTGCTAAAAAACCATCTTGATCACTGTTCTTAGGCTAAAATTATAATCATTTTGCTTTCCCAAAATAAAATTCAATAACGGAAGGCAGAACTGATGCTCATAAAATCTGCTCCACATGGAGATGATAAAACAGTATTCTCTACCTAACATTAATACAAAGTTGAACTCCAGCTGGACTGAAATACTGTAATGAGGTCAAACTATAACATTAATAAAAAGTAATATGGGAGAATATCTTTAAGATTTAGTGGTGGGGAAGGATTTCTAAAAAAAAAAACAAAACCCTGAAGCAAAAGTAATATATGAAAAATTGCAGATTTTCCAAAACTAAGGACACCATGGAAAAAGAAAGAAATGACAAAGAAGGTATTTTTGTCTAAAACCAACAGGGAACAGTCACTAGGAATATAAAATAAATGTCTACAAACTAACAAGTGAATTAAGGGGAACCCCACTAAAAACACAGCAAAGGAGAAACCCTAAGAACCATGAGCACAAGAAATGTTCAAACTTTTTAATTAGAGGAACGTAAATTGAACCAAGAGATTAACAAAAATTAAGCCACTTGATAGGACAGTGCCAAGTTTAGATGTGTGGAGAAGATACAAGAACCCTAATGCACTGAAGAATGTAGATTTACAGAGCAACTGAAAACAATTTGGCAGTGCTTAATCATATCAAGGATACATTTATGAACAGATATTAATTAGCAATCCCACTCGTGGGCATTTACCCCAGAAGAAACTCACACAGAAATATAAAGGAACATGAAAGTAGTCTAGGAGGCAATACAGGTGTTTGTCACCAGGTAAATTAAGTAAAATGTGGTGGATTCCATACATGACAGAACACTATGCAGGAATTCAAATCAAGAGACTACATGACTACACAGCCACAGGCCACATGAATATGAATATATCTTAAAAAAACACATGGTACTTAAAGAAGTGGGAAGTAAAGTTAGGCTATGGCCTCACTGCCAATTATATAAAAATGCTGTATACCAAACAACACTACATGGTTTGCAAGGACAAAGACGAAAATTCATATCAAGCACAACAGAATAGCTGCCTAAGGGAGTTGGGAATGGGTATTAAAGGAAATAAATAAAAATCAGAACTGAGACTTGTACAACCTGGGATGATAATATGCCTTAAATAAAGCTGGTTTTGTTTGTTGTTAAAAAGGTGAAATTATAGAATGTCAGAGTTAGAAGGGACCAGAGATTCCTTAGGTTCATGAATTTCAAGGGTGGCAACATTTGTCTCATTTCATAGATCAGAATAGACACCTAATCATGTAAATATTGACTATTCAAAGTTAACCAAGTAAATTTCTGGCATAAGAGGAATCAGAATCCAAATCTTCCAATTCTCAGTCTAATGATACTTGTTTTAGCATACTTCCTTTCAAACAATTTGCTAAAGTAAAATTTAGTGTCTTAAAAAAGGGGGGAAGGGTGTATTTCTTTGCTTTATATCCACTGTTTTGGATGATCAAGAGTTTTCTTGATAAAGAGCTTATATCACCAACAACCTAAAGGAAAAGGAGAAATCTTCCATATGGCAGAGCCGAAAAATTAATCCCTTCACTCATATCACTCTGCCTCTACAAAACACTCACCATGCTCTTCAAGATATGCCTGGAGCCGGTTGATGAGATCTTGTTTTATTCCCTTGGTCTCCAAGCCACGAGCAAGACATTCCTGCTTTAGTTCAGCAAGCTGAGAAAAAAGAATAAAGCTATTCCTTAGTTAACAGAATGAACCTGGTGATTAAAAAAAAAAAAGTTTTCACAAGAAAAAAAGAAAAGTTCAATCCCAAACTACTGCTCTTAAACCCACCAAGCCTTCAGATTCACAAAGTTGGCCCACTTCTAATGATATTCAATATGCAAGAAGACTTTTCTAACAGATGGTGAAGAATAAATGTCTTACTTTAATAGAATTTTTACCTATTCATGCAACTATTTATCATTACAAATCCCTAAGTATTTCGACGGGGGTGGGGTGGGCGAGATCTCCGCCCCCCCCATTACTGTACCAGCTAGCATACAGAAAAAAATGAATCTTTAAGTAGAAAACCTAATTATCTAAAAGCAGATTCTTCTTACTATTATCCCAGATCCTTTACTGCAATTTACTATTTACCTGCATACAAACCTCACCACTGAAGAATTAGGTAGACGTGTTAGCTAGTTTAATGTCAACAATGAATCGATTAAAGGATCTATGTCAAAATGGAAAAAATATCCAATGGCATGCTATCAAGTTCTGTGGAAGAGTTTTAAATCAGTAATTTGACTAAACATATAACAGGTATCACCTTTGCAGACAACAGAAGGAGGAAGGAAGACTTGATGAATTACTGACAGAACTGAGGGGCAGGGAGGGCAAGAAGGGGAGCTCTTCAGAGAGAACAATGAGCCAAAAAGAAGATTCAATTTGGAAGGACTAGGTATCCCTATAAAGTATTACATTTATATTCAAAGCTTAAATTGTTCAAAAACCAGATGAGCAAGATCTGACTCAACAGTAACTCAAAGGATAAAGACCTCAGGATTTTAGATGTTTACAAGTACAAAGAGGGTTAACAGTATAATTTGCTACCAAAGTAATTCAAGGTTATGGTAACTGAAAAACAGATCTATATTAAATGATTATTTCTTATTTTAAGAAGCATAATGACATGCCGATCCAAAGAGAACAAGCAAGAAAAGGAAGGCTCCAGAAATCCTATATGCAGATCAGTGCACAAATAGATGGGCACTGAAAGAAGACTTCACTGGCTTTGAAGTACAGATCTATGATCAACCAGGAGAAGTCAGAAAGCAGATCCCCACAGAAGAAGGAACTTTACAATTAAGGGAATATGCTAGGCATCTCTGGAAGGCTTTCAACCAAGGGAGCATTTGAAAATGGAGAGGGGAGCTTCCCCCCGCCCCAATACAATGACTGGGCAGGTGGAGCATTCAGTGAGCAGGTCAGGCAAGCAGGGATACTATGTGGAGAACTATCCTACTCAACAAACCAATAGCACCCTCTACTGAGAAACATAATAGGTAAATCACCCATTAAAAGCATAACATGGCCTCTCCTAAAGTCACCTGGGTTCAAATTTCAGCTTTACTACTTACAGCTGTGTAACCCTGGATGACTAACTTAACCTCTCTGTGCCTCAGTTGCCTATGAAATGAGGATAAGGCAACAGTACCTATACTCTAAGGCTGTTAGGATGATTAAATCAGTAAATATCTGTAAAGCATTTACAACAGTACTTGGCATAGTAACCACCTCATAAGTGTTAGACACTGGGTGAAGGATTAGACAAGATTAGACAGAATCACTGCTTCTCAGATTTCCGAATTTCACAGATCAATGTATTTTTAATTAGGCAGACTGATGGGGCTGCCAACTTTTTATAATACTCCAGCCAGATGGACTGATATGTTTGTTAAAAACAATAAAAACCAATTACTAGAAAACCATCACACACTTGGATGTAGCAGTGAAGCCAAACTGCTATAAAAGTTTCTAAAAGCTTACTAATTTTTTTTTTTTTAAACTTATGGTTAACCAGTAATAGTTCATGACCCACACTGGCCTTCAGACCATACCCTGAATACTATTAATCTAGAATCTAGACCCTAAGTGATCTCTAAGGTCCATTTCTTAAGAATCTGGATCTTTCCCACATTGGTACTTTGTTTCTTCATTTTCTCTCTGCTTCCTGGAGAACAAGGCTTTTGATTTTAGTTACACCTTAAAGTTTCGTTGGTTTGGGGCATCTGGGTGGCTCAGTCGGTTGAGCGTTCAGCTCTTGGTTTGGGCTCAGGTCATGATCGCGGATCATGGGATCAGGCCGCACCTAAGGGTCATCACTACTTGTGGGATCTGCTTAAGATTCTTTCTCCCTCCCTCTCTCTCTTTCTGCTCCTCTCCGAGTGCACGTGCATGCCCATGCTTGCTTGCTCATGAGCAGGCTGTCTCACTCACTCACTCAAATAAACAAATAAAATCTTAAAAAAAAAAGTTTTGTTTGTCCGTTATAAAAGTATTATGTTTACTGTAGAATAGTTTGAAAATTCTGAAAAGTATAGAGGAAAATAAGTCTTCCGTAACCCCAGCAAATGGACATCATTTAACATTTTAAATACATCATTTGTGTGCGTGTGTTTAGAGGGTGCTGGTTGTTTACAAAGCAATACAACTTCTTTATTTCTTGTAACCCTTAATCTTCCTCAGAAGCCTCCATTCCCTTTCCCCCCTGGTTTAACACTTTTTGGTAAATATTCAGGTAATTCAAAGTTCAACGTTCTAACAGAGTTGTTCTTCCCTTCTCTTTCCTTCCCCAAATTGTGCCTAGATACAGCCAAGGTTTACAAAAACTCCCAGCTGACAGGGAAAAGGAGAGTGATGGTTTTTGCACAGGCTGCTGATCTAGACTTGGGAACTGACAGATTGGTACAACTGGTAGTGTAGCATGGATAGCATCCATCACTGCTGACCACTGGCCCTGCCACTGCCTTTGGTCACTGAAATCTCAGCCCCCACCAGTTCCCAGTCCCTAACCCCAGATCTTTGGCTCATTCATAAGGTCAGTAACAGCCTAACACTATGTCACAATGCCTACACCACTCACCTCACTTCATCTTATCACGTAGGCATTTTATCTCACATCATCATAAAATGGGTGAGTATAGTACAATAAAGTATTTTGAAAGAGAGCACATTCATATAACTTTCATTATAGTATATAATTTTTCTGTTATTAGTTGTTGTTAATCTGTTACTGTATCTAATTTATAAATTAAACTTTATTATAGGTGTGTATTTATAAGAAAAAATACAGTATACGTAAGGATTCAGTACCCTAGGTTTCAGGCAACCATTGGGAGGTCTTGGAACATAACTCCCATGAATGGGGTAGGGGAAGCTACCGTATATCCAGAATCTAATTCCTTCTGGTCTTTTATACAGATTACTGTAACTCTTAGCCCTTGCACCTCATTATAGTTTATTCTCCACAAAGTATCCAGAGTAAACTTTTAAAAATTTAAGTCAGGAAAAAAAAAAATTAAAGTCAGAATATGTCATTCCTCTATTCAAAACCCCTCCATCGGTTTCCTATCTCAAGGGTAAAAGCCAAAGTCCTAATTATCACCTAGAAGGTCCTCTTATAACACTTTGCACAAGACTCACTCCTTGGGGCGCCTGGGTGGCTCAATTGGTTAATCCTTTGCCTTTGGCTCAGGTCATGATCCCAGAGGCCTGGGATCAAGCCCCACATCGGGCTCCCTGCTCAGCAGGAAGACTGCTTCTCCCTCTCCCATTCCCACTTGTGCTCTCTCTCTCTAATAAATAAATAAAATCTTAAAAAAAAAAAAAAAAAAAAAGACTCACTCCTTTACCTCCGAGTCTCTGCTTTAACATCACCTTCTCGATTAAGGCTTTCCCCAGTCACCCTATTTAAAATTTCAGTACCCACTCCCACTGTACTACACCTAACACCTTTCCTATTTTTCTCTACAGACCTTATCACTATTTAACATACTATCAATTTTACTTACTTAACTGTCTGCTTTGTTCACTGCTCTATGCCCAGAACATATGGTAGCTGGCACCTGGAAGGCACTCCATAAATATTTCCTGAATAAGTCCCAAACCTTTACCATCAGCTCTCAGCTCTTGCAAAGGAGAGACCCACGTTTCCAACTATGATTAGACATCTCCAAGTGCAAATCTCAAAGACACTTAAGCCCAAAACTGAACTTATCTTCTTTGCTGCACGAAACTGGCTTCTTCTCCTCTCAACCTAGACTGCTCAAACCTTTGATTCACCTTTCATTCCTCCCACATCTAACTCATCTATAAATACTTACAATTTTATAACCCAAATTTCTTTCAAATTCATTCCCATTCTAATATCCACTACCTTATTTCAGGTCTTACTAAGTTTATTCACTTGACAGTGTTTGAGCACCCACTCCATCAAGCATTATCGTAGATACAAGGAAATAATCATAAAGAAAAGAGAAAGTTCTTGCCCATGTGGAGTTTACAATCTAGTAAGAAAACAAGGCAACCAATGATCATATACATAAAGTTTAATATAAAAAGGTACAGGGTCCTACGAAAGTATTTAAAAAGTGGTCTGATCATGTGTGTGGATATGGAGAACTTATCCTACCTAAGGGTTCCTTGGGTAAATGATGTTTGGCTGATATCTAAAGGGAACTAGTACTTAATTAGACAAAGGTATAGGGGATGGAGGTGGCAGGAGCACTGCAACCGAAAGCATGTGTCAGTTCTGGGTTCCGAGGTAAAGAAAGGCAGCAGTGCAGTGATTAAGAACATGACTTTGGAGACAGACTACCTGGATTTGAGTCACCACTTATTAGCTCTGCGACCTAGGGCAAGTTACTCAATCTCTCTGAGCTTCCATTTTTCTCATTTTAAAATGGCGATAACAGAGGCATTTACCTTACAGGGTTATTACGAGAATTAAATCAGTTAATGTATGTAAATAGCTTTGACCAGACCTTGCCACATAGTAAATACTAAGTAAGTATTATTAGTAATTAACGAACACAGCTATTCTGAGAAATGAAATGAAATAAAGCCACTGTGGTTGGGAGTGTGAGAAACTAAGCTGGAGAGATTGGCAGGGGTATAATTAAAAGGTTTTAAGCAGAGATTGACTACTATAATAAAAATCTAGGGGCGCCTGGGTGGCTCAGTTGGTTAAGCGACTGCTTTTGGCTCAGGTCATGATCCTGGAGTCCCTGGATCAAGTCCCGCATCGGGCTCCCTGCTCGGCAGGGAGCCTGCTTCTCCCTCTGACCCTCCCCCCTCTCATGTGCTCTCTCTCTCTCATTCTCTCTGCCTCAAATAAATAAATAAAATCTTTAAAAAAAAAAAAAATCTAACTGGTAAAATCTCTTGCTCTCCAGACCCCATCCTCCATACTGCCAAAAGAACAGAAACTGATCACATCAGCTCTTCCTTTCAAATTTTCAAAGGCTCCTTACCTTCGGCCTACATGACAAAAACCAAACACTTTACACAAGTTAAAAGGCCCTTTTCAATATCATTCCATTCTACCTTTATGGTCACACAGTTCACCTACTTTCCTTTCCAAACTATCTTCAACCACCAACATAAATGCACTTTATGCTTCAATATTACAAATGTCTCGATGTTCTCAACACTCTGACACTAAACATCCTTGTGGTTCTCTCCTCTGTAGTAGTCCTTTTTTCACCACTGACTGGGAATCTGGTACCACTACAGTTCAAGACATTTTCACCCACATTCAGTCTCTCTCTCCAACTGTGTTAGAATGACTGCATTTCTACAAAGTCTCCAGAAATTTGCTGTTGAGGTGGACTTATATATCAATTCAGATAATATTTTTCCCTCCTACTTCAAAGCTTGTTCCTTTCGTCTGAGACTCTATACTAAAGCCCCAAATTCTCTTTACAAAACTGGAGTTTTTAAAAAAGAGATAAAACTCTAGTCAACCCAAAAGTCAGGATCACTCCATCAAGATCAACCATGGAACCAAACATTAACTGTCCTGGAAGTCAGAATTAAAGGCATAGGTTCTTAACCAGAGGTCCACGGACTCCTCAGGGCTGCAATGTAGTTTTATGAAGCCCCTCAAATCGCATGCAAAGTGTATGTACATGCCTTTTTCTGGGGAGAGGGTTCATACCTTTCATCAGAGTTTCAAAGATATCTGTGACCTCCAAAAGGTTAAGAAGTGCTCTAGAGAAAAAGCAAAGACAAGCAAATGTGATTAAAAGAGTGAATCCTTTTCAGGGGCACCTGGGTGGCTCAGCTGGATAAGTGTCCAACTCTTGATTTCGGCTCAGGTCACAATCTCAGGGTCATGAGACTGAGCCCCATGTCCGGCTCCCCACTTGGTCGGGAGTCTGCTTAAGACTCCATCTCCCTCTCCCTCTGCTCCTCCCCCTGCTCATGCTCTCTCCCTCCCTCTCTCTAAAAATAAATAAATCCTTAAAAAAAAAAAAAGAGCGAATCCTTTTCAGGCTGTCAGGAGGGCCTCATATTCTCTCAGACTATAATACCTGAAATCGGGTCAGAGGACATTATCCTATCAAAATCAAATTTAATATAGACCTGACAATTACAGATTTTATGGAAAGAATCACTCCATAAACCAACACAAAATCCACAAAGGCAAGTCACAAGACTAGTGACTTACTCCAGGGATTTGAAAAGTGGAATTAATAGAAAGAAAATACTAAAACTTTTATTCATATTTCCTTTGTATCTCCATTCACTCAAGCGTTGGTGGTATAGTGGTGAGCTTAGCTGCCTTCCATTTAGTCAAAACTTTCTTTTCAGGGTGCCTGGGTGGCTCAGTCGTTTAAGTGTCTGACTCTTGATTTCGGCTCAGGTCATGATCTCAGGGTTATAAGATTGAGCCTGGCGGGCGCCTGGGTGGCTCAGTTGGTTAAGCGACTGCCTTCGGCTCAGGTCATGATCCTGGAGTCCCGGGATCGAGTCCCGCATCGGGCTCCCTGCTCGGCAGGGAGTCTGCTTCTCCCTCTGACCCTCCTCCCTCTCATGCTCTCTGTCTCTCATTCTCTCTCTCTCAAATAAATAAATAAAATCTTTAAAAAAAAAAAAAAAAAAAGATTGAGCCTGGCATCAGGCTCTGTGTTCCGCTGGGAGTCTGCTCGTCCCTCTCCCTCTGCTCCTCCCCCTGCTCGCACTCTCTCTCTGTCAAATAAATAAATGACAATTTTTTTGGTATGTTTTATAGCATACATGATGGTATGGCAGAACAGAATTTATTTAAGTAAATAGACATATAACAGAGGTGATTACTCAATCTTTTTTACTTGTTGCATTACGAGACCACTGATATAATCTACAGATTTCAGTGCTACCAACAGTAACTCCAGGATACACGAAAAACCACTAGAACAGTTTAGAATCCATGGGTGAGAAATCAAATTTCACAGAAAGGCTAATTGGTGTCATCCAGCATGTGTCCTCCCTACCCTCATTCTCTTTACTCCTTTTTAAAAGCTCATCAAGCTTTAAAGGATCAGTTTTCAGCTTTGGTTAAATCAGCCTGGTTTGTCCAAGATTCCCAGGATGATGTGATCAAAACATCTGATGGGAAAAACTACTTGTGAAACTACAAATGGACAACTAATCAAGATATTCTAATTCACGCTAAAATAAACTACTCTTTTCTTCTAGGAAACTAATAATCTCAACGTCAGGAAGCTACCAAGACTCCCAAAAGATACAACTTACAACAGCCCTGTGATTGAGAGTGTCACCCAGTGGTGACACCAAGAGATGCAGGGTCCATCCACGAATTGAAATGGGAAGAGATAAACCTAACCTCGGAACTGCTCTTCCAAAATATTACAGCTACGAGTGAGTTGTCTTTCTAGTGGTAAGGGGTAAGGGTAGGGGGTAAGGCTGGCGGGCCGAGAACCGCGTGAGAGAATTCGAAAAACTTTTAAATCTGAGGTATCTGTGCCTTTACTAACCCTTAAGGTCTCCGAAATCCCCGGCTTCTAAGGAGAGGCCTAGCTTCTGAGGCCTCTCCTCAGGTTTCAAAGTTAGCTCCGAGGGCGTAACCCCACCTACTAAAAGGAGTGGAAGCATTCTCTGGATCCTGTTTGAAACGCGAATAGATATAAATACACAAAGCTGCCATCATTTGCTAACGGGAATCCCAGCTTTGGACAACAGACTGGAAAGCACCGACCCAGGAAAGAAAAAGGGGTCCTGGCTCCAGCATGGGGCAAAGAGGAGGGGACCACTGACGTAATGCAGCTCTGACGAGAAATGAAAAGGGAGTATAACAGGTTGAAAGCACTTGCACATCCCGTGGGGAAATGACGGATGATACAACGATGAAGAGCCGAAATAACACAGATACTGTGTTATCCCATATCTCCGTACGGAGAAATGGGAAATTAGGGAAGGCGTAGTGGGGAAGAAGGGAGGCACAAAAGAAAAGAACTACGGCGGGAGCCAGAAAACGAAGTGGAAAAGCCTGCAAGATGAACATGCAGTAAAAGGCGCAAGCCACCCGGCAGAATTCAGTCCCCAGAAAAGTCTAATTCAGCCTTTCCCCGCCTCACGGTACCTTCAGTTTATGGAGCTCCACCGTCTCCGCCGCCATCTTGTTACCCCTCCAGTCCACTAGGCCCCCACCCGCTGCCTCCGCTTCCAGGAGCTCCCGCCTAGGCGCAGATAACCACGGCCGACCAATCGCTGTCACTCTTACTCCCACCTCACACTATCAACTCCCCCCATTAGTCAATAGCGGACGTCGCTCTCACTCCTCCAGGCAGCTTTCCCCACCTCTCTCAAAAGGTGGGACAGGGAGAGGGGCGGGTTCTGAACGTCCCGACGGCGGAAATGGCGACCAATTGCGCGTCCCCGTTGCAAACTGCCAACCAATGGGTGGCGGCAGCGCTGATTCTGTTCCACGAATAGGGAGAGCGCAGATGGGCGAGGACAGCTGCTTCCTGGAGACCACAGGTGTGGAAGCGAACGCCGCGCTTCGAGTCGGACGGGCTTCTGAAGCCAGCAGGTACGGGGTGCCAGGAGACTGGAAAATGGGGCTGAGGAAAAGTGGTGCGAGGCGAAAGGTGGTGGAGGGCGGGGGGAGTTAGAGCGTCGGCAAGTTAAATACCGAGAGGAGCTCTGAAGAGAGCCCTGAGGATAGCCGGTGAACGACAAACGAGAGGGAAACTGGGAGGAGCATGGGGCGGGTTCAATACTAGGGTTTAGGGAATTTTAGGTAAAGACGGGCGAGCAAGATCTGCTTCTCAAGTAGGCATCAACAAGCACGATTTTAAAGGGCCAAGTTCAGACGATCAAAGCCGCTCCTGGAATCGGGGATAGGGCTCCGTCTCTCGAGATGCTAAGCTCAGGTCCCTTCCTAGCTCAATCCAAAAGCCATTGGGTAAATACCTGGCAGCGCCCTTCGCTTGAGAAATAGATTGGGATGCGGCCTGCTTACATGCCAAGTGGATGAGAGACAGGACGGGCAAGCCCCAGAGGAAGAGGTGGGGATTAGTAGTTTCGTCCCCTCTGTCCTTATTAGTGGTTCTTTGTTTTCCCTGCTGCCCTAAGTCCCTGCCCCAAGACTAGGCTTACCCCTTCAGGTTACAGTTGAAGTCTAAGGATCAGAGTAAAGATTACCAATAATGTCTCTAAGAGTAGAGAGGACTCGTCTTGCCTTTTAAGTTTTCTTTCCTAAGTCTTCAGTTTTTCCTTTGTGCACAACAGGGAAGTTCTTTTATTCCCAGTAGAGTTCAGGGGATTTGGGCTATTCAGGAGACAACTTGGGGGAACAAATTCAAAAAGAGGTTGAGAGGAAATTGAGTTGGACTCCTGCCTGATCCCCCACGGCGGTAGGATGAACGTGGGGGTGGCACACAGCGAAGTAAACCCCAACACTCGAGTGATGAATAGCCGGGGCATCTGGCTGGCCTACATCATCTTGGTAGGACTGCTGCATGTGGTTCTACTCAGCATCCCCTTCTTCAGCATTCCTGTTGTCTGGACCCTGACCAACGTCATCCATAACTTGGTGAGCACTAAACCACACCCTTATACCGAACCCAGGCCTTTCCCAACCAAAAACAAAATCACTGATTATTTGGGGATTTATGTCTTCCTTTTGAGATCTCAGCATAATTCTTGGGCTGAAGGACTACTTTCTGCCTGCTCACACTGCCCCCTTCCCTCCTCCCAGGCTATGTATGTCTTCTTACATACGGTGAAAGGGACACCTTTTGAGACCCCTGACCAAGGAAAGGCTCGGCTACTGACACACTGGGAACAGATGGACTACGGGCTCCAATTTACCTCTTCCCGCAAATTCCTCAACATCTCTCCTATCGTACTGTGAGTCCGGGGGGAGATATGGGAAATGCTCCAAGTGTCAAGGAAAAACCCCCACAGGGAAGCTTTAAAAAAGCAGACTACTCACTTAGACCCTTTGAAGATATTATGGCATGGTCTAAATCTAGGGAGAGCAATAAAAAGTAGAAGATAGTAATCAAGCATTCCTTGCTGCCCCTTTGGTGGTAGGGGAATGGAGAAAGGACTGAGAAAACACCCAAGCAAAACCAAATGGTTTTACACTTCCAAAGGAAGAGAATAAAGCAGAACTGATATAAATCTGTGAAAACTAACTGTGGGGAATGGAAGCAAAGGGACTCTAACAATCATATAGACTTCAGCTGTCATTTGCCACGTCATTAACAATTAAAAAACACTCTAACTTATAAATCTCTAGCTAAAGGTGCTGATTATCTTCCCAACCCCAAAGTAAATACTGTTAATTTAACTGGAATATTTTCAGATATTCTGGGACTACATGCAATAAAACCGGTGATTTCAAATAGAAGAGAAAGTCACTGCAAAGTCATAAATATGGATAGGGAAGGCCAACTTCACTTAACCCATTTCTTCTCTCCCCAGCTACATCCTGGCCAGCTTCTACACCAAATATGATGCTGCTCACTTCCTCATCAACACAGCCTCATTGCTCAGCGTACTGCTGCCTAAGTTACCCCAATTCCATGGGGTTCGTCTCTTTGGCATCAACAAATACTGAGGGATGGGGCTGGGGTAACACTGGACCAAAGGACTTAACATCCTTTCCTTCTCCATATTGTCTTCTGTGTTTTGAAAGCCCGAGAACTATATAACCTTTCACAAACTCCCAGGAAAAAAACAGATCGGAAAATGGGGCTCCCTGGGCCCAGCCCTGCTAAGAGCAGATTTCTTTGAATCAGGAAAGGTGGAAAAGATAAGGGCCAAATCACTCTCCCTCGCAGCAGGAAGCCATGTTTGAGCAGTTTGGTGATTAAGTTTTTCCAGATCTTCCACCTGCACCACCTTCCAGCTCTGTTTTGCTATGTATTTTCCTTATAATAAAGATAATTTTTTTTTTCAGATATGGCTACAGTTTGGTCAGCAGGAAGGGTAGGGAGATGTCCTCATAAGGCTGAGGAAGAAACAGGGAATAGCAACTTACTGTATAAAACTTCTCTAAGATATTTTTTTTGTCCCCTCTCCCTTGGTCCAGTAGGAGGTGCCCTTCACTCAGCTAACACTTAGTAGGGAAAGAATTCTCAAGTGAGAAAAAGGGCAAAGAAGAGAGGGAAAATACAGGTTGCCAGTTATATATTTATAGAAAGATAATCCCCTGGCTTTAAATAGATATGTACATACAAATATGAACAAACTTAAAAAAATACAAACCCTTGGATCATAAGGGGGCTTCTGGGAGCCCCTTTATCCTTCCCCCTCACCCAAGGGCAGAGGGCATGAGTCTGCTTTTTTAAAAATTATTAGTTTTGGCCATCCCTGCAGCAACAAGCATGAAGTTGAGTGATTACCCACAAGGTGAATGTCAGGAAAAATTCAAAGTTCCCACTCTCTGAACTCTTATGTATAATCTCCTATAATTAGGGCTACATGCTTTCTTGTTCTCTTTTAACTAGTATGTTGGGGTAAAGGAGGGGGCTCCCTCCTGAAATAGGTCATGAAATTATAAGATAGACTCGTAGTTTAAAAAGAGGGGGGAAAGTGTCATCTGCTCTAGAAGCAAAAGACAAAGGCATACAGACCCCAGGGAAATACCAGTTCACACACTACCGTGGGAGATATTGTCCAGCCCAGGTCCGGGCTCTAGGTTCTTTGCTCTAGCCACCCCCTATTTCTTTGGTATTGTCAGAAGACAAGATTCAGTTCCTAGGTGCTGGTGGAGGAGGGAGAGTGGTTCCGGGGCTTCCTACAAGTACTGAGTGAACAATTTGGGCTTAAAATTTTCCCTTTTTTAAATATTTAAAAATAAACAAGTCAAAACTCCATCCTGTGCTATACACAGCCCTTTTGACTCCCTGACATTGATCTGAGGAAAGAAGAGAAGGGGTGTCAACGTTGGAAGGGCCTCCTCACTTTCTTCCGCCGCTTCGGTTTGGCTTCTCCCTTGGGTACTGTGCTGTTGGGCTTAGAGGCTGCAGTGGCCCCAGGGCCAGGCTGAGGAGCTGCAAAGAAGTTCCCATTGGACATCTGGCCTGGGGGTACTTGAAAGATCCGGCTCAAGAAATCCTGAAGGTCAGCAGGAGGGGCATCTGGGGTTGCTCTGAGAGGAAAACAGAAGACATTATGAGGCAAGAGCTATTAAGAGTTATATGGTTACCGGTGTTACCTGTTTATACCTAAGTTAAAGATACACTGGAAGAAAAAAAAAAAAGATATACTGAGCCAGCTGCCAAACTTCTTAAGGGTAAGACATCTAGGTGTCCTAAGCAGCATGTCATCTGAAATCATATTGCGAACTACACTAGTGGGTAGATTATTGGAAGAATTAACACCTACCTCTGCCGCCCACTTGTGCCTGGAATCCGAGAACCAAATGAGATGTGATAGGGGACTCTGTGGGTATCTGGGGAGATTCCCACACGCTGGCATCCAGCCCACTCTACAAGCATGAGAAATAATTAGCCAAAACATCAAAGTTTTGAGCCTACATGAGCTAATATTTCTAGAGAACAGAAGTATACCTGTGATGTCATACACCTTTCCATCCATCAGTGCAAAATAGGTGATCTTGAGGCCCAACATGCTTGACTCTGCCCAAAAGTCTCCTTCCTCAGCAGGATGCAGCCTATTACACTCAGCACAGTATCTGGCACTCTTAGGTTCCCGGTCCATTTCAAACCTCCTACAACCCAACAAAAGGACAGTTCCTTTTAATTTGTCAAGCCTACGATACTGTTATAGTATCATCATTATAATCGCCTCTCGGCCTTTTGGCTAAGATCAAGCATATAGTATTATTATTGACAAATATGGCTAAAATATCTAAAATTATCTCCACTCAGTTGTTACATATGTCTACAAACACCCGTACCCTCAACCTTCTCTCTCAAAAGTAAAAGTAATACTTTTTTCTCACTACAAATTCAAATCCCCAATCTCTTGACACTATGGCAAAAGTAGAAACCTCAGGGTCTTTTTACTCATCAGCTGTATCCCCCAACTACCAGTAATACTCACAAGGAAGTCTTTGGCTACCCAATGCCTAAGCTGTGGCTGTCCCATCCCTGCCCTATTTCATACCTATGCTTTCCCTGGCATCGGCTGCACATCATAGTATTCATTGCCTCTTTGAGGTCATCCTGCAGCTTGGACAGAAACTCATTCACTGAACGGCTCAGCTCATTCTCTGCCATTCGTTTCCTAAGAGAAAAAAGCCTTTGTAAATCAGAAGGTATTGAGCAGGGAACAAAGGGAGATGAATCTTTTAGCCTCTTGAGGCCCCGGGCCAGCTAGAAAGATAAGCAACCCCAGTTCTCTCCGCCTCAGAGAGCCTCATCCACAAGTCCAGGGAGCTCTACTATGAAGATTACTCATTTATCCCACCTGACAATTTCCCATTTCCAACTTACATTTCATATTCCTTCCGCCTTTCAGGGTTGCTGACAATGTCCCAAGCTGCCCGCAAAACCTTGAAGGCCTCCTCTGCCCGGGGATGATGATTTTTGTCAGGATGAACCTACCAAGACAAAAGATTTCATCACAAATCCATTCCAACCCTCTCCCCAACTTAGGTCAAAATACCCTCATTATCAGGATGCCTGGGTGGTTCTGTGGGTTAAGCATCTGATTCTTGATCTCAGGGTTGTGAGTTCAAGCCTGGCGTTGGGCTCCACCTTGGGCTACACACTGGGCGTGGAACCTAATTAAAAAAATAATAACAACCCTCATATCAAAGGGTTCTCTTTCACCACCCTTTTAGAGAATCAATACAGCTTAATGACTAATTGCTCTGGCTCTGCAGCCAGATACGGGATCAAGTTCTATCTCTGTCACTATTAACTATATGACCTAGAATATTATATCTATCATGGATTACTGGGAGAATACTCACAACATATATAGTACAGGATTTGGCAGTAGGGTGATCCACCATCTCAGTGTGCCTGGGACTGTCCCAGTTTTGGCACTGAAAGTTCATGTCTCAAGAAACCCTCAATCCTAGGCAAACAGGGATGGTTGGTCACCCTACCTGGTACATGCATACTAAGCCCTCACATTTTAACTGTCAATCATAAAGTAAGAGTTCCAAAGATATTACATCCTCAAACTCATTCTAACTAGAAAATTCTCATATGTCCTTCCTATAATGGTTTGCCTTTCTGTCCCAGAAATGAAATAGCATATTGTGATCCTCACAGGCTTTTTATCCACCTTTCAGCCTTTTCTCGAAGACAAATAGTATCCTCACCTCCTACAGCTTCCTGATTGTTCCCATCCTCCTTTTCCGAAAGTGCAGAATAAAGCTAGTCTCCTAATGATGCCAAATAAATAGAATGCTGTTAAATCTCCACGTACCCATGCTTATAGGACAGCCTTTTAGTCCTGGTCACTCTGAGGCTTAATAAGGGCAGTGAGAGTTTCTGTAAAAGCAGCCCACAGACAGTGGCCCAGAACAAGAGAATACTTTGAGGGGTAGGGCAGGTGTGTTTAGGATCAGGGAACTTTATCTCTACTCCAAGAAAGCAAGTTGAAAATGAGAATTTTTCTAAGAATGCTATTCCCCAAGAGAGGATGTCTGCTAAAAGACATGAAAGTGAGAAAAACACTCTACTGCTAGTAACAATCTGAGTGTAAACTATCATTCCCCACTCTTAAGAATATCCCAGTCTAGGGGCGCCTGGGTGGCTCAGTCGTTAAAGGTCTGCCTTCGGCTCAGGTCATGCATGATCCCAGGGTCCTGGGGATCGAGCCCCGCATTGGGCTCCCTGCTTGGCGGGAAGCCTGCTTCTCCCTCTCCCACTCCCCCTGCTTGTGGTCCCTGTCTCGCTCTCTGTCAAAAAATAAAATAAAATCTTAAAAAAAAAGGATATCCCAATCTATCCACTAAGGGGCATGCATTTCCCACCAAACTAATTTAGTCCTCTGCTAAGTTACAGGCCTGGTACCTTACTGTGTCTTGAATGGTTAATGGACACCTTGGTTACCCATTCCTCTTTGTTGTCATGCAGTCCTTGAGGTAATTTACACACTGTGATAATTTTACCAGTCCAGTTCCATACACTCAAACAGGCCTCTGATGGAATTTACACACATTACTTATAGTCATAATATAGTTTTACTTACAAAAAAAGCCGTAATAATCATATCTAAAAATATCAAATTAGTATCTAGTAATAGCAATTTACATGCTTGTATTAAACCATTTCTCTCAAGCAAATGGGGCATCACAACTGCCACCTGTACCACCCGCCCCTTTATCAATAAAAGCAACCATATCATGGGGCGCCTGGCTGGCTCAGTCAATAGGGCCATGGGACTCTTGATCTCAGGGTTGTGGGTTTGAGCCCCACATCAGGTATAGAGATTACTTAAAAATGAAATCTTAAAAAGAAAAACAACAAAAACCGTATGTTCATGTATGACCTACAGATGCACATGCCTCTCTATGGTTTATGTTCCACTCTCTTTCCCTTTTCCACTCTAGATTGCTGGTCTTGAAATACTTTGTTTTCTTTCACATGCACTCCCTGAATCTTCCCACACTAAGTCCACACTTGGCTCTCTGGGATAGATTGTTGGATTTCACCCTGTTCAAAAACCCTCATTTGTTCAGGGTAGAAGAATTGACAGGCTTTCTGATTAGGCCTCTTCTCCACCCTAGTTAGAGGGACTTCACCTGGATATTCCAGGGTGAGTGGTCCAACACTGATAGACCAGGTTCATTTCTTTTCATTAAGAATCTCATGACAAGGGGCACCTGGGTGGCTCAGTCGGTTAAGCATCTGCCTTCAGCTCAGGTCATGATCCCGGGGTTCTGGGACCAAGCCCCTGCATCCTGGCTCCCTGCTCAGCGGGGAGTTTGCGTCTCTCTCTTGCCCCCCCCCCTCCCCCCCCCCCCGCCTCATGCACTCTCTCTAGTGCTCTCTCTCTCAAATAAATAAATCTTTTTTTTTTTTTTAAATCTCATGACAAAAAGCTTAAAATGAAGGGAAAGTCAGATCCCATAGTAGAGGGGAAAAAGTCTTTATGACTATTTCCTAAGAATTAATGTTACTCCAGCTTCAAGTTGACTTTTTACTCTGCCTTCTCTTTATCATACTCTCCCTAAAATTGGAATAGAAAATACGAGCACAAAAGAGGAACATGAAACACGGGAAAGGTACTCACCATCACTGCCAGCTGCCTATAGGCCTTCTTCAGTTCAACATCAGATGCTGTGACTTCAACCCCCAACACATGGAAAGGGTTTAGCTCATCCTCAGGAACCCCAGCCATGGTCAAGAGTCGAGCCACTTCCTCCTCAGGCTGGCAGTAGCGACCATCTGCTACAGGTGCATTCCCCTGCCTGTTAGTCCTTGGCTTGACCCAAGGCAACTCCAGCCAGCCCCACTGAAACATTTTTACCAACTGCTGCCATGGCCTGCTATCTCTCAGCAGAATCAGGCAATGCTGCAATTTGGGAAAATCCAGCCAAGAAAAGAGCCAAGTGGCTTTACCCCTCCAGCCTAACCAGTCACCCAGTCCCACCAGAAACCGCCAGCCCAACTGTAGACAGCCCAACAAGAGGGCCAGAGCCAGAAGCAGCAAAGCACCCAGTAGCCTAAGAAAACGGGTGAACAGCCCTGCCCCATAGTAACATCCTTGGCTCAGAAATTGGAACATCACCTGGGCCCAGCCCCCCAGCCGCCCTGCCCAGACTCCCAACCAGACTCGAAAAAGGTCCAGATCACTGCCTTTCAGCTGCCTGCATGCATAGATGAGATGGCCACAAGTTTCCACGTACTCTCCCACCAATACCAGCAGTTCAATCAGCCACCAGAAGCCTGCCTGTCCAAGCTGACACAGTTCCTCTGCTCCCCATAATCCCAGGCCTCTGCGCTTATCTGCCTGACTTCTTTTCCGGCCCAGCCGATGTCGGCCAGGGGACCTGGGATCTCTGCGTCCACCCTCCCGAGTATCCTCCTTGGCCGGGATGCGGTGTCGCTGTCGCCGGGGTGGCGGTTTCTTCGCACTGGGCACACGTGAAAAATCACTGGGGAACTTAAGAGGTTCCTCATCATCATATTCCTCTTCCAATTCTTCATCTTCCCCCAAAACTGGAGAGGTACAATGGTGGCAAAAGTTGCTAGAAGAGCTATCTCCTCCCTCAGAGTAAGGCCCTTCAGGGATTCCAGGGGTTCCCTGGCAGTTGCAAGCAGATGGAATGGAAAGAAAAGAAGGGTTCCCATCCTCCTGGTACCCAGCCTCATTCTCTCTTGAGAGTTCCTGGTCCACTCCTGACTCTTCTTCTGAAGATGCCTCACTCTGGTCAGGGTCCTCTCCATCCCTAGGGGGTCCTGGACCCCTTGGGGGGCCATGGCTTGGATCCGACCAGTGGGCTGGGTTTGGGGGCTGTGTGTACTTAGGACTAGAGTGCTCTGTGAGGCAGCAGGTACCATTAGGAGCAGGCCCCGCTGAGTCCCTGAGTCCTGAGAATGAAAGTATTTCAGGGTCCACAGAGGATCCTAAAGTCCTGAAGGAGGCACCACCCCTGTGGTGGGCTCCACACAACCCTCCTTCTCCGGGGTGCTTCTGGGCCATGACCCCGGGGCTTCCTGAGGATTTTAGGTCACAGCCATCATGATAAGTCCTGATGCCTGTAACAAAGGTATCAAGGTGGGGATGATCAGGATTGAACCAAGAGAGGGGTTAAATAACCTTAAATTGGGGATATAATTAATGCACCCATCTCCCTTGTTTTCTCAAATTTTTCTGGGGCGTTCGTTATCCCTACCAATAAGCCAATACTACATTAACCACAACCGTGCTCCCCCCCTCAAAAATCCCCTTAGTTTTTCTTCTTTCCCCAGAAAGCTATAATCCAGAATCAGGGAAATAGAGAGGTACCGCAAAGGGTGTGGCCCGGGGTTCACTCTTGGGTAAAAAGGGAAAGACGACCGGAAAGGGGGGCCGCAGGCTTCCAGAAAAGGGTGGGGACCGTGCGGCTCTTAAAGAAAACCTGGGGGGCGGAGCTTAGGGTTGCCCCTGAGAAAGACATCCAGGAAACCTTGGGCTAGGTAGTGGGGGCGAAGGTAACGTACCCGAAGAGCGGCGGTAACTCCTCCCCCTCGAGCAGCTGGGCCTAGGGCCAGGGGGAGCTACGAGAGCAGCTCCCCCGGCTCCGCCTCCCGCTCACGCTCTGCTTCCGCCTTCCGTCCCCGCCGTGGCCGCCGACCTACGCCTACTTCCACTTCCGGGGTCACCCGGGAAGAGACGGGAAGGAAACGAAAAAGCCGTTGGCGGAGGCGCGAGCCAGTCGAGCAAGCTCTGAGTCAAATCGGAGGAGGCGGTCCTGAGGAAGCACTGGCTGGCCCCGCCCCTTAAAGGGCTCTCTGCTGCCACCCTCCGGGTCCTGGAGTGATACCCCCGAGGCTGCACCGCTGGTGGGCGCTGCAGCAGTGCCTGCGGACGGGGGACAGATTTTTCAGGGTTCCTCAGGCTGTATTCGTAGGCTTTGCCGAGACTGGGAGATGGAGGACAGCCACCGAGCCACAGTCTGTTTCCCTTGCAGACAAAACCAGGGAGCGTAGAAGAGCCACCACCCCGATCCTTTCCCGGCTGCCTGTAGCGAGGACAGAGGTCCTTTTGTATCATGCGGAGGTGGAGCAGAGGGGAGGACGCCCCGGGCCCGCCCCCGCCCTGGCCTCCCTGCACTGCCCGTTCTTTCCCAGCAATCCTCGGCCTCCCCAGGGCCTGACCCAGCTGGCGAACTGCCCGGTGTAACTGCAGCTCCCACGGCCCGGATCCGCCCCTCGGGACGCAGCTCCAAGCACCGTCAACGGAGCGGCTCCGGGCGACTAGGAGCGTAGCTCCGCTGGGCTCAGGACCCGAGCGGAGTGCCAAAAACCACTGCACTCATCTACATGCTGTTTTGCGTCTCATTTGCATACCGAGCTGCACTCGGTCGACGTCGACACGCGCTCCCGCCCCCACGCAGACCCGGCTTGGGTCCCCTCCTCGGCACGCGCCTCTGCCGTTAGTCCCCCTTCCAGACCCCGTCTTGCTCCGCAAGTTTTTCCGCCCTTGAGCCCCTCGCCGGCTCCCCCAGTCCTGTAAAAGCCCCTTCCCCGGGTCCCTGATCTCGACCACCGGGTTCTCCAGAAGACAATACTCCAATTATCTGGGAAGTGGAAGAAACCAAGTGGGGCTAGGGGGGCTCTGGGACCCCAGTTGGGGCTTTGAGAGCTTCTAGTTGTCGAGTCTTCGCCTAAGTATTCAGAGACCTTTCCCCAGACTTCTTGCGGTGTCCCCAAAACCGTTCCCTGCTATGGTCGGGGGGCCTCTGGTCCCAGCTTAGAGCAGTGGCCAAACTGGGTCCCCCCCACACACAGGGAAAAGAGTTGGAGGGGCCCGCCCCGTGATGTCACCCTCCACACACCCTGTCCCCTTCCTCCACCCCCCAGGCTGGTTGCATTTAGCTCACGGGGCTTGGGCTTCGACTTGGAAGAGTTTAGGGGGCAACGAACAGAGTGACCCTGGGGGTGCCCACGCCCGACAGCCGCCCCGACGCCTAGGACCTCCGGGCAAGGATGCAGCAGGGGGGTTAGGGAAGCACCCCCGCCTCTCCTGAGCCCTGGCAGGGTGGTGAGTAGTTAACACTTCTTCCCCAATATGTCCTTGTTTAGAGTCCCTAGACTTCCAAGCGGATTGAAGAGAGGAGCCCCAAGGATTCCCCACGCCAACACTCTAGCTTGTTAGGACCCTGATGTCCAAAAGAAGACAGATGAAAGCCCCTGCATCCATCCTACCCCCCTCCCACAGTGCCCCTAATGCCAGCCCCGCCTTGGTGTTTTCCTTTCAGGAGCTGAATTCAAATCCCACTGGCAGCCATGTAACCCTTGGGCAAGGGAGGGGTAGGAAAAGTCCCACCAATGTCCTGAGAGGAGGAGCAAGAGGCTACCAGGATGTGAGATGTCTGTGGGCAAGGTGCCTGCTTAGTCCAAGAGGGACCATGGGAATTGGACTGTGGCCTGATGCACCTTCCCCCAACAACTCCATCTCCACATGAAACTGAGGCTTCAGAACCTTGACAAAGTGTGGGGACTGTCTCTACTTGATTCCTTGTCCCAAACTTTTGGTGTCTGTTTCTTTTCTCCCCTCTTCCTTCCCTGGGGTTGGAGCAGCTGTCCAGAGACCCCACCATGACTCATTCTCTCCTCTTTCTCCTCCTCCCCCCTCAATTAACCCTACCTTTCCCAGTCCAGTGAGGCAGTATTGAGTCCCAACTGCAGATGGGGCAAGATTTCTTTTTAGCTGGAACAAGCTGCTGGGCCTTTAGCGCCCAGTCCCACTAATGTCCCTGGGCCCCTCCTTCCACTGACTTAGGACTTCCTACTCTTCCCAACCACCCTGGAAAGCTAGGGAGCAGATAAAGTGTCATAACTTTATAAGATTTTAGTTTAAGTTTTACTTAATGTCCTTGTTTCAGAGGGTTGTAAAAAGACAGCTGGCTCCCCTTGACCCAATCCTGTAGATTTTTTCAGTTACCCCAGCAAGGCCATGCTCCCTCCTGAAATTGGCCTTTCTTCATAAGAAGTAGAGGTACAGAATCCTCAAGATTCATGGGCACCTGAGTTCCTGCCCCCTACCCCCTTGCAGGTTTCCCAACCCCCTCAAGATATTCATGGATGGATGAGAGGAGCTGACACTGACCTTCCCCTCTGGGATCACCTTTTCTTCGGCCATGGAGGAAGCCTTGTTGCCCCTGGCCATGACCTCTGACCCCAGGCCCTTTAATCAACAACTCCCAGAGCCTCCAGACCCAAGATGTGTCTTGGAACCCCAGGACAATCCTGAACTGGCACCCGCCCTGGTGTGTGCTCTTTGTTGCTGCTTTGGAATCATCTACTGCTGCTTCGGTGAGGGCAGGGCCAGGATTCTGGGGGGCAGCTGCCCAAAACTGTCATCCTCAAGGATGATGCCAACTTTCTCCTTTGCTCCTGGGCCACCTCTACTCCTCTATCAGGGATGCCTACCTTCATGCTGCTCTTGCCAGCTCATCTTGCCCCCGCCCCATATCCATGCCCTCTAGCTCTGACCCCTGGCAACTCTCACTTGCCTCTCCCTTCCCTCCTACCTCAAAACTCCATTCCCACATTATCCTCCATGTTTAAGCCTTCTTCAACCCTTCCCCAATAACCTAAATCAGCCTGTGCTGACTTCTTCCCATCTACCATCCCTGGAAGTACTACACCTTTTTTTCCATATTTACTCCACACAGTGTATCCATCTTATCTCCTGATTTTTCCTCCCACCCCCTCACAGTTTTTGAAAGGTCCCTGCCTTCCCTGAGATGATCCCTTTCTGCCCCTTGCCTTGAGGTCCCTGGGTTGCTGCTCCTGTCTTCTGCTCCTCCGGTTAGCCACTCCTCTCCCTTCTAATTCATCAGAGCCATCCCTGTAGATGTCCCCTTTCTGTCTCTCAGTGCCTCCTGCCTCCTTTCCCAGGCTACCGCTGCTTCAAGGCAGTAATGTTTCTCTCGGGCCTGCTGTCAGGAGCTCTGGTGATCTTCCTGCTGTGCCACAAGGAGCGAGTGCTAGAGACACAGCTGAGCCTGGAGGTGAGCGCGGGCATTGCGCTGGGCATCGGACTCCTCTGTGGCCTGGTCACCATGTTGGTTCGCAGCGTTGGGCTCTTCCTGACTGGTCTCCTGCTAGGCCTAACCCTGGGTTCCGGGGCCCTGCTGGGCACAGAGCCCATCTACCAACCACCTTCAGCCTGGGTGCCGGCTGGGGGGCTGGTGGGGCTGGCACTGCTGGGAGCCCTGCTCACGCTTCGGTGGCCACGTCCGTTCACAGTTCTAGGCACAGCCCTGCTGGGTGCTGCGGTGCTGGTGGCCTGTGCTGACTACTTCCTAGAGGGGCTGGCACTGGGCAGTCGGCTGGGCCAACGCTTGCAGGCACTTCCAGCCTTGCCTCCTCTCTGCTGGTATAGCTGGGTCTTGCTGGGCACCTGGCCAGCCCTGGGGGCCCTTGGGGCCCTAGCCCAGTGGAAGCTCATGGATGAGGAACATGGAGGCCACGCCAATGGTGAGTTAGTGCCATGGTACAGAAGCAGCCAACGTGTGCCTTCTCGTGTCCCCAGTTCCCAAACTTGACGGGGTGCGGCGGGGGAGAATTATACTTAGGGGTGGCGGTGTCTAAGGTGAATAAGGCAGGGCACTGAAAGGAAGTTAGAGCTGGAGGAGCCAACGGTCTGGGTAAGAATGAGGAAAAATTGTCAGAGGAGCAGAAGCAGGGAGGAGTTAGTTACTGGGGACTGTTATGGAAGGAAAGGAAGGTCTCGGGGAAGTCCAGGAGGAAAGTGTAGGAGGATTCCAAAGAGTTTCTATTAGAATAATCAGGGGGGAAATGAGGTTTGAGAGAGACAGAACAGGGAGATCAAATGGGTTTCTCTAGAGGGTGAGGGTGTTTGGGGGTGGGATTCAAGGTCTAAAGAGGCCTCCCTGAGTCCGTACGGCCCCCTCCCAAGCAGTGGTCTTGAGCCACCAGCGAAGGCATCTTCAGCTCCTTCGGATCCGTCAGCAAGAGGCCAAGTGGCATCGGACATCCCCTGGGGTGGGGCTCTGTGAAGGCAGCTACCGGCGCCAGCTTCCCCCCCAACGCCCGGAGCCCTGCTGATAGTCTGGCTCCCGTGAGTGAGGGGAGGGGCACACTTGGGGATGGGGCAGAGGGCATATGGGGATGGTCACGGTAGGAGGTGGGGGCTCTGACCCAGGCCCTTCCTTCAGCCCTCTCTGCCCTGTGCCTCTCCAGAGTTATCTCCAGAGCCTTCGAGAGCGCCAGCTGGGACCAGGCACCCAGGCCACAGCCCCCCACACCGTCCTGGATCTGGATTCTGACTGTGGTTCCACTGTACCCCTCACCACACCTTCTGGTTCCACCCAGACCTGAGCCTAAACCTCCACTGATGCTTCCACCCCTAGCAAGGGCCTTGGAACACCAAGTGTGCAGGACCTGAGCCCACAGGACCCTCACACAAACTTCCCCACCTCTCTCATTGGGGATAGAATCTGTATTCCAACCCAGACCAGCCCTGTAGGGATATGTTTCAGGGACAGATAAAGGGGAATCTTGTGGGGAGGGGAGAATGGAAGTATGAGTACCTACCTCTGTCCAATAACAGAGGTGCCCTGGCCCCTAAAGTAACTGACTTCCGAATTCCCTCCCAACCAAGGAGGGCCCTTACCCAAAAAGCCTTTTATATACTTGCCTCAGTGTGCCTCACAATGGTAAAATAAGGGTTTTTGTTGTAGGACCTACAGAAAACCAGGAAGCTCCCTAAAGCACTCAATAGCTATTTGATGGGGAGAAGGGCACAGAGGAGCTCTAAGATCACCTAATCCCTACACCTCTCATTAGCAGGTGGTTGGCTCCTGGTTAGCCTTTCCTCCTGGGTCCCATAGGCTCAAGTCCCCTTCTCCTACCTCAGTTGAGAGTACTGTCCTCCATGGTGCTTCCCTTTCTCTCCTTAATGTGGGGAAGACCACAGGGCAATGCGTGGTGCAGAACCTGCCTCCCCCCAAAGCTGTCTACTTGCTCCAAGGAGAGACCATTTGCCCACATGCCAGAGTCTTGCCCTTTTGCCCAGAGTAGCCTGGTCTTCACGGCTGCATCGGAGACAAGTGCCTTCTCTGCTTCTCACTGTAGGTGATGCTAATCTCCTTAACTAGAACTTTGTCCCAGCCACCAACCCATTCTAACTCCCTCCTCTGATTCTCCTGCTCAGAGTCTGTTCCCTGGTTCCCCAGACAGCATGAAGGAAGATATCTTCCTCTCCTGGTCAACAAAGCTATGATGGGAGGGAGGAAGAACACGGAGCATGTGAATAAAATGGCATTGAACACTGAACCGGGGAGTCCAGCCCCTGCTGTTGCTGCTCTTTTCTTTCTCTGCACCCCCAAACAGCGAGACTGACAAGTCCTCTGGTCCCCTAAAGATCTGATACGGCTATCCTTATCAGACTGGACGACCGGACTCACAGCTACACACACACACAGCCAGAGGAAGAGCTGTTCAGTCCTCTCTAATGAGCATGGAGTTAGCCTTTATTAAGCACAAATGTGCCAGACATTGTGCCCTGCACTTCACAAACAGTATTTCATTTAATGCAGAAACCCTGCAGGATTGGTATTGACCTTATTTTGCAGATGGGGAATCTGAGGCTCATGAGGTTAATTAACTTGCCCAAAGTCATAAGCAAGTAAGTGTGATTCTTAAAGGGTTCCAAAGCACTTGCTCATTTTACTGGCCATGCCATTTTCTTGCACTTTATCTAGGAAGAACAGGACCCAGGCATTTAGCTTCCCAGCTGCTGCCACCCGTCAGCCAAGGGCCTGAGTGATGCCTTCCTTCTACCACTGTCTTCCAGAGAGTAGATAACACAGTTCGAAGTGTTATCTAGGGTGGAGAAGAAATGTATAGAGTTGGGAGCTGACTCAGAGTTAGGGAGTCAATGCCCAGGAGGGCAAGAGCACAGAGGCGTGGTGGCTAGAGCTGGGACATTTAGAGACCTGAGGTCTATGGTTCATGCCCCTGCTGCAGCCTGGCAGCCTAGTGAGGCAACATTTGATTCACGCCTTAGGCCTCTGGGAGGGTGACATTACCAGGGAATGAAAGGATGGGGGAACCTGTGGCTGAGGGGGTAATGTCCACAATGGGGTCTCCGGGTGGGTGGTCAGTGTTCAAGGTGGTATCTATGGCTGAGTAAGTGGTGTCCACAGTTGTTCCTGTGGCAGAGTGGTCAGTGCCTGTGGCTGAAGGAGTGGCAACTCCACCTGACAGAGTAGGGTCTGAGGTCTGGGGATGACAGTGCATCCAATTGCGGGCGGTATCTCTGGGATAGCCTTTCTCTACCCGAAGCTGCCTGTTGAGGCGCCAGTATTGTTTACCCTTGAAGAAGTAGACATGGCCATCCCGCCAACTCATAGCAGCGGAGGGCTGGTTTGGCACCCCCGTAAACAACCCTTTGATTGGTTTAGGGTAGTGGCTGAAGTCAGTTCGGGCCAGCTCATCCCACTGCCAGTACCCGGAGCCCTAGGAGTAGGGTGGGTAGGGAGAAGAAGAGGATAAGGAGAGAGCTCAAGGATCCCCCGATCTACCCCCAGCTGCAAATGATCTATCTTCGAGAGCAAGTCTGCTTCTCAGTGTGAGGTAGCCCACCCCTCCTAAGAAGGGATTTGCCCTTGCTTTGAACTTTATACCTTAAAGAGGAACACCTTTTGGTTGAAAGGCCAATAGAGAGCTGCATCCAGGTTGGGTTCTACCCTATTCAGCTTCTTGGGGAAGCCAGGAGACATCTTGAAATTAATATAGCGCCACACCTTGTTTCCTGAGAGCAGATAAGGAAAGAACAAGTTACGTCTGTCTTGAGGTGATAGCTTTTGGTTCTCCCATTCCACCCTTCCAGAAACTTCTCATCTCTCCCTCCCTTTTATGGCTTCTTTAATGGTAGGCCCTCCTCAGGTAACACACTGTAAACCAGTCCCTTTTACCCTTAAAGAAGTGAATCCGTTGTGTTCGAGGAGAGTAGACAGCAGCGTCTAGGTTTCCTGGGAGCCCCTCCCAAAGGGCAGACACTTGGAACAAGGGACCCAGCCCTGAATCGGTCACGGTCCACACGTAGTTTCCCTTAAAGGCATAAGTCTTCCCTCGGGGCCCTGAGGGCAAAAGTGTGAACAAGTCAAAAAGACATGGGTCAAATAAAGACTGATGGGCACCTCAGACAGGCTGATAATCTGCTCTCCTCCCACAGGCTGGGTCCTCAAAACTTCATTCAACTTTAATTTAAAAAGAGAATTAAGGTGGAGAAGGAAGACTCCATGTTCAGCATCTTCGTTATTCAGATTCACTCAATGAAACAAAAGCCCTGCAGATAGCTGCTCCCCTTTGGGGATCTCACCTCCCATTCCAAGTAGCTTCCAAGTTGTCCTTTCATGCAGGTATAATACCGTCTCTAATGGACATTCCAGCAAATAGAATTTTCTTCATCTTGCTATATTACCAGATACGTTTTGGTGGCCCTTATAGGGAGGCAACTGAGGTAAATGCCCACCTAACCCATCTTTAATTTGGCTCTGAAGCCTCCCTCCCCATGCCACATGGCTTCTCCCATGGCCACTAACCCCTGCCTGGTATCTAACCTCTGTTGCTCATGCTGAGGTCCCACGTCATTCCCATTTGTCCAAGTCTCAAAGTCAGCGGGCTGCGGCCACCTACTGCCTATAGCCTGGAGGGGAAGGGCCTCACCCAGCATCACGGCATCCAGTTCACCACTGCAGGGGTCTGGCATGGGACTGGGCTCTGTGGGCACATGTGGTAGAGTGGGGAGCTCCATCTCTTCTTCCTCATCCTCTATCTCTGGGGTCTTCTTACCTGCAAGGTCACAAAATGCTGCTCAAGGAGAGAACTCATAGCACCTGGCCTCCCCACTCTTCTATAAGTTTGGCTCAGAGGCCCCATAGAAAGGGGAAAAAAGAATCTTAGAGAATTTCGCTTGGTGGGAGGCAAGATCATATCGATATTGACAGGAGACACATTTCAGTTTTGAGAGGCACCAGAAAGGGGGAAGGAAGTTTGTGAAATATTCATTCTTCTTCAACCCCAAGAACGGGTGAGAGGGGAGAGAAGCCTGGAAGGAAGAGCAGACATGGAATGTCAGAAAAACAGCTCCTGAAAATGAAGAAGCCTGGATAACTGGGTAGGAGGAAGAGAAAGAAGCCAAGTCATTTCCTGCCATGGAGGTTAGACCTGTCTCTTCAAGCCTGAAGAGATGCTGGTCACACTGACACTCATGATCACTAGGGGTCATGACTAGCCATAACCTGAGGGAAAAGACTAACCGTAGAGAGCCTGAATCCCTGCCACATCATCTGGGTGCAGCTTGAAGTGGGGCCGGTAGCCAGCATAGACAGGGGCCATGAGGGCCTGGGTATATCGAGAGTGCCCAAGCCCCAGGGCATGGCCCAGTTCGTGGGCTGCAATGATGCGCAGGTTCACCCCCCGGTAGGTCCTCTCACTCCAGAGCTCATCTTCATCAAAGTGCACACTGCCCAGCTCTGGGATGTCGGCATGGGCCAGGACCTTCCCTGGACAAAGACAAAGGTAGACAGGAAGGAGGTCAGAGTCTCCTAGGCTAAAGCATCCCCTGCCCGTTATAAACCCCAATTTCTCCATTCCCTTAAGTTTCCATCTATATTCAGTCTCTCAGATGCCTCTCTCTCAATTTTCACCTCCCCTTTTCACCACCCAGTTCTCTCTGCTTTGCCCATCCCTCTGTCTCTGTAGTTCCCAACCACTCTCTTCTCTCTGGCCCAGTCCTCTGAGGGGTGTCTTGAGCAGGGGAACTTAAACCAAGGACTAAGGCATAAGCTTCAAAGAGGAGGCTTGATAAGACCCCAGGGAGGTGACCAGCAGCTCCCCAAGAGAAGGTTAGAAGGTGATTAGAGAGTGTAGGGTGCAATTGGGCACAGGGGGCTGCTTGAACATTAAGGTTCCAAAGCCACTGGCTCAAGGGGACAGAGATAATCTCAAACATTTGTGAGGTGGGAGCCAAGAGCTGGTGCCTACCAGGCCCATCAAAGGAATTGGAGCAGTATGGGCTCTGGCGGCCATGGAAAGAGAGGCGGATGTCAGCCCAGCCAGCCTGCACCTCCTGGAAGGTCAGGGGGGCCACATTGCTCCAGTACTGGAAGGCTTGAAGCAGGGCAGCCCGGGCTGTGTGGGGAGGGAGGGTGGAAGGCAGGTTCAAGATGCGGAAGGTCAGGTGCTTCTTTCTCCAGCGGCCTGGTTATTGGATCAGAAAATAGATTAGAAACAGAGATCTTCTGCCAAACCCAGAGAGCTCCCCTGAGTCTAGGCATTCACTCAACATAGCTATGTGTCCAGGCAGGTGATGATCAGCTAATCACCAGGTGATCATCCATTCAACTCTGAGCTGGATCAGGCTATCCCAATGTCACCTGTAATCCAGACCCATGCCACAGCCTCCTTTCCCTCCCTTTCCCAGTCTCAGGCCTCACCCAACAGGAGGTATTTAAGGGTCTTCTGGTTGAAGGGGTCCTCCAGGCCACAACGGGGCTGCCTCATGCGGGCCCTTGTGGCATCATCCAGCTGACCTGAGACTGGCAGCTCAGATGCTTCCTGAAAAGTTCTGAAAAGAGGGAGAAGGATGGGCCCAACAGGGCAGGGGAATCTGGAATGACTGGAAACTGGGGATAGCTCTTTGGCCCCCTTCTGCCCACGGTGGTAGCTGAGAATGGCACAGAATCTCTGAAGCTGATGGGATCACTCTAGTATCCAGTCTTCATAATTAGGACTTTCTCTTCTGTTCTGCAGAAATAGCAATACTCCAGCTTCACCTGCCCATCTTCAGTCTCTTACTTGTGTACGGTTTCCCTCAGGTGTAGCCTTCTTCCCCTGCTGCAATCTCTAACCTTCTCCTGCTCTGGGAAAGTGTCCTGCCCCCTGCTCTGGAGACTCTCCCATCACTGGTCCCACCTGAGGGCCTGTCTTCCCTCGGCCTTCTCCTGGCTAGACCCCCCTCCCAGCCCAGCCTGCTCTGGGGCAATTTCATCGCTCAGGTACTGCAGGCACGGTGGCTTTTCAAGGGACTGTGAACATATCTGAGAGCAGAAAGAAAAACTATCCATTAGATCCAAAATAGGAAAAGAAAACTTCAAAATAGAAATAAATGCTGAATTAGGGGCGCCTGGGTGGCTCAGTCGGTTAAGCATCTGCCTTCAGCTCAGGTCATGATCCCAGGGTCCTGGGATCGAGCCCCGCGTTGGGCTCCCTGCTCCGCCGGAAGCCTGCTTCTCCCTCTCCCACTCCCCCTGCTTGTGTTCCCCCTCTCTCTGTGTCTCTCTCTGTCAAATAAATAAATCTTAAAAAAAAAAAAAGAAAGGAATGCTGAATTAGATGTCTACAAAAAGCAACATCATGCCAACAACTCAACTCCATATGAACTCAACTCATAGTTTTACATGTAAATTATACTTCGTGTGGGATGTCGCTAATAGTATATTGGATACAATGTGGAATGGAGCCTCCAAAGGGATGCTCAGGGCCTAGGAAGATCCAATGACTGCTCCTCAGCTTTGAATCCCCATCTCACTCCATGCCCCACCCCCCTAAGAGTGATAGCAACCCATTCCCTAGATCCCTGACATGGATTGGTGTCAGGCAGAAGTGGGCCTGGGGAGAGGAAGAAATGAGAAGGGAAAAGATGACCTTGCAAACTTGACCCTTAAGGCTCTGACCTCTCACCTCAGAGCCTCCATGATATCTTCTGGCCTGAAGTCATCAGGTCCTTCTAGAGGCTTCTGTAGGTACCCATATTGCAACAGGTAATCCTATGATGGGGATCACGGTACAGAATAAGAAAGGGAGTGAATCTCAGGGTAAAGCTTCTCAGTGACCTAACAGACCCATGAGGATAGGATGGGGACAGACATGGAAGGACTAAAGGAGAGGCATCTTAGGGAAGGGGCTCAGCTGGAACAAAGGCAAGGAGGGCACTCACTCTGGCATGGAACCACATTCCAGATACTAAGGAGCCAGGAGAGAATAGAGTAAAATAGTAAAAGCTGCCGAGTAGTTTACCTCATCCACCTCTCAACAAAGGAGCTGGTATTACCACCTTATTACCGAAAAGGAAACTGAATCTCTAATAGGTTGCTTCAGGTCACACAGCTGGGAAGCAGTTGAGCCTCAGGCTCAAGCTGTGATGATCTTTGCAGCCTCCCGAGAGTTTCCGCAGGCACCCAGACCAAAGCCCCTAGAGCCAGGAGCTGCAGGCGGGCACGTGTGTAAGGACCTATGACTAACCGGTCCCCTAGTGACATCGTGGCCACCCCTTCCACCAGCCCCCACCCCCTGAGCCAGGCTGACCCAGCTCTTTTTCCCTCTTAATTTGTTATCTCTCACTGGGGGAGGTATGGGGATGTGTGCAAAGGGTTAGGACATGTGCTCTGCCTGCCCCAAAAAGAGAACTTGATTCGGAGGGAAAGAGCTGCCTTCTTCGGCTTGCTTGCTCCCTTCCTGCAAACTAGTTTCCCTCCCTGTCCACAGAATGTGGCAGAAGAAATGTGTACGGAAATATTTTTAATTAAAATATTTTAAACTGTAACAGGCAGGAGTAGATCATGGAGCAGAGGAAGGATGGGAAAGGTAGGTTGAAGGTCAGGAGGGAGGCTTGGACGGGTCTGTAGCGCAGTGCCCCAATCCATTCCTGGGCCTGGGTCCCTCCTTCCTCGGGACACTCACCACTGCTGTCTCTTTCCCTGCAGGCCCCAGAGCCCGGCCTGAGACTGTCATAGGGAATAGGAAGCCCAGCCACAGCCACTGCCAGTTCATGGTCCCACCAGGCAGGAACTCCAGAAGCTGTCTGTGCCCTCTGCCCTGAGACTTCTGGGAGCCTGGGGGAGCAGGGCTAGGGGGGCGGGGGCCGCTCCTGCCTCCAGTTCTTCCCACTTTCCAATCTCTGGCCCTCTTTATAAAACTTCAGAGGAGGGGAATTGGGAGGAGTGGCAGTGGGAGGCGACTCAGCCCAGAGATATGTTGCAATTCACCATTAACCCCTGCCTTGCCACAGAGCTTCTGGCAAGAAGAGCCCCAACTCATTCCCACAGAGTCCTCTCCTGGAGATGGGAAGACTTTTCATGTTGTCCTGGGGGTGGCATCCTGACAGGAGGAGATGCAGAATCTCTGCAGACTGGGATAGGGACCATGGCTATCCCCTAGAGTTGGACATTCCTGTGCCCCAGGAATCCTGGGGCAGCAAACCCCTCATCTTCAAACTTCATGGGTCCCTGTCTGCTCTAGGATAGGAAAAAAAAATAAAAGTGAAGTGGTAAGAAGCAGCTTAGGTGCTCAGGTTTCAGGTGAAGAAATCAGAGATGAGGTCTCAGTTTCTTTGTACTGAAGACCAATTTGGGGATTTCTTGAAGCCTACTTGTGTGTGCTTTAACAAAAAGTCATTATTTCAAGCATTTAATGAGCCCGTAATGTTGGGTTGGGGATGGGGGTTAACAAGGGCACAAAGAAGCTAAGGGTCAAAGCTTGCCCACAGGGAGATGGCAGATAGGGCGAGGCTGATCCAAGTATCCGGAATGAGGGGAACCAGGATGCCAGGCCAGAGGTGCCCCATCCTAAGGATCATGGGGCCGTGGGGAGGTTCTCCACGAAGGCAGGTTTTGAGCCGGACTGTGAAGGCTGGCTGAGAAGTGGCTGGAGTAAAAGAGCACTGAGGGACAGGGACCGTGCAGGCCTTGAGTAAAAGTGCAGAGCTGGGCCAAACTGCTGCGCTCAGTGAGTAGTTTCCAGGGTCTGGACTACTTCATTCCCTGCTGAGTCCCTAGTACCTAGCTCTGGCCAGCTCAGTGCTTCAGGAGGTGCTTCATGAATCTTTGTCACACAAATAACTGGGGTGGGAGAGTGGTTAGGAGCCAGAGCTGAGAGAGGGTCTTGAGTGCTCTTTAAAGAAGAAATGACAAACTTCCATTTTAAAACATCTACTTTGTGTTGGGTGATTTATCAATGATCTCATTTAATTCTCACAACCCTCCTAGGACAGAGGAATTATTCTGGTCTTTCTCTTTGTTTTTTGTTTTTGCCCTTTTTTTGGCCATTTTTTTTTTTTATAAGAGGAAATGGAGACCCAGAGAGGGAACTTGACTAAGGACATAAAGCTCCCAATTGATCTGGCTATATTCAAATCCCTCTGCTGACTCCATAACCCAACATAACCCATACTCTTTCCATGCACCACCCTGATGACTCAAAGAATTTTGTTCTTCAAGTGTTTAGGAGCCACTAAAGGTTCCACTCTCATTTATGCATCACACATTTGCATATCCTTCAAATGCACAGGGAAGTAGGGATAGGACTGGGAGAAGGGGTTACTGAACTCATGTTCTCAATAGGACCCCAATGCTGAGCACTTCCCCACATGCTAGGCTGTAAGGCTGACAGGCTTTACAGGGGAACCCTTCATGCTCCAGGGTCGAGGTGGGGGATACTCCTGACTCATACTGTTGCCCTTGATGATGCTGAGCCCTTGACCCACCCAGCCCTGAAGTGGGTAACAATCAGGTGACTAAGTCCTAAATGGCCAGTGACAGGCAAGGAAGGACAGAGAGCTTCTGATCGAGAAGTGACAAAGGCCATGAATGAGGCCATCACCAAGGCTGATGTCCCCAGGAAATGACGGAGTTTAGGAACTAGCTCTCACTCAGCCCCTGCAGGGTTCTTTCGCAACCTTGCCCTTCTCCCCCTCTTTCCACCCTCCACCCCTCACTCCCTCTTTTTCTGAGAACAGGACATGGTCCAATTGAAAATTATAATTTTTTTCTGATTAAAGTTTTCTCTTGGCCACCTTGGCTGGCTCCATCGGTTAAGCGTCTGCCTTCGGCTCAGGTCATGCTCCCAGGGTCCTGGGATCGAGTCCCACGTCGTCCGGCTCCCCTAAGCAGGAGCCCGCTTCTCCCTCTCCCTCTGCCACTCTCCCTGCTTGTGCTCTTTCATGCTCTCTCTCTGTCAAATAAATAAATAATATCTTTTTAAATAAATAAATAAAGTTTTCTCTTTTTCCTGAATAAAAGTTATCCTTTGCTCGTTGTAGTAAATTTGGAAAATACCAAAATAAACAAGGAAGACCATGAAAACCACCAGTAAATGCTACCCAGAAGAGAACCACTAGTAACATTTTGACCCATTTCCTTGCAGCTCTGTGGCTGTGAGTTCAGCTCCAGCTCTGCCTGCCCAGACTCAGCCCCTGGAGATGGGCTGGAATGGAAGAGAAAGCGGTAAGAAGTAGTAAAAAATAATAATAATAATAATAATGCCGGAGGAACAGGAGCTGAGGGTGGTGGGGAGAGAGGAGGATACAGACAGGGAGGACGTGAGGGAAAGAAGTAAGATGAATGTGATAGCTGATTACTCCCTCCCGTTAGGCACCTCCCATGAGGGAAAAAAAAAAGGAGCAGGGAGGACACTTAAGAACATGTGACAGTGTGTGAGTAAAATTATTACGAAAGGTGGGCACTCACTCTGGCATGGAACCACATTCCAGATACTAAGGAGCCAGGAGAGAATAGAGTAAAATAGTAAAAGCTGCCGAGTAGTTTACCTCATCTACCTCTCAACAAAGGAGCTGGTATTACCACCTTATTACCGAAAAGGAAACTGAATCTCTAATAGGTTGCTTCAGGTCACACAGCTGGGAAGCAGTTGAGCCTCAGGCTCAAGCTGTGATGATCTTTGCAGCCTCCCGAGAGTTTCCGCAGGCACCCAGACCAAAGCCCCTAGAGCCAGGAGCTGCAGGCGGGCACGTGTGTAAGGACCTATGACTAACCGGTCCCCTAGTGACATCGTGGCCACCCCTTCCACCAGCCCCCACCCCCTGAGCCAGGCTGACCCAGCTCTTTTTCCCTCTTAATTTGTTATCTCTCACTGGGGGAGATATGGGGATGTGTGCAAAGGGTTAGGACATGTGCTCTGCCTGCCCCAAAAAGAGAACTTGATTCGGAGGGAAAGAGCTGCCTTCTTCGGCTTGCTTGCTCCCTTCCTGCAAACTAGTTTCCCTCCCTGTCCACAGAATGTGGCAGAAGAAATGTGTACGGAAATATTTTTAATTAAAATATTTTAAACTGTAACAGGAGGAAGTAGGTTAGATTCTGAGAATATTTTTTTTTTTTTTTAAGATTTTATTTATTTATTTGAGAGAGAGAGAGAATGAGAGAGAGCACATGAGAGGGGGGAGGGTCAGAGGGAGAAGCAGACTCCCCGCCGTGCAGGGAGCCCGATGCAGGGAGCCCGATGCAGGACTCGATCCAGGGACTCCAGGATCATGACCTGAGCCGAAGGCAGTCTCTTAACCAACTGAGCCACCCAGGCGCCCTGAGAGTATTTTCTAGTGATCGGGGCAATAGGGCTACGGGCTGTAGGGCAAAGTTTTGTTAGAAGTCTCTAAGTCCAAGAGAAGCAGATGTCTAAACCACCACCCGCCCTCTCTGACAGCCACCCTTACCCGAATGGGGTGGCCCCTAGGGTTGGACATTCCGGTATAAAGGGCAAGTCTGGGGCCTGAAACTGGAAACTGGAGGTGAGAAAAGCATAAGTTATAACTCACTAACCCAGACACTGCTCTTGATTTAGAGAAATGCGGTGTTAGCTTCTGGCCTGTTTCCCCTGAGCCCTGAGGGAATCAGGAGAGAGGGAACTTTCCCTGGCTGAATGGGATTGAGTTTTCCAAGCTGTTCCCTGGAAACCTCTGTTTTTAAGAAGACTGCCCCCCCCCTCCCCAAACACACACTCCTTTAATTAGTCATGAGCTCCTAGAGGCCAGATGGGAAGAGATGGCCCGGATTGTGCACAGCTGGAACTGGTTAGTGATGTGAGAAGAGAAGTGGGAGGGGTTTGGGGGATGGCTCAGGGCCTGCGCCAGCACATTCTGTTCCCAGGATACTCCAGACTTCCTCAGGCCCCCTACAAACACTTCCCCATCACAAGCATTCCCTCCCACCTATAGCTCCTCAAACACGCACGCACTCGGGCACTGGTCTGAACTGGCTCAGTTGAGAGGATATCAGACCCAAATCCTTACGTTCTCCAGTTCCTGTCAAAGTGTGAGGAAAACCAAGATCTGCTCCTTGTCTCCAATTTACAGGAGAAGGGATCATCCCACAAGACTCCCCTGGAGATTGCTGGAGGCTTCTGCTGGTTATCCCATTACCCAGTACAGTGCCAAAGGGATGCATGAAGGGATAAATTTTAGCCTCTAGAGTAAGGAGAGAGTAGAGGAATAAGAAGCTCAAGTGGGCGGGCGCCTGGGTGGCTCAGCTGGTTAAGCGACTGCCTTCGGCTCAGGTCATGATCCTGGAGTCCCGGGATCGAGTCCTGCATCGGGCTCCCTGCTCAGCAGGGGGTCTGCTTCTCCCTCTGCCCTCTTCCCTCTCGTGCTCTCTGTCTCTCATTCTCTCTCTCTCAAATAAATAAATAAAATCTTAAAAAAAAAAAGAAGAAGCTCAAGTGGGGGCACCTGGGTGGCTCAGTCTGTTGGGTATCTAACTTTTGATTTAGGCTCAGGTCATGATATCGGGGTCTTGGGATCAAGCCCTGCATCGGGCTCCATGCTCAGTGTGGATTCAGCTTGTCCCTCTCCCTCTGCTCCTGCCCCATGCTTGTGCTCTCTCTCTTTCAAATAAATAAAATCTTTTTTAAAAAGTGATTAAATTAAAGGGGAAGGGGCACCTGTGTGGCTTAGTCGTTTGAGTGGCTGCCTTCAGCTCAGGTCATGATCCTGGGGTCCTGGGATCAAGCCCCACATTGGGCTCCCTGCTCGGCGGGAAGCCTGCTTCTCCCTCTGCCTCTCCCACCTGCTTGTGCTCTCTTTCTCTCTCTCTCAAATAAATAAAATCTTTAAAAAATAATTAATTAATGGGAAAAAAAACCTTAAACGTTCTTTCAGCACCTAGGATGATAGGGAAATGATGGTAACATAAAGGATTTTTGCTCCTTCTGGGAATGGCCACCTTTTTCTTAATGAAAACCAAACTGATCTTTATTGCTTTTCCCAAGGGCAGTGGGATGTGGGGAGCACTTTGGCTTCCTGCCCTCACTTTGTGACCCCAAGAAACAGATCTGTCCTCATGTTTGGGGACTGTCATGGGCCTGGAAAGTTCATGTTTGGATCCCTTTTTTATTGGCAAAAGGCTTTGATAGGGAGTTGGCAAAGGAAAGAATTCAGCACTGACTTCCCCTTTTGAAAAGGGTAGTAACTAGATGGGGGAAGGAGACCCAGGAGTAACCCAATTCTGCTTCTGCTAGGTGAGCAACTGCAGAGAGGGCTAGTGGGGTAAGAAAGCTGCCCTTAAGGGGGGAGGCATGTTGGGAGAGGGTTCTCCTTTGTGCCCCTTGTTTTGTTCCTAACTTATTTAAAAAGGATAGTGGAGGGTTCACCAGTGTGGTTATGTTTTTGTTTTTTAGTGAATTCATTAATTTGACAATGGGTCTGAAACATGTAAAGTTCGGGCAGTGAGTTATGGCTAATTTTTCCCCCTTTGAGGGCAGAGAACCAGAAGAAGCCTATTGCTATGAAAGAAGCCCAAAACAGAAGATCAGAGGCAAGATGAGAGGAGAGACAGGAAGAATACACCTGGGTTCATGGTAGTTTCTCTTTGCTGGTCCCACAAGACCAGATGCATCCTTGCTCTTGACTCTTTGTAACCCAACGGTATGCTCAATAATGACCCACAAATATGTCCATGTCCTAATCCCCAGAACCTCTAAATATGTTCCCTTACATGGCAAAAAAGGGCTTTACAGATGATAAAATTAAGGATCTTGACATGGGGAAATTCACATGAAAAAAAAAATGAATCTAGACACAGATCTTAATTAACTCAAAATGGATCACAGACCTAAGTGGAAGCATAAAACTATAAAACTCCTAGGAGAAAACGTAAATGACCCTGAATATGGCAGAGACTTTTCAGAGACAATGCCAAAGGCATGATCCATGACAGAAACAATTAATAAGCTGAACTTCAGTAAAATGAAAAACTTCTGCTGTGAGAAAGACTATGTCAAGAGAATGAGAAGACATGCTAAAGGGTGATAGAAAATATTTGCAAAAGACACATCTGATAAAGAACTGGTATCCAAAATATACAAAAAACTCTTAAAGTTCAGTAATAAGATGGGGCGCCTGGGTGCCTCAGTCAGTTAAGCGTCCAACTCTTGATTTCAGCTTAGGTCCTGATCTCAGTGTTGTGGGATTGAGCCCCTGAGTCAGGCTCTGCATTCAGCAGCAAGTCTGCTTGAGACTGACTCTCTCCTCTCCCTCTGCCCCTACTTCCCCTCAAATAAATAAATAAAATCTTAAAAAAAAAGAAAAAAAAAAACCCTCAGTAATAAGAAAATGAACCACCTGATTTTTTTTTAAGATTTTGTTTATTTATTTGACAGAGAGACAAAGAGAGAGCGAGCACAAGCAGGCAGAGCGGCAGACAGAGGGAGAGGGAGAAGCAGACTCCCTGCTAAGCAGGGAGCCTGATGCGGCGCTCGATCCCAGGACCCCAGGATCATGACCTGAGCAGAAGGCAGACACTTAACCGAATGAGCCACCCAGTCACCCTGAACCACCTGATTTTTTTAAAATCGATCGAGCCCGGCATTGGGCTCCCTGCTCCGCAGGAAGCCTGCTTCTCCCTCTCCCGCTCCCCCTGCTTGTGTTCCTGCTCTCCATCTCTCTCTCTGTCAAATAAATAAAATAAAATCTTTAAAATAAATAAATAATAAATAAATAAATAAATAAATAAAAATGGGTGAAAGACCTAGACATCCCATCAAAGAAGATCTACAGATAGCAAGTAAGCATATGAAAAGATGTTCAACATCCTATATCATTAGGGAATGACAAATTAAATCAACAGTGAGTTATCACTACATACCAATTAGAATGGCCAAAATCCAAAACACTGGCAAAACCAAATGCTGACAAGTGTATGGAGCAACAGGAACTCCCATTTATCGCTGGTGGGTGCCGGAGTCCAGCTCCAGCTGGGGTGGGTATCTCGTAGGAAAGGACGGCATAGGCGAATGAGGAGACACAGACACAGGGTCAGGTTGCAAGCATCTCCTGCTGACAGGCTCGGAGGAACTTTACTTATATGTTAGGATATTTTTGTTTTTCCAAATCTTAGATCATTTTCTGGATTACAGCCATAGCCTTCTTTCATTTTTCCTTTGTAATGATTAACATGACCTTTATTGATTTCTGCTTATTGACTTTCGCTAAAACTAAAAAACAGTACACAAAGAGAAAGGTGCTAGACAGAGCGTGACCGTTTTGTTATTTTGTTCTATAGAAACTAATTCTTCGTGGAATTAGTTTCATTATGATTGCTTAGATAGGCGTAACTAAGTGAGTAGTCACTTTATCGTGAAACCCCAGAAATATTCCCACAATTATAAAGATTGCCATAAATAAAATGAAAAAGAATAGCAGGAGCCAGCCCAGAAATATTCCCACAATTATAAAGATTGCCATAAACAAAATGAAAGAGAATAGCAGGAGCCAGCTGTGGAGTCTCCTGTTTTCAGGATCGTCCCCCATACTTGGACTTTGTCAAACAGCATGAGTAGCTTGGCTCACGCCATCTCCCCCTTTTTTATTTTTGGCCTTCAGTTGCAAAATCTTCAATTCCAAATGAATTTGTTTTATTCCTCTACTTAGTAATTTGACGAAGACTGGAAAGAGAAACAAAAGGGAGATAATAATTAGTGCTAATATACCTAGATTGATGAAGGATGGAAACCAGGCAGTAGTGGAGGTGTATTTCTGCAAAGTGGCAAGAAAGGAATCTGCAACTTCTGAGGCTGTGGCTGAGGACACATGAGCCAAACTAATGCCTCTAATTTTTTCTTGTAAGGAGTTTAAGTCCAAGGATACATTATCATTGCTCCATATTCCCAATAGGTGATTTTTGACGTTGTCCCAAGGGACAGATGAGGAATCATAATGGTGGGGAGTAACACAGATCCACTTATATTGTGCATGGTATCTAGTGGTTAACCGAGTTTTGAGATTTTGAATTTGATTTCCTACATATAATATAGTTTCTTCTAGAACATTTAATCGTGCCTCAAACTTCTTGTCTATTTGTTCCTGCAAATAAAGTGCAGTTGAAATATTCTGGGTTAATCTACCCACATGATGTGCAGTATGTATTTCCTGTACTAAAGCAGTTGTAGATATAGCAAAAGAACTTATGATTCCTATAAGAGCAGTAATACCTAATATAAGTGCTGCAATAAATCTCTTAGGGCGGCGTAAGGCTTTATCTACAAGTTGAATCGTATACATGCCAGGATCATCATACCAATGTTCTTCTAATTTTACAGGTAACACTACATAAGGAGGTTGATGAACAACTATAAAGACAGTTGGTCCAACAGTTGGATCAATGCAATTAGTTAATGTACATTTTGAACAGAATACATAATAGGTATGATTAATCTTATTTACCTGTAATTGGCCATGACCTTGCACCAAGAGAGCATGAGGGGGATCCACACATGCCGTGACCACCACCTCCATATGGTCAGGGCGTCTAGGCCTTTTTAGAAAAATCATTCCTGTAGCGGCTAATAATCTATATAATTCAGGATATATTTGAATACTATTCCGAGTTTTAGCAACAAATATAGGACTAACCCATCCTAATGAGAACCATCTGTTTATTTTTTCTGGCTTTTTTATTAGATTATCATTCCAATAATACTTTATTGATTGATTATTTAAATGTCTTCTATAATCATGGTCTGGGCTAGATACGGAGTTATCATAAATGGACATCTGAGAGTTGCGAGGCGAAAATCGCAATCCTTTAGATTGGAACATACATTCATACCATAAGGGAAACCCTTTAAATTTATCAATATTGCCCCAAGCATTATTTAGGTCTCCTAGCAAGGCCTCACATAGAGGAATGGATGCAGGAGGTTTATCATGGACCACAGTATCTTGATAATTATAACTTCCTATATGCTGTAGATTAAGTACCCAAAGATCCCTAGTTTTTGGATTCCCATTGGGAGAATCAGTTAATAAACTTCTATAATTGAGGGAAAGGCAGCCATCAGGTAAATTTGTTGTATTGGTACTAAAGCATATAGGAGGATCATCAAGTCTCCCGTGGAAAGAGAAATTTGCATCTGTTTTATGCAAGATAAATGAATTTGATTCTCCCCCTAAAAGATCAGAATTATTAGTAAACACACGAATAGAAGAGGATCCCCAAGGTGTAGGATGCAAAATTGGCGGATCCAGAATATATGCCCAATATTGAGAAGCAGAAACACATATCACCTGGCGTGAAATGATCGCAAGCATAGCCACAAACATATTCTCAGGGGTTACGTTAACACCCTGTCCTTCCACGAGACACTGTGCTTGATTGGAGAGTTGTTTCAGTTGTCCCCAGGTTGGTGGGTTGCTGTGCAGTGTGGTCGGAGTAGGTGGCGCGCAGTAGGACTGGTTTGCGATTCTTCAAGGCGCAGCCGGCGAAAAGGTGGAATCAGAGGGTCAGCGGCTTCTGGAGATTGGACAGGACTTTCTCTAAGTGGGATATTTATAGGGGGTAAAGGTCTACGTATCGGACGTGGAAGTGGAGGGTGTCTGCAAGACATGATGTCGGATTAGTCTATCAGGAATCCAGATAGGTGAGTCAGCGTCCTGTGGAAAGACACAAGCATAGCCTTGCCCACACGTTAATAATATATCGGGACCTTTCCAAGATCCTGTTAAGAGATCTTTCCATATGGGGCGCCTGGGTGGCTCAGATGGTTAAGCGTCTGCCTTCGGCTCAGGTCATGATCCTGGAGTCCCGGGATCGAGTCCCACATCGGGCTCCCTGCTCAGCGGGGAGTCTGCTTCTCCCTCTGACCCTCCTCCCTCTCATGCTCTCTGTCTCTCATTCTCTCTCTCTCAAATAAATAAATAAAATCTTTAAAAAAAGAGATCTTTCCATATAACCAGTGGTTTGGATTTAATGTCATCAGTTTCCCAATGTTTCATACTGGGAAAAATCTCATGAGAGTCACAATTTAGATAATTGATGACAAATAGTGCATGATTCAATATATGATGCGCAGAACTATATTTATATTCTGAACTCTGTAGTTTGGAAATTTGGGTTTTTAAGGTCTGGTGAGCTCTTTCTACTATAGCTTGTCCTTGCGAGTTATAGGGAATCCCCGTATTATGGGACATTTTAAACGAATTACAGAATTTTTTGAATGCAGATGAAGTATATGCAGGTGCATTCTCTGTCTTAATAGCTTTGGGCATTCCTGCATAGGCAAAACAAAACATCAAATGTTGAGACACATCTTTAAAAGCTTCTCCAGTGCGAGCTGTCGCCATAATTAAATGAGAGAAGGTGTCCACAGAAACACGTACATAGCTCAATTTACCAAAACTGGGAACATGTGTTACATCCATCTGCCAGAGATCATTGGGTCTAAGGCCTCGGGGATTAACCCCCATCTCGCAAGCCCTCCTGTATTGCTCCCTTAAAGCCAATATTCTTTTTTTTTTTTTTAAGATTTTATTTATTTATTTGACAGAGAGAGACACAGCGAGAGAGGGAACACAAGCAGGGGGAGTGGGAGAGGGAGAAGCAGGCTCCCCGCAGAGCAGGGAGCCCGACGCGGGACTCGATCCCAGGACCCTGGGATCATGACCTGAGCTGAAGGCAGTCGCTTAACCAACTGAGCCACCCAGGCCCCCTCTTTTTTTTTTTTTTTTTTTTAAAGATTTTATTTATTTATTCATGAGAGACAGAGAGAGAGACAGAGGCAGAGGGAGAAGCAGGCTCCCCGTGGAGCAGGGAGCCCGATGCGGGACTCGATCCCAGGACCCTGGGATCATGACCTGAGCCGAAGGCAGACGCTTAACCGACGGAGCCCCCCCGGGGTCCCCATTTCTAAATTTTTTTTTTTTTTTTTTTTTAAGCCAATATTCTTAATAGGTGGCAAGGGTTTTTTACGAACTAAGGCCTTGTTCTGTGGAACTTTTAACTGTCTATGTAGATTAATCACAGAGCTGCATTCAGGGGCTGTGGCATTTGCAAAAAGTTCCCAATCTTGTTCATGGTAGTTAGCAGCCTCCTCCTCAAGGGCTACCTCATCTTCGGAGGACAATTGATCGTCTCTCCCTTCAACTCTTTTATTATCTTTGTCCTCAATCCTCTGATTTCATTTCATTTACTACCAGTACTTGAGAGGCTGATTTTTGTAATAGAGGTGTCTCTTCAGTGGGGGCAACATTATGTGTCTCCCATAATTTTTTGTGTAAAGCCTGTGAGCTAGGCATAGGATCTAACATATCTCTTAACAATGTCCATAAAGAGAATGCCTCCACGGGTACATTCTCAGGACCATGGTTAGAATAATATAACCAGGGCGCCTGGGTGGCTCAGTTGGTTAAGCAACTGCCTTCGGCTCAGGTCATGATCCTGGAGTCCCGGGATCGAGTCCCGCATCGGGCTCCTTGCTCAGCGAGGAGTCTGCTTCTCCCTCTGACCCTCCCCCCTCTCATGTGCTGTTTCTCTCTCATTCTCTCTGTCTCAAATAAATAAAATCTTTAAAAAAAAAAAAAAAAGAATAATATAACCACATTTCCTCCCCTATCTTGTTCCATGTTCTAATATCAAGACTACCACTTTCGGAAACCAAGGGTAACAGGCCTCTACAAAGGTCAAAAATCTAGCCAGTTGAGCATGAGTAACCTTAACACCTCTTTTTTCAATCATATGCTTAATAATATCAATAAAGAGTCGTCGTTCCTTTGACTCTTTATGGCCCATAGCTTCTCTAAGTTCTGTCTTTCTGCTCACTCTTACTCTGTATTCCTTCACAGAGGGGTCTGCAGTACCCACGAGCAGAGTCCTATCCGTCCTGCTAGAAAGGCTTACCTAGTCGAGCCCCACCGTTGGGCGCCACCTGCTGGAGTCCAGCTCCAGCCGGGGTGGGTCTCTCGTAGGAAAGGACGGCGTAGGCGATACAGACACAGGGTCAGGTTGCAAGCATCTCCTGCGGACAGGCTCGGAGGAACTTTATTTATATGTTAGGATATTTTTGTTTTTCCAAATCCTAGATCACTTTCTGGATTACAGCCATAGCCTTCTTTCATTTTTCCTTTGTAATGATTAACATGACCTTTATTGATTTCTGCTTATTGGCTTTCGCTAAAACTAAAAAACAGTACACAAAGAGAAAGGTGCTAGACAGAGCGTGACCGTTTTGTTATTTTGTTCTATAGAAACTAATTCTTCGTGGAATTAGTTTCATTATGATTGCTTAGATAGGCGTAACTAAGTGAGTAGTCACTTTATCATGAAACCCCAGAAATATTCCCACAATTATAAAGATTGCCATAAATAAAATGAAAAAGAATAGCAGGAGCTAGCCCAGAAATATTCCCACAATTATAAAGATTGCCATAAACAAAATGAAAGAGAATAGCAGTAGCCAGCTGTGGAGTCTCCTGTTTTCAGGATCGTCCCCCATACTTGGACTCTGTCAAACAGCATGAGTAGCTTGGCTCGCGCCAGGTGGGCATGCAAAATGGACTAGCAACTTTGGAAGATAGTTTGGCAGTTTCTTACAAAACTAAACATACTCTTACCATACAATCCTGCAATCATACTCCTTTGTGTTTACCCAAATGAACCAAACTTACGTCCACACAAAAACCTGCACATGAATGTTTATAGCAGCTTTACTCATAATTGCCAAAACTTAGAAGCAATCAAGATGTCCTTCAGTAAGTGAATGGATAAATTGTAGTACATCCAGACTATGGAATATTATACAGTGCTGAAAAAAATGAGCTATCAAGCCATGAAAACACATGGAGGAACCATGTTATTACATTTTAGCATATTATTAACTGAAAGAAGCCAATCTGGAAAGGTTACATATGACATTCTGGAAAAGGCAAAACTACAGATACAGTAAAAAGATCAGTGGTTGCCATGGGTTGGGGGATAAACAGGCAGAATACAGAGGACTTTCAGGGCAGTGAAACTATCATGTATGATACTACAATGGTAGATACATGTCATTAGACATTTGTCAAAACCCATAGCACGTTCAACAGCAAGAGTGAGCCCTAATGTAAACTGTGGACTTTAAGTGATAATGATGTGTCAATATAGGTTCAACATTGTAATAAATGTACCACTGTGATGTGGAAAGTCAATAGTGGGGGAAGTTTTGCATGTGTGGGGATAGGGGGTATATGGGAACTCTCTGCACCCGATCAATCTTGCTGTGAACCTAAAATTGCTCTAAAAAAATAAAGTTTATTAATTTAAAAAACTACTAGTGTATACATGGGAACAAATATAAGATGACCCTTCCAAATTTAGAAATCATATTACCCATTAATAAAAGAAAGAACCTTTAAAAAAATTTAGCACATATAATAAATAGGATATTTCAAGTCGGTGAGGAAAGAGTAGATTTTTCAATGAGTGCAATTAGGGCAACTATTTGCCATTAAAAAAGAAAAGCTAGAGCTTATGTCATTAAATGAACTCAAATAAATTACAGATCAAACACTGATTGAAAGGTAAGTTATTGAACCATAAAAGTATTCTTTATTTTTTATTTATTTTTTTAAAGGTTTATTTATTTATTTATTTGACAGAGAGAGAGCGAGAGCACAAGCAGGAGGAGAGGCAAGCAGAGGGAGAGGGAGAAGCAGACTCCCCGCTGAGCAGGGATCCCTATGCGGGGCTCGATCTCAGGACCCTGGGATCACGACCCCAGCCTAAAGCAGACGCTTAACGACTGAGCCACCCAGGTGCCCCTAAAAGTATTCTTTAAAGGTGTTTCTAAGCATGAAGCAAAACCCAGAAGCCATTATGATCAAATAAACATTTAAAATTCAGAAATAGAGGGGGCCTCAGTGGTGCAGTTGGTTAAACATCCAACTCTTGGTTTCAGCTCCGTTCATGATCTTGGGGTCTTGGGTTTGGGCTCAGGGTGCTCAGCGTGGGGTTTGCTTTAGATTCTCTCTCCTTCTCCCTCTGCCCCTCCCGCTCGTGCTCTCTCTCTCTCTAAGATAAATAAATAAATCTTTTAAAAAATTGTAAATTCGGGGGGCGCCTGGGTGGCTCAGATGGTTAAGCAAGCGTCTGCCTTCAGCTCAGGTCATGATCCCAGGATCCTGGGATCGAGTCCCGCATCGGGCTCTCTGCTCCTTGGGAGCCTGCTTCTCCCTCTGCCTCTCTCTCTCTGTCTCTCATGAATAAATAAATAAAATCTTTAAAAAAAATTGTAAATTCGGAAATAGAAAAAAAATCGGTTTGAAAAGTCAAAAAAAAATTCCAGTTAAACATGCACATAGAACACTCTCTCCTCAAAAATGTTAGTAAAGGAATAAAAAAAGAAATAAACCCACAAGGACAAGGAGAATAGGAAAGAAATCAACAGTCGATGAGAGATGACATATTTTGGAAAAAGGACATCCAATAGAGGAGTGATAACTTCACAATTTGGAGCAAGTTGAAGCCTAAATACCCATAATGGGTGAAACCAATAAGAAGGCAGCCAATTTACAACCCCACCCCACTCATCATTCCAGAAGCCTCAGAACTTGGAGGTACCAGTCCCTCAGATGGCAGTGGAAAAGGACAGTTTATATAGTTTGTGTAAGATCCCCATTCCCATGTTTCCCCGGCCAGGTAACTTGCTCAGGGAAGTGCCCAGGAGGAAATATGAAGTTCCTTCCTCAGAGAAATTGAGCCAGAGGACCCAGGGGAGAGAGTAGAACATGAAATCAGACTGAAAACAGGAGTTTGTTATTTATTTATTTGTCAGAGAGAGACACAGCGAGAGAGGGAACACAAGCAGGGGGAGTGGGAGAGGGAGAAGCAGGCTTCCCACTGAGCCGGGAGCCTGATGCGGGGCTCAATGCGGGGCTCGATGCGGGGCTCCATCCCAGGACCCTGGGATCATGACCTGAGATGAAGGCAGACACTCAATGACTGAGCCACCCAGGCGCCCCTAAAAACAGGAGTTTAAGTGAAAGTCACTGTATTCGTTTCCTGTGGCTGCACTCTCAAATTACCAAAAATTTGGTGGCATTAAAACAACAGAGAGGGGGCGCCTGGGTGGCTCAGATGGTTAAGCGTCTGCCTTCAGCTCAGGTCATGATCCCAGGGTCCTGGGATCGAGCCCCGCATCGGGCTCCCCCTAGGCGGGGAGCCTGCTTCTCCCTCTGCCTCTGCCTCTCTCTCTCTCTCTCTGACTCTCATGAATAAATAAAACATTTAAAAAAAAAAAATAAAAATAAAAAAATAAAAAAAAAAAATAAATAAAAAATAAAAAAAAAACAACAGAGATCTGGGGCGCCTGGCCCCACATCGGTCTTCCTGCTCTGCGGGAAGCCTGCTTCTCCCTCTCCCACTCCCCCTGCTTGTGTTCCCTCTCTCACTGTCTCTCTCCGTCAAATAAATAAATAAAATCTCAAAAAAAAAAAAAAGATTTCCATTACAGTATTCAGTGAAAAAAGTAGGTTACAGAACATGTATAATGTGAAACCATTTATGTAAAAAATGAAAATATATCCAGGTGGTTGAAAGTGTGAAAGGATATTTACCAGTATCTGAGGAGGGGATGGAGAGAAGGGAATTTCTACTTTTTGCTTTATGCCTGTCTATGGTATTTAAACTGATTTTACTATAAGTATGAATCAGATTGTAAAATAAAGGAAAATGCAAACTTAGGAAAAGACAATAAACATACAAAATGTATACACAGGAAAAGAAAATAGATATTTATATTTTTCACTATGCTCCTTTTAAAATCTACTATGTTTAGAATTTTATATCATGGGATGTATTATATATACTTTTTAAATAAAGTAAATTTTCTAAAAAAAAAAAAAACACACAAAACAACAACAACAAAATGAAGCCAGAAAATAAAGAAGCAATGCCTTCAAAATTCTGAAAGAAATTATTTTCAATCTAGAATGTGATACCCAAACAATCAACTAAGTGTGAGAGTAGAATAAAAAAAGGCATCTTCATGAATGTAAGCTCTCAATTTATCTCCTATGTGCCTTTTCTCAGTAAAGGTGTTTTCCACCAGAAAGAGGAAATAAGCCAAGAAAGAGGAAGACCTGAGATCAAGGACATAGGAATTTACACATGAGACCAGTGAAAATCATTCCTAGGATGATGACAAAGGGAAGTCTCAGGATATCAACTATGTAACCGGTCCAGAGAGCAACAAGTCCAGACTAATAGGCACAAAGGTAGGTTCCAGAGGATGTCACTAAGAAAACAAACAAACAAAAAATGGAATCAATAGATTATCTAAGACATTTGATTTGTGAAATTTTTCACTGAGAAATCACTGGAGGCTGTAGGAAGAATCAGGCCTAGCATAACTGGGCAGAGGTAGACTTACCATAAAGCTAATGAATTTTAACCTTCAGGGCCTCTCACCTACATGAATCCTTTACAAGGTACTATGACTAATTTGCTCCAAAAGTATGTATTCTACTTAAAAGGATCTTTCAAAATATGTAAACTTCACATAAAGCCTGTATCTCCCCTGGTGGTGATTTTCTAATTCCATAATTCCTTCTGAAATTGTTGGCTGTGATTTTTCTAAAAAAAAGAAAGAAAGAAAGAAATTTCCCAGGGTGCCTGGGGGGCTCGGTCAGTTATCTAACTCTTGATCTCAGGGTCATTAGTTCTACTCCCAGGGTGAAGCTTACTTAAAAAAAAAATTTTCCCTTATTAGTTATTAGGTAACCCTGAAATATAGTCCTTTACAGGTTAGAATATATGTTTGATTCTTTCCTCTATTTATAAATTTTTGGGAATACTTAGTTAATAACCTAGAAACCTCTAAAAGTGACCAAGTTTTTCTTTGTTTGCTTTGGGGTTTTTAGGATATAATTACAAAATCATGATAAAAATATATATATATCAGGGGCGCCTGCATGGAGTGAGTTAAAAGTCTGACCTCGGCTCAGGTCATGATCTCAGGGTCCTGGGATCTAGCCCCACATTGGGCTCCCTGATCAGCGGGGAGTCTGCGTCTCCCTCTCCCTCTGCCCCTCCCCCCCACTCCTGTGTGCTCTCTCTTCCTTTCAAATAAATAAATAAAATCTTTAAAATATATACATATATATTTATCTAGCATCTCAAAAATTTCCTTTATGTCCCCTTTCAGTCACTACTCCCAAATGTAACCATCATCTTAACTTCTTTTTTTTAAAATATTTTATTTATTTATTTATTTGAGAGAGCGAGAATGAGAGAGAGAAAGAGAGCACATGAGGGGGGAGGGTCAGAGGGAGAAGCAGACTCCCTGCTCAGCAGGGAGCCTGATGCAGGACTCGAGATGCGGGACTCGATCCTGGGACTCCAGGATCATGACCTGAGCCAAAGGCAGTCGCTTAACCAACTGAGCCATCCAGGCTCCCCCCACCATCTTAACTTCTAACAGTAGTAATGGTCTTACTTATTTTTATATTTTATATAAATGTAATCAGCATGATTTCTTTTTGTTTTGGTTTGGGTTTTCTTGTTTGTTTTTTGTTTTTTTGTGGGGTTTGTTTGTTTGTTTTTGTAACACCTTTTTTTTTTTTTAAGAGCGAACCGTTTTTAGTATTCCCAAACTGTAAATAATGGGAAACTGAAGTATCAAAGGAAACACATCAGGGATCATATATAACAGACAAAAACCTTTAAATTTTCTTATTGCCTTTATACAATCAATGCGTAATATTTAAATAAAACTGAGTTCCTTATTAGGCAAACAATTTTTCATATGCTGCGTTCTCTTTTTTTGTTTTTGTTTTTTTTTTTTTAAAGATTTTATTTATTTATTTGAGACAGAGAGAATGAAAGAGAGAGAGCACATGAGAGGGGGGAGGGTCAGAGGCAGAAGCAGGCTCCCAAGGAGCAGGGAGCCCGATGCGGGACTCGATCCAGGGACTCAATCCAGGGACTCCAGGATCATGACCTGAGCCGAAGGCAGTCGCTTAACCAACTGAGCCACCCAGGCGCCCTGCTGCGTTTGCTTTATCTTTCTTTGCCTTTATCTTTTGTTTGACTTTCAGCAATTCTGCCTGGATAGCTTTATCTTCCCGTGCTAGCTTTCTTAAGATCAGCCAGTGCTTGATCATAGTCTTTTAATCCTTGCCATCCTTGAGCTCTAGGGTACAATGTTTTGGTATTTGATGGGTCAATTTCAAGAGACTCCAAACAACTGTCAGTTGCTCCCTGCCAGTTTGACATCTTCACTTTACAAGCACCAATATTCAGCACGCAGTTTAAAGCTATTAGTGGCAGCTTCCATCTATCTGCTTTCTCAACAACAGTCTTTGAACCTTCCACATATCTTAAAACTTTCATATATATATATTTAAGATTTTATTTATTTATTTGACAGAGAAAGACACAGCGAGAGAGGGAACACAAGCAGGGGGAGTGGGAGAGGGAGAAGCAGGCTACCCGCTGAGCAGGGAGCCCGATGCGGGGGCTCAATCTCAGGACCCTGGGATCATGACCCGAGCTGAAGGCAGACGCTTAATGACTGAACCACCCAGGCGCCCCACTTTCTCATTTTTTTTTAAGATTTTATTTATTCATGAGAGACAGAGAGAGAGAGAGAGAAGCAGAGGGAGAAGCAGGCTCCCAAGGAGCAGGGAGCCCGATGCGGGACTCGATCCCAGGACCCTGGGATCATGACCTGAGCCGAAGGCAGACGCTTAACCATCTGAGCCACCCAGGCGCCCTCTCATATTTTTTAATGGCCATCTCCAAGTTCTGGGATATGAAAAAAGTACTTCCAATGTCTTTTAAGTCTTCTGTTATTACTAAAATTTTATCTACATCTTTTAAATCTATATCTGCATCCTCAGGGAAATCTGGATGACTGTCACCAGAACCATCTTTTGGGAATATGCCCCAATCATCCCCTTCCTTCAATTTTCCACATTCTGCAATAATGCACAATTTGGCAGGTTTTTCACCTTTCACTTCTACATTTTCCAGTATCCTTGCCACACTCATTCCTTTAATTACTTGGCCAACAGGTGGTAACCTGTCTCCCATCCAAATGAAGAGTCAAAACTATTGTGATAAAGAACTGAGAACCATTTGTATTGCAGCCTTCGTTTGCCATGCTCAATAGACCTTCCTGATCATGCTTATAATAGAAATTTCCATCTTCAGGGGTGCCTGGGTGACTCAGTCATTAAGCGTCTGCCTTTGGCTTGGGTCATGATCCCAGGATCCTGGGATTGAGCCCCGCGTGGGGCTCTCTGCTCTGCAGAGAGCCTGCTTCTCCCTCTCCCACTCCGCCTGCTTGTGTTCCCTCTCTTGCTGTGTCTCTCTCCGTCAAATGAATAAATAAAATCTTTAAAAAATCTTTTTTCAGGCACCTGGGTGGCTCTCTCTCCACTCATGCTCTCTCTCTGTCTTTCTGTCCCTCTCTCTCTCAAATAAATAAATGAAATCTTAAAAAAAAAAAAAGAAATTTTCATCCTCAAATTTTTCACCATAAATACTTTCTCTACCTGTCCGATTTTGATATGAGAAGTCTACACCTTGAATCATAAATTTCTTAAAAATTCAATGGAAAGAACATTCATTGAAATGGAGAGGTTTCCCAGTGGTGGGTCCAATGCCTTTTTCTCCTGTACACAAAGCACAAAATTTTTCTGCTGTTTTGGGTACAACATCTGCAAACAATTCTAAGACAATTCTACCAACTTTCTCCCTCCAATATCCACACCAAAGAAGACCTGGGGGTTACTGGGGTTGAAGGGATTAGTTTGAGGGAATGGGTGAGACATTTTGAATTGCAGATGCACTTGGGAGCGGACTCCTATTTCTTTTTAATTAAAAAGCTCTTCTATGGGGCGCCTGGGTGACTTAGTCATTAGGCGTCTGCCTTCAGCTCAGGTCATGGTCCCAGGGTCCTGGGATCGAGCCCTGCATCGGGCTCCCTGCTTGGAGGGAAGTCTGCTTCTCCCTCTCCTTCTCCCCCTGCTTGTGTTCCCTGTCTCTCTGTGTTTCTCTCTCTGTCAAATAAATAAATAAAATCTTAAAAAAAAAAGAATAAAGTGTATTTGGTTGTTTTACTTTTCATTTCTGATAAAGAAACATTACACATAGGAAAACAAAGATAACAATACAAGTCAGAAGACAATGGAATGACATCTTTGAAGTAATAAAAGAAATTCTATATAGAATTCTATATCAAGTGAAAATTGAATTGTCTTCTTATTTCTGACTATGACAAAGTAACTGGCATCAGACTAGCCCTCCCACCACACACACACACACACACACACATACCTAGAAAACTGCACAAAATATATGAAACTTCTGTGTTTTTTGGGGGGGTTCCTTTTTTTAAATTTTAAGTTCAATTAATTAACAATAGTGTATTATTAGTTTCAGAGTTAGAGTTCAGTGATTCATCAGTTGCATACAACACCCAGTGCTCATTCCATCACGTGCCCTACTTCATGCCCACCACCCAGTTACCCCAACACCCCCTCACCTCCCCTCCAGCAAGCCTCATGAAACTACTGTTTTAAGATATTGGGCAAAGGTAGCATAAGATTGTGATCCCTAAGAGAAAAGGAGAAAGCAAATTATGTGCACTTTCCAATTATCCCAACTATCTACCCATAAATTCTCTTCAGACGATATAGCGCAAGGATGGGAAATCCAAGCAGAGTACGTGGTTTTGTTGAGCTGAGGAGACAGAGATTTGATTTCAGGGAGGCTGAGGAGGCTGGATTCTGTGAGACAGTACTAGAGAGAAGGGAGCTATGCAAAGAAAGAGCTCCACAAATGTGCATAGTGGTCCTGTGAGTCTTTGGCTGAACAGTAGGCTGCACGTGCATGGCATGAGAGGGCAGACTCCTTAAAACTGGCCAAAAATAAACTACCAGGTAAAGAACAATTGTAGGGGAATTATAAAGTGAATAATTACTGGAGCTTACACAGGGATGTAAGAAATTAGAGTTCTAACTAGTCAGACTGGAGAGACCATGTCAAACATTCAGAGCATTGGGCGCCTGGGTGGCTCAGTTGGTTAAGCGATTGCCTTCGGCTCAGGTCATGATCCCGGAGGCCTGGGATCAAGTCCCACATCAGGCTCCCAGCTCAGCGGGGAGCCTGCTTCTCCCTCTGACCCTCTCCCCTCTCATGCTGTTTCTCTCTCTCTCTTTCTCTCAAATAAATAAATAAATAAAATCTTTAAAAAAAAAAACATTCAGAGCATTCATTAGTTACCTCAAAAAAGCTGTGCCTTAGGAGTGGACTTCTACTAACTAACTCAAGAATAAAGCTACTCTAGACCTGCCCTAACAAAGTTTAAAAATTTGCCTCAAAAATATCAAGTTGAGGGCGCCTGGGTGGCTCAGATGGTTAAGCGTCTGCCTTCGGCTCAGGTCATGATCCCAGGGTCCTGGGATCGAGTCCCACATCGGGCTCTCCGCTCAGCGGGGAGCCTGCTTCTCCCTCTGACCCTCTCCCCTCTCATGCTGTTTCTCTCTCGCTCACTCTCTAAAAAATAAATAAAATCTTAAAAAAAAAAAACATAAAAAAAATATCAAGTTGATATGCAAGTAAATTAACTGCCTGTCAGAACAAAGCCCAATACCCTTCAAGAAAGACAATAAAATCCAGAAATTCCACAATGTAACATTTACAATGTCCAGTGTCTAATAAACATGCTCCTTCCAACCACCAAAGAAATAAATAGATAAATAAGCAAAATTTTTTAAAACTGTGATCTATAGCCAGGAGAAAAATTAGACAGTAAAAACAGACCCAGAAATGACAGAAATTATGCAATTAATTGGTAAAGACTTCAAAACATCAGTTATAAGTTCAAATATTTAAAGAAAACCATAAATCCAATGAGGAAAGATATAGAGACTATACAAAAGAAATGAAAAATACCATTGTATGGCCTTAACAGAAAATTAGATGATGAAGGTGAAAAGATCAGTGAACTTGAAGATGTAGAAATAAGAACTATGTTACCTGAAGCACAGAGAGAAAAGAAAGCTGGAGGAGAAATAAAGAGAGCCTCAGTGATCTGTTGGATGATATCAAGCATTCTACCATATATGTAATTTGGAGCACTGGAAAACAAGGGGAGCAGAAAAGAATATTTGCAGAAATTATGGCAAAAAATTCACAAGATTTAGTGAAAAAATATCAACTACCAGATCCAAAAAATCTGATGAATCTCACGCAGGATAAATACAAAAAAAAAATTATACCTAGACATAGCATAATCAAATTGCTGAACACCAATGATAAAAAGGAAATCTGAAAAGAAGACAGAGAAAAAGATATAAATACTGAAGCAAAGACAAGCATAAGCATTGACTTCTCATCAGAAACATTCAAGACAGAAGATGATTGATTGACACCTTTAAAGTGCTAAATGAAAAAAGTGTCAAATTACAATAGTATTTCCAGTGTATGTAAAAATGAAGACAAAAAAGAAATTTTAAGACAAACAAAAGCTGAAAAATTTTATCACTTACATTACCAGACATGTCAAAGGAGGTTCTTCAGATGGAAGAAAGATGATACCAAAAGGAAACTGAGATCAACACAAACAAATTAAGGGAATGGAAATAGTAAATATGTAGGTAAATATAAAAGACATTTCTAAAGAGTTGTTTAAAAGATAATTGACTCTGGGGCACTTGGTTGGCTCAGTCAGTAGAACTTGCGACTCTTGATCTTGGGGTTGTGAGTTTGAGCCCTGAATTGGGTGTAGAGATTACTTAAAATAAATAAAGAAATACAAATAATAGATTCTTTAAGACAAAAATAGCAATAATATACAGTGGGATATATGTAGAAGTAAAATGTATGACAACAATAGCAAGAAGGATGTGCAAAGGGAAAATGGAAGTATACTACTATACAGTTTTTACATTACACATGAAATCATATATTATTTGAAGGTCGTCTGTGGTAAGTTAAAGATGCATATAGTAAGCCTTAGTGCAACTGCTGAAAAAAAAATATATAGTTAGTAAGTGAAGATAAAATGAAATACTAAAAATACTCAATCCAAGATCAGCAGGAAAACAGGAACAAAAGTAGATAGGACGGGGCGCCTAGGTGGCTCAGTCCATTAAGCGTCTGCCTCCGGCTCAGGTCATAATCCCAGGGTCCTGGGATCAAGCCTCATGTTGGGCTTCCTGCTCAGCCAGGAGCCTGCTTCTCCCTCTCCCTCTGCTACTCACTCTGCTTGTGCTCTCCTGCTCTCTGTCAAATAAATAAATAAAATCTTTAAAAAAAAATAGATAGGACAAATGAAAAACAGACAGCATGGTGGTAGATTTAAATCCAACCATATCAACTGGAATTGTCTGTGTTTTGTCATTTTTTCTATTAGAGTGGTTGTCTTTTCTTTTTTCTTTCTTTTTTTTTTTTTAAGATTTTATTTATTTATTTGACAGAGAGAGAGACACAGCGAAAGAGGGAACACAAGCAGGGGGAGTGGGAGAGGGAGGAACAGGCTTCCCGTAGAGCAGGGAGCCCAATGCAGGGCTCGATCCCAGGATCCTGGGATCATGACCTGAGCCAAAGGCAGACGCTTAACGACTGAGCCACCCAGGTGCCCCGAGTGGTTGTCTTTTCTTATTGATTTGTAAGAGCTCTTTATATATTAAAATATAAATCATCCTGTATGTTTTCTGCCTTTAATGTTATCCAAACATAGATAGCATCATGATAGCAAACTTAGACACTGAGGTAGAAAAGTGTAAGCTATATTCAGGAAATAAACATTGAGTAGATGAGTTTGGCGTAAAATGCCTTTAAGGGAATCATAGAATATAAAGCTAGAAAGAGTCATTCAGGACCAGAACAGAGAGTGCCGTCTTAAACCATTCAGGCTGCTATAAAAAAATACTACAGACTGGGTAGCTCATAAGCAAGAGAAATTTATTGTTCACAGTTCTGGAGGCTGAAAAGTCTGAGATCGGGGTGTCAGCATGGTCACGGGCCCTCCTGCAGGTCACAGACTTCTTATAACCTCACATGGTGGAAAGGTCTAGGCAGCTTTGTGGGGTCTCTTTTATAAGAGCACACATTCCATTCAGGAGGGCTCCACTCTCAAGTCCTAATCACCTCTCAAAGTCCCCACTTATTAATACTATCACCTTTGGGGGTGAGAATTTCAACATGAATGGAGGGGTGTGGGGAACACAAATATTCAGACCATAGGGACTGCCTTGACTATTGGATGAAGGAGCTTGGTCTCCATTGAGTAGACCAAAGGGAATGTCTAAAGGTTATTGTTCAATGAAATGATACCATAAATATTGGACTCAAGGAAGATAAATCTTGTTGAAGATCTAAGTGTGTCGGACAGACTGGGGAAATGGGTGGTGGAGAGAGATCTCAGTTGGAGATCAGTTAGTGTGCTTTTGCAGTAAGTGCAAAAGTACAGTGCAGTAAGTACAGGAAGTGATATCCACCCATATAATGAATAAGGATAAAAATTATATGATTACTATAAAAATCAAAGCCTTGGCTCTCTTTCAGTGCTTGGTTTTAGACAAGTTGAATTTGAATAATGACATACAAATAGGAGACACTGGATGGGCAGGTCTTGGAGATGACTGGGCTAGGGAAACATTGAGAGTTATTAGCACAGAGGTAGTTGTTGAAATCACAGGAGTAAATGAAGTCACCAGGGGAGACTTGAGTACAGCAGAACCTTGTGGATTTGGAGGGCTCCTATTCATCTTTGCAGGATGAAAGCCTAGGTGTCACCTTCACTGGGAAATCTTCCCTGGTCACCATCTCCCTGCCCCCCCTACCACAACTGACGTAGGGGTCCCTTCTCTGCTTCCACAGTGCCCTGTGTATGCCCCTATTTATCACACTGTATTATTGTTGAGTGTTGTCTCTTTGTTTTTCTTGAACCTAGAAAGTAGGTACCAAAATTTATTCAACTTTGTGTTCTCCTATCCTATAGAAAGCTCTTGAAAAATGTTTGCTGAATATAATCAAATTCTATAACTTGTTGCTTTCCCAAGGAAGAGATCCTTTTTAAAAAAAACATTTTTTAAAGATTTTACTTATTTATTTGACAGAGAGAGAGAGCACAAGCAGGGGGAGTGGCAGGCAGAGGGAGGGGGAGAAGCAGACTCCCCGCTGAGCAGAGAGCCCGACATGGGGCATGACTTTAGCCAAAGGCAGACTCTCAACCAACTGAGCCACCCAGGCACCCCGAGATCCTTTTTAAAAAATATTTATTTTGGGGGGACTCCTGGGTGGCTCAGTTGGTTAAGCGTCTGCCTTCAGCTCAAGTCATTATCCCGGGGTCCTGGGATCGAGCCCCACATCGGGCTCCCTGCTCTGCAGAGAGCCTGCTTCTCCCTCTGCCTGCCGCTCCCCCTGCTTATGCTCGCTCTCTCTGATAAATAAATAAATAAATAAATAAATTTTAAAAATAAAATAAAATAATAAAAATAAATAAAAATATTTATTTTTTAAAGCAGTTCTTTTTCTTTTTTCTTTTTTTTTAAAGATTTTATTTATTTACTTGACAGAGAGAAGGAACACAAGCATGGGGAGTGGGAGAGGGAGAAGCAGGCTTCCCGCTGAGCAGGGAGCCCCATGCGAGCTCGATCCCAGGACCTCAGGATCATGACCTGAGCCGAAAGCAGACGCTTAACCGACTGAGACACCCAGGCGCCCCTAAAAATATTTATTTATTTATTTTTATTTTTATTTTTTTTAAGATTTTATTTATTTGACAGAGAGAGACACATGAGAGAGGGAACACAAGCAGGGGGAGCGGGAGAGGGAGAAGCAGGCTTCCCGCCAAACAGGGAGCCCGATGCGGGGCTCGATCCCAGGACCCCGGGATCATGACCTGAGCCGAAGGCAGACGCTTAACGACTGAGCCACCCAGGCGCCCCAAAATATTTATTTTTTTAAAAAAGATTTTATTTGAGAGAGAAGAGAGACAGAGATAGCGCATGAGAGCAGGCTCCCTGGAAGCCCAACACGGGGACTCCATCCCAGGACCCCAGGATCATGACCTGAGTTGAAGGCAGAAGCTTAACTCTGCTTAATGGACTGAGCCACCCAGGTGCCTCTCAAAGAAGAGATCCTTTAACATCTTCTCCCTCCCCTCCTCCCAGCCAATTCCATTACCCCCACTAAGCCAGTTATTGTCTTGGGGGTATAACCTCCATTCCTTCCACTGCACTTCAGCATCTTCTTTGATCTCCATGGGGGAATGTAAAGCATTTCTGATTTCTTTTGAGAGATGGCAATACTGACAAAAAAATTGTACCTTCTCGATCCCAGATTCTCTATCCTCCTCAATTTGTAGGACAAGGTTATGGTTGGGGAAGGGAGGGAGACCTAGACACCCCGTGCTGGAATGCCTGGGAGCCTGAAGAGAAAAGATTTTCTGCCTAAGTAAACCTATCTGCTAGTTTCAAAACAAGCTGGAGTCTAGAGACAGGATAACTTGCAAATACCGGCCCCTCACAGTACCACCTAGTGGATGATAAGAAACTAACACATGGGTTCTGAGCCCCTGAGGGTAAGCTGATTCTAAAATAACTCACTTCCAGATCCCTAGAATCTTTACTATTTACACATTAGTTGGAATCATCTGCAAGGGGGAAAGAATTGCCAAATAAACAGTAAGATAGCCTCAAGAGTAAGAAGTAAGAGAGAAGCTAATTTACTTTTCCATAAGCTACAAGAGCCCATTGGGGAAATAATTAAACTAGTATCCTTCTACCCCATCCATCCCAAATACAGAGACTAGAGAGAGAGTGTGTGATGATGCCCTATCCCCTTACTATTGATTTTTATTAGTGGCTTTCAAATTTATTTTCCTGCAAACCAAGGTAAGAAATGCATTTTATGATCTCACTCAACACTGATATAGTGATATACATATACTCTGAAACAAAATTATCCTGAGACATATTTACTCCTATTAAGCATCAGTCTCTGCTATTTTCTATTCTACTCCATTTAGAAATATCACTAGTGGGGTGCCTGGCTGGCTCAGTCGGTAGAGCATGTGAATCTTGATCTCAGGGTTGTAAGTTCCAGCCCCACTTGGGTGTAAAGATGACTTAAAAACAAAATCTTGGGGCACCTCGGTGGTGCATTCGGTCATGTCCAACTCTTGGTTTTGGCTCAGGTTGTGATCGCAGGGTCATAAAATTGAGCCCCACCTCTGTCTCTGCGCTCAGCTCAGAGTCCACTTGAGATTCTCTCTCTCTCTCTCTCTCTAAAATAAATAAATCTCTTTTTTTTTTTAAGATTTTATTTATTTATTTGACAGAGAGAGAGATAGCGAGAGCAGGAACACAAGCAGGGGGAGTGGGAGAGGGAGAAGCAGGCTTCCCGCCGAGCAGGGAGCCCGATGTGGGACTCGATCCCAGGACCCTGGGATCATGACCTGAGCCGAAGGCAGACGCTTAACAACTGAGCCACCCAGGCGCCCAATAAATCTCTTTTTTAAAATACTTTATTTTGAGAGAGAGAATGCGCAAGCGGGGGAAGGAGCAGAGGGAGAGAACCTCAAGCAGACTCCGTGCTGAGCAGGGAGCCCAATGCAGGGCTCCATCTCACAACCCTGAGATCATGACCTGAGCTGAAACCAAGAGTTGGGCACTTAACCAACTGAGCCACCCAGGCGCCCCTAAAATAAATAAATCTTTAAAAAAAAAAAACTTGAGGAACAAAACACACTACTAGTCACCACTTTCTAAATCGATTTCATGACCCACATTTTGAAAAACACTAGTTTATGTGCAAATTTTCATCCTATATCAACACTAATTTTTTTGTAAGGAAAGGTGCCCCTACAGAATTTTTTTTTTTTTTGCCCCTACAGAATTGAAAGCAAACTCACCATATCCCTTTCGTGCTGCCATGTTTGCTCTCCCCTACCTGCCTTTCTTGAGATGTGAGTCATAATCCTCAAAATCCAACACCACCATTAAGTCTTTCCATTCCCCCAATTAGAAGAAATGGTTTTTCTTTTAGTTATCCCTCAAAACAGTGCTGTCTAGCACTTAATTAAATCTGCCTAGTATTAGCGAATTATACAACTTAATAGCTTCCTTAAATGAAGGCTCTACAGTGTACTCATAATTGCATCCCTCCAGACTGACACAATGACTAACAACATGGCCCAACAAATATCAAAATAAACTTTAATCAAACTACTTAAGATCCAGGAAATTTAAAGGTTTATTGTGGCATACCCTTCTGCAAATCAATTAATCATTCCTTAATAATAGTTTTTAAACTATAGATTCCTCTAAAACACCTGAACTTGTAAAACATCAAACATCTATATATAAGCCAATTAAGTCATATTTATAAAATCTTTACAATTGTGCAGGAGTCCTACACAAGGGAACTCAGGCTTTTAGTCTCACACTGAGGTGCCCAGGCAAGTCCTCATTAACTGAGCTCAGCTGTTCGAAGCACAAATTATCCGTCATCTTCTGTTTCTACACATGGCTTGTGGCCTTATTTATTCAATTATTTGAGAATTTACTATTTGGGGTACTGGGATGCACTGATGATAAACAGTCCCAGGGCTCAAGGAGTGCAGTGCTCTATTTTTTTAAGATTTTATTTATTCATTTTGAGAGAGAGAGAGCATAAGCAGAGGGAGAGGGAGAAGCAGACTCCCCGCTGAGCTGGGAGCCCAACATGGGGCTCGATCCCAGGACCTGGAGATCATTACCTGAGCCGAAGGCAGACACTTAACCATCTCAGCCACCCAGGCGCCCTGGAGTGCAATGATCTAATGAGGAGTAAGAGGGCTAACAAGTGAACAAGCATAACAACGTGATGTAATAAATGTCATTACAAACCTAAGTAAGGAAGCAAGTTTAGAGAGGCACCTAAATTAATATTTGAGTGTAATGGAAGTCTTCCTAGAGAGGATGACATTGAGATCCAAAGACTAAGGAAGAGTATTATAGGCAGAGGGACCCGTAAGGGCAAATGACTGAAGGTCAGAGAATAGGGCTCATTCAATGAAAAAGTAGTCAGTATAGTTGGAGCGGTTTAGCCAGAGTTGAGGAATGGCAAAAAATGAGGCCAGATTGTGTGGGACCTTATGAGTCAGGCTAAGAACTTGGAACAACTAAGACAGTTCATTCCAGGGGACCATTGGTCTCTACACTAGCAGCTGGATAGAAAGAAAGCTTGTGATAAGTTGGGGGGGGGGGTGAATCGCATATGCAAAAATTAAGTGACAGCTCTTTTTGGCGTAAATGCCTCTTTTTAAAAAAAAAAAGATTTTATTTATTCATTTGACAGAGAGATACACAGCAAGAGAGGGAACACAAGCAGGGGGAGTGGGAGGGGGAGAAGCAGGCCTCCTGCTGAGCAGGGAGCCCGATGCGGGGCTCGATCCCAGGACCCTGGGGTCATGACCTGAGCTGAAGGCAGACGCCCAACCATCTGAGCCACCCAGGCGCCCCAGTAAATGCCTCTACTTGTATTAGTTTGTCCCACAATGCCATCTTGGGGTGGCATCTGAGAAGGTAAAATCTCAAAAGAGCTTCAGAAAGAACCAGTAAGGGAGGTACAAAGGCCCCATTGCTATGCAGCATGAGAATAAGACACATGTAAATTAACATGTGAAATTAATGTTCTAAGTTGTTCTAAGTTTCATTTTATTATAACCTAATTACTATTCACTTAAGTCTGAGCAAACATGTATAGAAACCAGTGTTGCTAATTGAGTCATACACTCACAATTTTTTAAAAAATTAAAAGAAGGGGCGCCTGAGTGGCTCAGCCGTTAAGCGTCTGCCTTCGGCTCAGGTCATGATCCTGGGGTCCTGGGATCGAGCCCCGCATCGGACTCCCTGCTCTGCGGGAAGCCTGCTTCTCCCTCTCCCACTCCCCTTGCTTGTGTTTCCTCTCTCGCTGTTTCTCTCTCTGTCAAATAAATAAATAAAATCTTTAAAAAAAATAAAAAATTTAAAAAAATAAATAAATAAAAAATTAAAAGAAGTAGGGGCGCCTGGGTGGCTCAGTTGGTTAAGCATCTACCTTTGGCTCAGATCATGATCCTGGAGTCCTGGGATCCAGCCCCATGTTGGGCTTCTTGCTCAGCCAGGTGTCTGCTTCTCCCTCTCCCTCTCTCCTCTCCCTGCTCATGCTTGTGCTCTCTCTGTGTCTCATTCTCTCAAATAAACAAAATCTTTAAAAAATAAAATAAAGGGGCACCTGGGTGGCTCAGTTGGTTAAGCGGCTGCCTTTGGCTCAGGTCATGATCCTGGGGTCTTGGGATCGAGCCCTGTGTCTGGCTCCCTGCTCGGCGGAGAGCCTGCTTCTCCCTCTCCCTCTGCCTGCCACTCTCCCTACTTGTGTTCTCTCTCTCTCTCTCTCTCTGTCAAATAAATAAAATCTTAAAAAAAATAAAATAAAATAAAATAAATTAAAAGTAATATTACTCCCAACACTTGTCTTCCTGTACCAAACTGAAGGAAATAAAACAACTGCTAGAAGCCTAGAAGCTGAAAAGAGAGGGACAAAGCCAGACATGTTGTCTACTTGAGTTTATTCTGTTCTTCAAAAAAAAAAAAAAAAAAAAAAAAAGGTGAGGGATGGAGGGAGAAATAACCCATAAACACTGTGAACAGGAACCAAGACTCCAAGACTTGGGTGTACTCCCCCTACCCTCGACCTCAGTTCTGCAAGAGATTCCCACCCACCCAATCTTCTTTTCAACAAGACACCCAATCAGCAGCAAAGGTACCTGGGGTAGTCACTGAGATTTTCAACACTGGGAATGGGAGGGAGAAAAGTCCAAAAAATCGGAGTTGGGAAGAAGAGGGAAGGAATGACAGCGAGGCTCGGCTCTGGAGGACGGAGTTGGGCCAGGAGAGGTGGGAGTCAGTACGGGGGTACCCCCTCCTGACCGAGGCTGCCCACATTCCCCAGGACCCCAGAGCGCCCCCTGGTTTGTTCTGCAGTCCATCCCCCCCTCCCCAAAGGCCTCACAGGCCCAGCTCCAAGTCCTCGAGCTCCTCCTGTAGTGCCCTCCTCCTCGCTAGCTTCTCCAGCTGCTCTTTGCTGGGCTGGCTGATTGCCCCAGCCTGGATCCGCTGCTGCAGCTCTTCCACCTGCCGAAGCTTCTTCTTTAGGCTCTTGATCTTCTTGGCCTTCTCAGTGGTGACGGCTGAGTCAGGCTGCTCAGAGGCAGCTGCAGGGGCTGCCCGGGAGCCCTGCGGAGCACTGGGGAGCTGCGCAGTCTCTCCCAAAGACACCTTATCGAGAGTCCGGCTCAAGGCCTCCGCCTCCCCCTTCTCCTGCTGCTGCCGCCGCTTCTCCTTCCGCTTCAGGTTGCGTTTGGCTGTCTTGGAGAGGCCTGGTTCGCCCCCTTCGGGCCTGGACGGGGTGACAGGAGCAGTGGCCTCAGGGCTCAGACCTGGGGGCAGTTCTGGCTTACTCTTGAAAAACTTCACATACTTGTTCTCATACCTGCAGGGAAGAGAGGTCAACAGTTCTCAAAGAATCACTGCCTTTTGGAGCCCTTTTCTTAACCTTCCAAATCCCCACTTGAGCCTTTTCACTTTCTTGCTTCTTTCCTCTCCTGTGGTCCCTCTGCAATTTTCCCCTGTTCTGCAGGCTATGGGAAGGTCTCTAGGTCTCAAAGTTCCTGGTCTCTGAATGCTATTTGGAGGTTCTGAAGAACAGAAGCCATAGGAACAGGACTAGGCATTTGTAACCCCCCTCCCGCATCCCTGAATCTCAGCCCCTCTCCTCTTCTTTGTCAGATGGTTGCTCCCTCCTTCCATTTCCTAGGGTCTTGGGATCAGGAGAGTCTTCTTTTCTGTAGGGACCCCATTAAGTACCCCCTTCTCACGCCTAATCACGCACACTGGGACTTCCTCCTGGGGCACATAGCCTTCTTTCACCCTCCGTTGCTTGCGCCAGGTCCCGTCAGGTCGTTGTGTTGAGGCGATGTATTTGCCTGCAATGAGAGAATTAAGTTACATAGTTACTCTTCCTAATTTTCAAATAGTTTCCAATTTGAAACAATGCATGAATGCACACAGCTTTCCTTAGCATCCATCCAGCCACTAGATGCAACCATGAAGGCATCCTTTTCTCTCATCAACCTTCAATCCCTCTCTTGTCATTATTCACTGAGTGCCCAAACACCATCCCCACCCTCAGGAGTTTCTTTTTTTTTTTTTTTAAGGATTTTATTTATTTATTAGAGAAAGAGAGCATGCGTGCGCACTGGGGGAGGGACAGAGGGAGAGAATCTTCAAGCAGACTCCCTGCTGAGTGCAGAGCCCGGTGCGGGCTTAGTCTCACCACCCTGAGATCATGACCTGAGCCGAAACCAAGAGTTGCACGCTTAACCAGCTGAGCCACCCAGGCCCCCAGGAGTTTCTATTTTTATACTATTTTCTACTTTTAATCTCTAGCTGGCAAGATAGGACAGGCAAAGAGGAAGAGTTTAAAAAAAAACAACAACACAAGACAATAGCATGGGGGCATCAAAAGGCAGTAACTGAATAAGAGGCCAAAAGGGGGCAAAAACAAGAACTGTAGGAAGGAGAAAGGACTGGAGATGTAGAGAGGGGAAGTTTTATTAAGATAGGTCATGAAAAACAGGTCAACTTTTAAGGATCCATCCTACGAATATAAAAGCACCAGTACACAAGGATATATGTAAAGGATGTTTGTTGCTGCATTACTTAAAATAGGAAAAACCGAAAGCAACTTGGATGGCCATCAATATCCGAGTGCCCGAATACATGTGGATCATCCACATGATGGAACACCATGCTGTTATGAAAAAGAATGTCAAGATATAAATGCACTGACTCTGGCTTGAATGGTGCTCATGATATACTAAGTGAAAAAGCAAGTGGCAGGACAATGTGTAGAGTAGTGATCCTCAAAGTTTTTTCTTTCAGGCTCCCCCTTCCGCTCTTGTTTTGTAATATTATCCATTTTACTATGCAATATTAAAAAAAAAAAAAAAAACCAGCGGCCTTGCGTGGCTCAGTTGGTTAAGTGTCCAACTCTTGGTTTTGGCTCAGGTCATGATCTCAGGGTCATGGGATGGAGCCATGCGTCAGGTTCCATGCTCAGCCGGGAGTCTGCTTGAGATTCTCTCCCTCTGACCCCCCCAAAATAAATAAACCTTAAAAAAAAAAAACAGGCTGCCTGGGTGGTAGTCAATTAAGCATCTGACTCTTTTTTTTTTTTTTAAAGATTTTATTTATTTATTTATTTGAGAGAGAGAGCATGAGAGGGGGGAGGGCCAGAGGGAGAAGCAGACTCCCTGCTGAGCAGGAAGCCCGATGTGGGACTCGATCCTGGGACTCCAGGATCATGACCCGAGCCGAAGACAATCACTCAACCAACTGAGCCACCCAGGCGCCCTAAGCATCTGACTCTTGGTATCGGCTCGGGTGGTGGTCTGGGGGTTAAGAGATCAAGCCCCTGCATCAGGCTCAAAGCTCAGCTTGGAGTCAGCTTAAGATTCTCTCTCCCTCTGCTCCTCCTGCTCATGCTCGCTCTCTCTCTCTCAAAAATAAATAAATAAATCTTTAAAAAAACAAACATACCTGTTAATCTCACCAGAAAAGTCTTTACTGGCAAATTGTCAAGCTCACAGTGGCAAATACAAGTTTTCCAGAATTCTAAATTTTACTTGAAGGCTTGAATTTTACCACTGGCAACAAATACTGTCAGTTGTTTTCCTTGAAATGACAGGCTCACTTCCCTCATTTTCAGGAAAATGCCTATCAGATACCCAGTTCTCAATTATGAGTTTGTCAGCAGTTCTTATACATAAAAATGGTGTTCCGTGAAAAGGAAGCCTGTTTAGCTTGCAACTGGTGGACAACTGCGCCAGTGCTTTTCCTTAAGACCCCACCTTACTTCAGTATGCAGCCGAGTGTTTCATCCTCATTTCCCAGTTAGTCCACAGAGAACATTAAAAAGATGAGTAACTTTCAGTTATAAAATGAGTAAGTTCTGGGGAATCTAAGGTACAGCATGGTAACCATCATTAACAGAACTGTATTGTATACTTGAAAGTTGCTGCGAGAGTAGACTTTAACAACAACAAAATGGTAATTATGTGAAGGATGTGTTAATTAACCTTATTGTGGTAAACATTTCAGAAACTATACATGTATCAAATCATCACATTGCACACCTTAAATCTATACAATGTTATATATCAATTATATTTCAATAAAGCTGGAAAAAAGTAAAAAGATGTGTATTCAAGGGCCAGGGTTTAATAAAATTAGTAAATCTTAGTGTTTAATCAAGGATATTCTTTTTTTTTTTTTTAGATTTTATTTAGGTGACAGAGATATATATAGAGAGAGCACAAGCGGGGAGGAGAGGGAGAAGCAGGCTCCCGATGAGCAGGGAGACCGACGTGGGGCTCAATCCCAGGACCCACGATCCAAGCCAAAGGCAGACACTTAACCAACTGAGCCACCCAGGCGCCCCTAATCAAGGATATTAAGTGAAACTGGCATTATTTACTGCAAGCATGTGGCAGTGAAGAGCACAATGAGTGGGAGCTGGTGTAACTACCTTGATTAGTGCTAAGGGGCCAGCAGTTCCGTCCGCCTTTGCTTTTACACCCTCAGAGCAAATGTCAACCCAGCAAAACAAGGCAATCAACATCTTAGTATATAATAAAAATAGTTATGCTTGCAGACCTCCTGAAAGGGTCTTAGGGAACCTCCAAGGGTCCTGGACAACATTTTGAGAACTGCTGCTGTAAGGTATGCTCCCAGTCTCGTTGGGGCAAGGAGTAGCACTTAACAGTTCATACGGTCTATGCACTGGGGCAAGGAGAAAGGTGTGGAAGGACACATACCAAGGTACCAAGCCTTTAATGCTGGTTATCTTAAGAGGGGCAACCTGGAAGAAGAGGTAATAGAAACCATTAATCATTAACATATATACTTTCTGCCCTCATAGATATCTTTACTTATACCATTAATATGTTTTTAAAAATCTTATATATACATATATTATCTTGTATTATGTGTTGTGTTTTGTTTGGTTTTTTGAAGAAGGCTCCACACCCAACGTTGGGGCTTGAACTCACAACCCTGAGAGGAAGTCACATGCTCCATCAACTGAACCAGCCTGGCGTCCCATGTACTACTTTTTTTTTTCTTTAGGTATTACTTTTGTAAAAAGAAAGATTTGTAAAAGAAAAGTAAAAAATCAAGTCTAGAGGCACCTGGGTGGCTCAGTCGGTTAAGCATCTGCCTCCAGCTCAGGTCATGATCCCAGGGGCCTGGGATCGAGCCAGAGCCCCATGTCAGGCTCTCTGTTCAGCAGGGAGTCTGTTTCTCCCTCTCCCTCTCCTTGCTGTTCCCCCTGCTTGTGCTCTCTCTGTCAGATGATTAAATAAAATCTTTAAAAAAAAAAAGTCAAGTCTAAGTCCTTCCATATGGATTATATATTGTTCTATGAATTGGCTTTTTGTTCAAAATGCAAGTATCATTAATAAATTAAAACTAAAAATAATTGTTAAAGAAAATGGGTAAGATCTGACAGGTAGAAGAGACCGGACAAAGAACAAGCAAGCAAAGAAAGGCATGGATGTGGGAAGGGGCGTGGAGTATTGAGAGAACAAAAAGAGGACTCTGGGTGAATCAGACAGTTTGTGTTAGGGAATAATAAAAAAATGGGGCCAAATCTTGGAAAGCCTTCAACACAACGTTGAGAAATTTGAAGTTTACCTGGTGAATGAAAGAGAGGCACTGAGGGTAACACTTGCTTAAATCCAACAGTTTAAAGACAAGAGTATAAACTGAAGAATGAAAAAGGTGACGCTTCATAGAGGGAGGACTGACTGGAGCTGGGCTTTAAAGAGTCAAACTCATGTAAGTAAACAAGGAGGCAGAATGGATTCGAAATAGAAGCTCATCCTGAAACAAAATGTCACCCATAGGAACGGAGATGGCATGTTCAGGAGATGGTGGCTGAATCAGAGGGCTGGTGTAAAGCAGATGAGGGGGGTGGACATTCAGACCTTTAAATGCCAGCTAAGGAGTTTAATATCTGGCACATGGTATGCATTTAATAAATATTTGTCCAATGAATGACTCTTTTATCCAAAGCAGTGTTTTAGGGCAATTAATCTGGCAGGATGAAAAGGTGAATTGGCAAGGGAAAACACTGGAGACTCAGGAAATCAGGGGAAAAAAGGGTGCAATGACCCTGGCATGAGACACAGAACTGGCTGAACTGGTGAGAAGGGAAAGGACGAGACCCATGCCAGATCCATTATCAAAGAATCAACAACACCTGGGAAGTCACTGATGTGGGAGGGGTAAGGGGCTAAAGTAAAAAATAATTCAACACTTTTAGTAATTCCAACCTTGAGAATTTAGCATAAGGAAATACTTCCAACAGAAAAAAATAAAAATAAAAACAAGAAAGGGATGGGACGCCTGGTTGTCTCAGTCAGGCGTCTGCCTTCAGCTCCGGTCATGATCCCAGGGTCCTGGGATCGAGTCCCACGGCAGGCTCCTTGCTCAGCGGGGAGCCTGCTTCTCCCTCTGTCTGCCCCTCCCCCTGCTTGTGCTCTCTCCCTCTCTCTCTCTGAGACAAATAAATAAAATCTTTTTAAAAATAAAATGAGTGCTGCAGAGATTAATTCTAAAAAAAGAAAAAAGAGAAGGGAGAGATAATCATGGGAAAATTATGGCATTATCTATAAAGAGCTAAAAATTAAAAACAAACTTCAAGTCCAGATATATAGGAACAGTGTAGAACACATCCACTAAAAATACATCCAGCACCTGGCTGGCTAAGTCAGAAGAGTGTGTGACTCTTGATCTCGGGGTGGCAAGTTCAAGTCCCATGTTGGGTGTACAGATTACTTAAAAATAAACTTCAAAGAGACATGATATAATTTCAAGGAATGATAATAAAATTTTTTTTTTTTAAAGATTTTATTTATTTATTTGAGACAGAGAGAATGAGATACAGAGAGCATGAGAGGGAGGAGGGTCAGAGGGAGAAGCAGACTCCCTGCCGAGCAGGGAGCCCGATGCGGGACTCGATCCAGGGACTCCAGGATCATGACCTGAGCCGAAGGCAGTCGCTTAACCAACTGAGCCACCCAGGCACCCTGATAATAAAATTTTAAATCACATAATGTGACATGTGAAACATAATAAAACTATATAAATATACCATGATCTCAATTATTAAATGTTTTGCATATTTTTAAGTTTAGAAAAGAATGTGCAATATGAAAAGTTGTCAGGTGATGATTATAAATAATCTTTTTTTTTTTTAAGATTTTGTTTATTTATTTGTCAGAGAGAGGCAGGCAGAGATGTAGACTCCCCACTGAGCAAGGAACCAGATGCGAGTCCTAGGACCATGGGATCATGACCTGATCCGAAGGCAGACGTTTAACTGACTGAGCCACCCAGGCATCGCATAATCTTTCTTTTTAAGAATGCCCACTAATGTTGTTATATTGTGGGTTTTAAAAATATCTCATTTTAAGGGCGTCTGGCTAACTTAGTCAGTGGAGAATGCAACTCCTGATCTCAAGAGTTGTGAGTTCAAATCCCATGTTGGGTGTGGAAATTACTTAAAATCTTTTTTTAACTTTATATTCATTTGGTTGTTTTTTTTTTTAGATTTTATTTATTTCAGAGAGAAAGAGCACGCCTGAGCAGGGGGTGGGGGAGGGGCAGAGGGAGAGGGAGCAGCAGACTCCCTGCTAAGCAGGGTGCCCCATGGGGCGGAGGGGGGGGCGGAGGGAGGTGTGCATCTTCATCCCAGGACCCCGAGACCATGACCTGAGCTGAAGGCAGGCATTTAACCAACTGAGCCAGCCAGGCGCCCCATAAATAAAATCTTTAAAAAAAAAAAATCTCATTTTAGGTTTCAAACCTAAATGGTTTGGAGAAGGGGTACACAACGGAGAGTGAAATTACTTTTGACCTGGTGATTTATAAAGATTTTGTGGAGGACAAACAGACCTGTTGTGATCTTTGGAAGATGAGCAGGATTTAGACAGGTGGAGGTCGGGGCGGGGGGGGGGGGGAGTGTAGTTACGAGAAAAGACAAAAAAGGGAAGTATTTCAGGCATATGGGACAACACAAAAGGACCAATCAGACTAGTAAGGACCCTGCTTAAAATTCCTTCTGGATTCCTGTTGCCCTCAGGGTATTTACATGGAGGACGGGACTACACACAAAAGGCCTTGCTAGTCTCCAGTCTCTCAGCACTTAGTCACTCACACTCTGCTCCAGCCACTGAATATTCACAAATCTTACCAGACCTGTGTCTCTATTCTCTATGCCTTTTTGCTTTTGCTTCCTTTGGCCTGGAATAGACTTTCCTTGATTCTTAGCTTAGTTAATTCCTATTGGTCTTTAAAGGTCAAGTTCAAGTATAAACTCCTCAGTGAGGTCTTCCCTGACCTTCCCACCCCAAGCCAGGTTAAAAGTAGCCATTTGTGCACAGCACCTGTTCTGGCCTTTATCATGCTCTAATGTTTAACATAATTGCCTACTTCCTTGAGAGCAGAGACTTTGTCTTTGATCTCTGAGGCAAAGGGCCTGGCCTATAGAAGGCTGTAATTAACTCAATAATAAATAAAGAGGGTCACCTGCCTGGCTCAGTTAGTAGAACATGGGATTCCTGATCTCGGGATTGCAAATTCAAGCCCAACATTTGGTATAAAGATTACTTAAAAATAAAATCTTTAAAAAAAATGTTTTCTTTTAAATAAATAAGTAGGGTGCCTGGCTGGCTCAGTTGGTTAAGCGACTGCCTTCAGCTCAGGTCATGATCCCAGAATCCTGCGATCGAGTCCCACATCGGGCTCCCGGCTCAGCAGGGAGACTGCTTCTCCTTCTGACCCTCTCCCCTCCCATAAAAATATATTAATTAATTAATTAATTAAAGCATCATATTAGAGAACAAAAACCTAGTATATTTAGGGCAAAAAGCACATGTAATGGGAAAAGAGACTAGAAGTAAATTAGTCAGGATATGAAAGGTATCCAATCTCCTCGAGTTTGCACTTAAGCTTCAGACTGTGGGAGAACACTCAAGGCCAAAACCAGAGTACACAGGATCTGCTCAAAGCAGTGCTTGAGGATTAACCTCAAAATGTATAATAGAAACTAAAAGTAGAACAAATGAAAATAACAACCACCATAGAGAAAAACTGATTTAAATAGTCTCTATGGGTACTGAAAGGAAAATGAAAGAGAAATTCATTATGAAGAAGTCAACAGGACCTGAAGACTGCCAAGATTTGAAATAGACGAGATAATTGAAACAGTGCTGTAATGGGTTTAATCTGGTGCTTTTCACATGTATTCTCTTATTTTTCACAACATAACTGTGGGTAAATTGGGCATATGGTAATAATATTTATTCACACATGGATTTTAAATGTTTATTGAGCACTGGGTGTTGCGCCAGGCACTGTAACAGGAGCTAGGGATACAACAATGAATAAAGCAAGCAAGGGTCTTGCCTTTTTGTATCACGCATTCTAGTGAGGAAGAAAGGAAACAAAAAAGAACACAAACTAATTATAGTATCACTCGTGAATGTGCAAAATTTGTAGGATAAAAATCACTGACACAAAGAAAATCCAATACCTGAAGCTAATACAACCCTGTATGTTAATTATACTGGAATTAAAACAAACACCACCACCACCACCCGAAAGAAAGTCCAGAGAAGATGACAACTTTGTGAAAATAACTAATTCAATTCTAGACAGGGAGTGTTTTACATGAAATTAAGGAGAAAAGGACAATGCTAGAAACATAAATAAGATAACTGCACAAAGATTATACTTCAAGGCTTAAGACTAGTAAAGATGGAACGTGATTAAAGACGGGCAGAAGCTTCTTGAATGGCCATCCTAACTGGAAGCCCTGAGATGCAAATAGCCCATTATCACAAAGGAGCACCTATTTTATGTTCTCTTGGTTCCATCCTCTGGCCTTCATGGTATCCAAAGGTAAAGTCAAAATGAAGGGAGTGGTTTGGAGATTCCTACCCCTAGAAATAAAAACCAAGGGCAGGATATCAGGATTGTCAGTAACCCCCTTGAGAAAGAAACTACAGATTAGAGACTGCTACTATAAGAACTTGGTAAATTTAGCTATTTTCCCACATCTGCTGTTTTGTAATCCTTAATCTGTTGCCTTAAACTGTAAAAGGGCCTTGTTTTCGGGGTGGCAGGGACATAGTGAAGCGAGCAAGGCCTGGGAGAACTCTAAGGGGTTAGGTGGAAGTGACTGTTAAAGGTGTGTTGAATCCCTGTGACCTGTTTCAAGTAAGAAAGGAGATCTGTGTGACAAATCTGACCCTGGGATGATCTCAGGGCCAAGAATTATAACACCAAGATGTGGTTTCTAACACTTGGAGAAAATACAGAAAGAGAAGATCCAATATGGAGACATGACCCTGGAAAAATGGTCATGATCATCTTCCTCAAGAAAGAAAAGGTGTCAGCAGTAACAGAAAACAATTCTAGGAGAGAAGAACTAGGACGGTGTTATGCCATGGAGACCAAAAGAGTTTTAAGGGTAGCTGATTAAGGGTACTGAATAATGCACAGAGATTAAGGAAAAGGAAAATGGAGTAGAAAAAGATTACTGATTTTGGCAATTTGGAAATTTCTAGTTATCTCCAAGAATACAGCTTCAGAAAAGCAGAGTAGTCAGAAACCAGACTACAAATAAATTAAATGTAATAAACACTTATCGAAAGCTTCCTATGAGCGGCGCCTGGGTGGCTCAGTCGTTAAGCAGCTGCCTTCGGCTCAGGTCATGATCCCAGGGTCCCGGGATCGAGTCCCGCATCGGGCTCCCTGCTCCGCAGGGAGTCTGCTTCTCCCTCTGACCCTCCCCCCTCTCATGTGCTCTCTCTCATTCTCTCTGTCTCAAATAAATAAATAATTTAAAAAAAAAAAAAGAAAGCTTCCTATGAGAAAAGTACCCTACTAAGTGCTATAGGGATTACCAAGAGGGAGTAAAATGGTCCCTACTTTAAAGCAATCTGGGCATCTGGGTGGCTCAGTCGGTTAAGTGGCTGCCTTCGGGTCAGGTCATGATCCCAGAGTCGGGCTCTCTGCTCAGCGGGGAGCCTGCTTCTCCCTCTCCCTCTGCTGCTCCCCCTGCTTGTGCTCTCTCTGTCAAATAAATAAATAAAATCTTAAAAAAAAAATCAAGCAATTTATTGCCTAAGAAAGAGGGTGGACAAGTTAGGCAAGGAATAAAACAAAAATATAAATGTCTTTGGTATCTTAAGAGACACTGATACATACTGGTACTAGATTTCAAGAGAATAAATAATCACACCCTATTTGATGGGGGAAGGTGACAGAAAATCAGGAGAATCTCAGGGACCTGACCTTAAATGCTAGGTAGCAGTAATAACAACAATAACAAATCAGTGGCTGATATTTCTGCAGGCAGAGAAAAGAAGGGAAAGGGCCTTCTAAGAGGAGTAACAACAAGCAAAATCATAGCAGTGGAAAACTCACAGTATGTTAAGAACAGTTAGAAAAGAGCATTTATTAATAAGTGGCTACAGTGCATCAGGAACTTTATATATATTGCTTTATTGAATCTAGACAATGGGTAGATATTATCATCTACAGCTGAGATTAAGAGTCTTCAAGAGGTTAAAGATGTGTCCAAGATCACAACGGCACAATGGTATTCTGCCTGTCTTATACCACATAGCCCAGTTTCACTGGGAGTTACAAGCAGAGACCTAGTATGTGGTGATACTATACCGAAAAGTGGTTTGTGCTCATATTAAAGAGTATCTAAAAGCGAATTTACATACGTAAATTTCACAATCAATTCCAAAAAGAGAGATGATGAGAAATTTAATAGCTTGCCCAAAGTTAGTCAATAAGCTGCAGAATTCAAACCCAGGCTGTGGGTTTGTTCCAAAAGTTGTGCATTTTACACTACTATTGCATATAGTGTTATAAATGAAAAAGATACAAAAAAGTTCAACCTCACTAATAATCAAAGAAAATATAAATATAAAACAATAAAATACAATTTCCATCTGTCAGAGTAGTAGAATTTTTGAAGATGAGAATACCAGTGCGGTCAAAGACGTGGTTAAACCAGCATAGTCATATATTGTTGGTGGTAAAACCCTTTAGAAAGCAATTTGGCTAACATAGCAGGACAATAAAGGCAGCCCTATCATTTCCCAGCATTTTCCAAAGCTTTTGTTATATAAAACACTACTTCCATAAGATATTAACAAAGGTTATCCCCAAAAATTGTTAAATAGTTTGGGCAATTCTGGGTTAAACACAGAAAAACAATTTTGTTTTTATCAGCAGGACTTAATGTGTTCTTATTCATGTGAATATCCACAATAGGAATGTGATTTACAGTCTTCCCAAATTTGACCACAGGAACCTTATTTATGTTATTTATCTTGTTTTTACTTATTTTGTAGCACACCTCGTAGGACTACTAAGCATTCCAAGGATCATATTTTGGGAAATATAGCCATTTGGTATGATCCCAATTATGTAAAATATAGATACGCTACATATGTGCACAGAAAGAAAACCAAAAGGAAGTATAACTATAGTTACCTTTGGGTTCTAGAATATCAAATATGCGTGTGAATTATATTTTTTACTGCTTACAAAAACATTTTCCAAGGTTCCTACAATCAACATGAATTAACTTTATAATTAATAAGTCAATAAATGCTTGTAGCCTCTAACCCAGTAATTGTACTTCTGGGAACTCAATCCTAAGGAAATAACCCTAAATGCAGGCAAAAATTTATGCACAAAAATATTCATAGACGGGGTGCCTGGGTGGCTCAGTCGGTTAAGCAGCTGCCTTCGGCTCAGGTCAGGGTCCTGGGATCGAGCCCCGCATCGGGCTCCCTGCTAGGCGGGAAGCCTGCTTCTCCCTCTCCTGCTCCCCCTACTTGTGTTCCCTCTCTCATTCTCTCTCTCTGTCAAATGAATAAAAATCTTAAAAAAAAATATTCATAGAGTTCTTCTAACAAAAATCCTGGAAACAATCTAAAAGTTCAATAACAGGGATGCTTGGGTGGCGTCTGCCTTTGGCTCAGGTCATGGTCCCAGGGTCCTGGGACTGAGTCCCACATTGGGCTCCCTGCTCAGCGCGGAGCCTGCTTCTCCCTCTCCCTCTGCCTGCCGCTCCCCCTGCTCGTGTTCTCTCTCTGACAAATAAATAAAATCTTTTAAATAAATAAATAAATAAAATAGAACTTCCGTAACAGAAGAAACATAAGAGAGGGTGCGTGCCCAAACAATAAAACACTCTGCCAGGGGCACCTGGGTGGCTCAGTCGGTTAAGTGGCTGCCTTCGGCTCAGGTCATGATCCTGGGGTCCTGGGATCGAGCCCCACGTCCAGCTCTCTGCTCAGTGGAGAGCCTGCTTCTCCCTCTCCCTCTGCCTGCCACTCTGCCTACTTGTGCTGTCAAATAAATAAAATCTAAAAAAATAAAAATAAAAAAATAAAATAAAACACTCTGCCAGTATTTTTTAAAACGTTTACAAAGAGTAAGGAAAAATATTTATGGCATAAGGTTAAATGAGAAGGCAAAATATAATTGTATATACCATCTAATTCAAAAATGTTTTAAAGTGCACAGAAAAAATAAAGATCAGAAGGATATGTGCCAAATTAAACAGTAGACTCTGGGTGAATGATTTATATTGAACAAAAATTACATACGTAAATCTGTACTTAAGAAACAGTAATCTGGCAACAGTGTGTCATATGAACTGGAACAGAGAGAGAGACTGGAGATAGGACAACTATTTAGGAGGTCACAGCAGTATTTTCAGGATAAAGGAAAATGGAATTTTATCAGGCATGCAGAATGAATCAAGTACTATGCTTGATACTTTGCATATATAATCTCTTCTGATCCATATCATTACATAACAGTAATAATTACAGAACCATTCGCTGGGCACTTTCTATGTACCAGAAATGTACTTTCTTTCATTTAAATTTTAATTCTCAAATAATCCTATGTTGTAGGAGTTATTATTCCAATTTCATTGATGAGAAAACTAAAGCTTAGATTCCCAAGGTTTAAAATTCCCAAGGCCATCTAGCTGACAGGTACTGAAGATGGGATAAGGATAACGGCAGTAGGAATAGAAAAATGACATTCTGACAACTGGTGTATGGCAGGGGATGGGGAATGAGAGGAATAAAAGATGATGCAACAAATACAACAAAAATACCTAGTGCTCTGATCTTGGTTTCTTGATACCATTCTCAAGTAAAAGAAACAGGGGCTCCTTGGAGAATGGCTGATTCTAGGACTGGGACAGGAAACAAAAAGACGAACCTGGAGCATCTTCTAGTGCCAGAAAGTAAGGAAGAGCTAAAAAAAACAAAAACAAAAACCTACACTGTTGGGGGTATGTCAAAGGGACACAGGGCCAACTAAAAGAGCTCCCAATGTCCAAAGCTGGAACATTTGACCAATAAAATAAATAGTATAGGATTATAACCCAAAGTCCATATTGCTATAAATAAATGACTGAATAAATGGAAAAGAGACAAATCTGCAGAAAAATTCCAAATAAACGTATGTAAATACTCCATCCTTAAGGAAGGAAGTGTAACTTCCCACTCTTTAAGTACCAGCTGTGAACAGAGACTTTTATCTAGAGTACAGTATGGAAAAGAGAAGGATCAAAAGGGTAACTTTACAGCGGAGAAACCTTACAAACAATACTTCAGCCAGGTGATCAGGGTAAGAATCAACTGTAAAAAAATTATTATGATAGGTCCCTTGATATGATGAAAATGTCACTTTTCCTCTGAGGTTGTACCCCTAAAACACAACCCCAGTCTAATTATGAGAAAAACATCAGACAAATTCCAAAAGAGAGGCATCCTATAAAATACTTGACTAGTACTCCTCAAAACTGTCAAGGTCATCAAAAACAAGGAAAGTCTGAGAAACCGTTAACGGCCAATAGGAGCTTAAGGAGACATGAGAACTAAAAGTAATGTGGTATCTGGGATGGGAATCTGGGATAGAAAAGAAAGTTAGGTAAAAGCTAAGGAAATCTGCATAATGTATGGACTATAGTTAATAATAATGTATCAGGGGTCCCTGGGTGGCTAATTTGGTTAAGCAGCTGCCTTTGGCTCAGGTCATGATCCCAGGGTTCTGGGATTGAGCCCCACATCGGGCTCCTTGCTCAGCGGGAAGCCTGCTTCTCTCTCTGCCTGCCGCTCCCCTTGCTTGGGCTCTCTCTCTTTTGCTGACAAATAAATAAATAAAATCTTTTAAAAAAAATAATGTATCAATATCGGTTCATTAATTCTAATAACGGTATCATACTAATGTAAGATGTTAATAGGAGAAACTGAGTGTAACGTATATGGGAATTGACTGTTATCATTTTCTCAAGTTTTCTATAAATCTAATACTGTTCTAAAAAATAAAGTCTATTTAAAATTAAAAAGAGACATGGTGCAAAAAGTTGATCTTGGGGGCGCCTGGGTGGCTCAGTCGTTAAGCGTCTGCCTTCAGCTCAGGTCATGATCCCAGAGTCCTGGGATGGAGCCCCACATCGGGCTCCCTGATCGGCAGGAGGTCTGCTTCTCCCTCTCCCACTGCCCCTGCTTGTGTTCCCTCTCTCACTGTGTCTCTCTCTGTCAAATAAATAAAATCTTTAAAAAAAAAAAAAAAGGTTGATCTTGGTTTGGCTAGGACAAGGGTGCCATTAACAGAAATAAGGAAGGAAAAAAAATATATTGATTTTGGGCAGATTGAATTTAAGGTGTGACAATATATTCAAGAATGAAAGTTATTCACCAATCAATTAGAAAAGGGAATTAGCAACTAAGAAGAGGCTGGCGCTGGAAACAAAACTAAAGAATTACGGGACAAATAAGCAGTAAGGAAATGAAAACAGTATGTGTAGGCCTGTTATTCAAGAAATCAGGCTGTGAACAGAAAAGGGACAAAAATGATAGGCCTTGACTTTTCAATGAAATAGAAAGTGGGAAAAAAAAAAGTGAAGCCATCTGCCACAAGAGAGAGAATTAAAAGGGAGGGTCACAGAATGCTGGAAAAAGTTGGGGGAAATAGCCATGATAGAATATAAGCAAAGAAAAAAGAATTGGAGAGAAGCCGGGATCTTGGCAGAAGTTAACACTAAGTTATATTATACTGAAAGTGCTAGTTCTGAGCTTTTTCTCTAGCCATGTGCTGTGGCCTAGACATAGAAGCCAAGGAAATAGGTGATGGGTATGATTCAAGATAACAGAAGTGCTTGCTAAGTACAGAAGATCAAAATAAATGAAGAAAAGCAATGAAGATAGTATCAAAGTGGCTAGTCACCAAGGTCTAGCAGAGCAGCATCAAAGGTAGTCATGAAGGTACTGGTAGATGCGATGAAATGGGAAAGGTCAAGAACCTAAGAAGGGCACAAAGCAGATTCTGTGGATGTGAAATAGTGAAAAAGGTAACTGGTAAGGAGGCTAAAGTGATGGAGAGCACCTGAAAGGGAAGCAATGTCACAGAGGAGGTCCCGGTTGTATTGATTCTGATGTGCAGCTACTTTATTTTTTAAGATTTTATTCATTTATTTGAGACAGAGAGAGAGCAAGCAGGGGGAGGAGCAGAGGGAGAAGGACAAGCAGACTCTGCGCTGAGCCCAGAGCCCGATGTCAGGCTGGATCTCACAACCCTGAGATCATGACCTGAGCTGAAACCAAGAGTAGGACGCTCAACTGACTGAGCCCCCCAGGCACCCCTGATATGTAGCTACTTTAAAAATACAAAGGAGGGGTGCCTGGGTGGTTCAGTTCGTTGAGAGGCCAACTCTTGATCTCAGCTCAGGTCTTGATCTCAGGGTCATGAGTTCAAGGCACGTTAAGCTCCACACTGAGCATGGAGCCTACTTAAAAAAAAAAAAAATACAAAGGAAAGTCAACCGTCTTGTGCTGAGGAACTATAAGATCAGAGTATTCCAAAGATGCTGGAGACACTGAGAATAAAAGCAAGAAACACAGTGGAGAAAAAAGTGTGATGCAATAGGTCTGGGCCCTTGTGGGCAATAAATGATTACCCTGAGGTTTTAGAGAAAATGCTATAATTGCATGGCAACACCTTCCACAAAGATTAGAGTGACAGTGGCAGGTCAATGATCTAGAAGTAGTAAGAGAAAGCAAAAAAGCAGTGTGATTCCTTCTCTTCTACATAGTCACAGAGCACTGAAGATACCTCTTAGTGGGAGGGTAGGGTGAAACATGGTATCTGGATTATCATGAAATCAGTTTAAAGAAAATAGTTAAAAATAAAGTGTACTGGATAGTGAGTAATATTTTCAAAGCACACATTAAAAGAAGCCAGTAGATGAAGGACCCACTGAGTAGAGAACAGGAGAAGAGAGGTTCTGTGTACCACTTTGAAATGTGAGGCTGGAGAGAAGTAGCAGAGACTTGGCTTGTCATAAGATACCATAGGAGGGGTGGGCTGAGATGTAAAGAACATGCAAAGTAGCAAAGCAAGAAGCATAAAGGGCACATTTTAAAACACACCATACACAGTCTCAGTTCTACAGAAGACTGCATGTATGCAGTGAAGACTACAAAAAACAGTAACGCCTTGTACATTTTATAAATTGCTTTCACATATGCAATCTTATTTGATCGTCACTAGGTAGATATTCCTATGCACATTTTTCTAAAGATGAGGAAATTAGGATGGGACAAAACCAGAATGAAAACACTGACTTCAGTTTTCAACACATAAACCCTCATACACAGTGGACACTTCAGCATCTCAATCAGCCAGGCCAGAAATTCTTCTCTAGCCAGAAGTAACAGTGGATTCTATGAACTTGTCAGAGGGTTTAAGAGGCCACTAGACACCTCCTGTTTGCCTTCTTCCACCTCAGATCCCTCAACTTTTATCACCATCACCACCAGAGAAGGTACAGAAGGATGATGCCATCAAGAAGAAAACTCAAGCTTAAGAGTTATATTAGGTTCCTCTTCCCTTCACACCTCTGAACCTCAGTGACCCAAAAATGAAGATGAGGGAGAGAATGTAAAAAGCATTATATAGCAATGAAGAGGTCTTTAACCCACACAGCTTCAAGAAAGAGAACTAAAACGGAGCTGGGGTAGGGCAGAAGGCAGGTACAGCTGAAAGATGGGGGAGGGGAACAGGGGGAAAAGCTGGAATTGGAGGGAACTGAGAGTACAGGAGCTCCCAAGCCTGGAGAAACCGAAAGAGATATGGGATCTCCAGCTGCTGGAGAAAAGCTAAGGGCCCGTGAAGGTCCTGGAGCAGGGACTTGCACTGAAGGACCCCAGGGTTTGGGTGACCGGAAGCAGAGACCCCCAAACACGAGACCAGAAGGGGGCGCAGGTGACACCCCATAGGAAAGAATGAATGAGGAAGGCGGTCCGGAGGGCGGGGCAAAAGGAGGGGCCCCGGGATGGGTGGGGCACAGACCCCTTTCCAAGTCCGAACCCCTGCCCCGAGAGCCCGGGGAGAAGCGGCTCCGCGCCTCCCGCACTCACCGCCGGTCTCGTCAGTTACATAGGGAGTCGCCATCTTGAAAACGCAAACCACTTCCGGCGTGAGCGGGCTGGGGTCCCGCCCCCCTCCCCACCGGAAGTGGAGTCCTGATCGTAGCCAGCCACCATTTTAGTCTTAAAGGGAGAGTACACCATTTCGTGGACGGAGGTGGAGGAGGAAGGGAGAAGCAGCTAGACTTGAATAAAATAAAAGCCGTAGGCTCTATTACTGCCACTGATACCAATATTGGGTGCCTGCTCCGTGTAAAGGAGTCCTCTGGGCGCCGAGAGAAGTTCCGAGGCACGGCCCCTCTCCGTTCGTCCAGGACCTTCGAGGGAAAAGGGGGCAAGGCCCACCTGCACCCGGAAAGTGGGGCTGATAAATGAGAATCTTCAATCCCTAGCCTGTACCCAGGTCCCAGAGCGGCTTGGGGACATGGGGCGCGCAAACTCCGGGAACGCACTGGGGCGCACCAATGTTGTCAGGGGTGAATGGAAGACCCCAACTGACCCTCTCTTAGAAGGTGGGGAGGTCGAAATCGCGTGTCGATTGCCCTCGGCTACCCAGCTCAACCCTCCGGACTGAGATCCGCGAGAGAGGCGTGCAAGGCAGAGGGTGCTGCCGGTCGGTCACCTGTCCCCGCAGCCTCAGGGCGGCTGGCGAATTCCACGACCAAGGAGGCGGCGGGCCGGGTTGGGCGGGCAGCCCTGGCTGGCCCTGCCCCTGGGGCGGCCCCGGGGATTCGGGCGGCGTAGTGAGGACGGCCCAAGTTTGCTGGCCTTCGACCCCGGGATCCTCCTCAGGCTGGGCCCCAGGGTCAGAGGGCAAGGTGAAGGCTTCTGGGCGGAGCCAGTTAATATTCTAATGAACCTCGTCCAGGTCTGGGCGCTGGGGATCCAAAGGGGGGCAACTCGCCAGTAGTCGAGACTTACACGGTCACTCCCTTTGCAGACCTGCCCTGCCCCGCGCCTCCCTATTCTTTAGAGGAACCCAAATGTTTTCCCTCCCCCTGTCTTTTCAGCAGCTGTTGTTCCTTAAGGGCTAAGTCCTGCTGAACTCGTTTCCCCTACAGCCTGGGAGTGGCCAGCTGCAGGTTCCTCTCCTCAGGTGTTGGCTCTGCCCTCCCCTACTACATTGTTTTTTCGTTATTGATTGTTTTACCTTCCTCCAAATCCCCCACTTTGGCTTAGGTTAATGTCCAACTGTACCGCTGGAACCCGTAGAGAGGGGCAAGTATTAGTAACTACCTCTAACACTAGACTGTATGTCCACTTAAAAAATAAAAAAGGTGAGAGTAATGACTGACGAGGAACCTCCTAAAAGCTTTGACATGAAGCTTTTGAAGTTTTCTCAGGTCACAGCTTGTCTTCCATACCATGCTCTACCTTCTTGACTTCCACCAGAGGCCCAACTCAGAAGGTATCAAAAAGACTCATTTAAAAACTGATTTGCGGGGCGCCTGGGTGGCTCAGTCGTTGAGCGTCTGCCTTCGGCTCAGGTCATGATCCCAGGATCCTGGGATCGAGCCCCACATGGGGCTCCCTGCTCAGCGGGAAGCCTGCTTCTCCCTCTCCCACTCCCCCTGATTCTGTTCCCTCTCTCGCTGTGTCTCTGTCAAATAAATAAATAAAATCTTAAAAAAAAAAAAAACTGATTTGCATTCAATACACAGTTATTGCAAGTGTTCTAGCACTGCCATCCTTCACCCCTGCTCTCTTTCAACAATTGTGCTTCAGCGTCACTGAGTCAGCATCCTGTCCTTAGCCTTGTTACTAATGATTATTACAGGTGAGAGTGTGGGATGAAGCCTTTAACTAGAGGGATGCAATCGGACCTTTCTGTAAGAGGGAATCCTAAAGTGGCCCCTGTTGACCACCAACCCTAGGCCCTCCCCACTGTGCCCCCAGACATCTTGCCTCAGCTCTGGGTTTGACAGGAAGTGAAACTCAATTGTCTGCCCAGCAGACTTGCTGGGACCCAGCCCTGGGCCCCGGATGTGCCACCCCACCCCCCCACACACACACCCTGAGAATGAAGAGGAGAAAGAGGCTGGGGAGACAAGGCTGTTGTTTTTTCCTTTCCCTTTGTTCATTGCGGTTTCTTTCTTTCTGATTTTTATGATGTGGTTGATTAAAGAAATGAGCACCTGGAACAGTAGGCATTATACGCCTCCTCCTTCGATGTTTCTTGGCCTTTCTTCCCCTCCCACCCCCACCAATAACTGACGAGATATGATGGAGCACAGATCCTAAAGAAGACACAAAGAAGCCTAGAGTATGACTGATTTCATCCTATTCCTTAGAGAGATCACCCCGTGCCCCACTTTGAAGTCTCAAAAAAAAAAAAAGTCTTAACAGGAGCAATTTAACTTCAATTAGAGACATATCCGAGGATGATGGAGTGAAAAACACAAGTCATAGGTAGGGTGGTATCACTGCTAGCATTGTTTGCAAGCAAAGCTGAGTGCCTTAGGCTTAGTATCATTCTAGATGAGAGGTCCAGGGGCAGAAAACTGGAAGAGCTGCTAGGAGACTTGTTCTTTCTTATATTGTATGTTTAGGATGGCTTAGAATGGGGAGGCTTTACACACACACACACACACACACACACACACACACACACACACACCCAAGCCACTCTTTGGTACAGTCCTTAAGCGGGGCTATGTCTTTGGCTGTCTACAGAACTAAGCACAGGACCTGGTGCATAATGGGCCTTCAAAAGTGCTTATGGTTCCTTATGACTAAAGAGGTTATATAGGAAGGGGAAATAGGGGTGCCTGACTGGCTCAATCAGTGGGTGGAGCATGCGACTCGATCTCGTGTTGTGAGTTCAAGTCCCATACTGGGTGTGGAGATTACTTTAAAATAATAATTAAAAAAAAAAAGGAAGGGGAGAAAAAGGATGGGGAGTAGCAGAGCCCTTGTCTTTTTAAGACCTGGAGACAGGAGCAGAGAGACAGACCTTCTCCAACCCCTGCCTCCCTCAGATCTCCAGTTCAGGTGCAACAATACTCCCAAGCCCTATTACTCAGCAGCTACATTTCTGATAAAAATGGGAGAGTTTGGGGGCACCTGGGTGGCTCAGTCGTTTAGCATCTGCCTTCGGCTCAGGTCATGATCCCAGGGTCCTGGAATCGAGCACCGCATTGGGCTCCCCGCTCTGCAGGAAGCCTACTTCTCCCTCTCCCACTCCCCCTGCTTGTGTTCCCTCTCTCGCTGTGTCTCTCTCTGTCAAATAAATAAATAAAATCTTAAAAAAAAAAAAAGGAGAGTTTTTCCAATAAGCCTGTATGGAAACATTCGAGAACTGCTTAGATCCCTCTATTTCCACTAGAGGGCCTCATGTATTCATTCCTTCTCCTCTCCAACCCCCATCAAAAGTATGTATGTATTATGTGTGTGAGTATGCATATACACAACATACACACATCACACAGTACTCCCCTCCCCCTCTCTTCTACCACCAGGTATAAGAGGGAAGATTCCAGGAACTCAAGCCCTGTTACTGTGCCCTACTTCAATGAGAGGTAGGAGGGGGTTAGCCTGGGTTGGGGCGGGGCCAGGGAGCAGGATGCCCCAGTCCCCAGTTCCTACCAGTAAGTCCTAGGTCTCTGTCTATCTCCCTTGTACTCACTGCCAGCCTCACCGTCATCCATGCTGCCCCAAGAGCCTTAACAACTTCAGAACAGATTCCAGACAGGAGGAGCTGAAAGGATTTTCTCTCACCCCTACTTTTGGCCAGGGCCTTTTACAGCACCTGCCAAGGCCAGCAGGTAAAGTGGGAGGGTTAGGGCATGGAGAAAGAGTGGACACAGACCAGAGTGCTCTTTGCACCTAAACAACCCCAGAATTAAGGGAAGGCCCCGAGTCTTGAGAGAAGGAGGTGTGCTTACATTGGGGAAAACAGGTCTGAGCCGTCTGGGGTTTGGGTTTTAGGGAGGCGAGAAACCTAGAGGTAAAGGTGGGCCTCAGATAGTGTTAAGCACTGTGGAGCCCATGGGAGGAGGGAGGCATTTGTATCCCAGGATGCAGAGTCTGGGACTCTGGGCTTGCTGCTGTGGAATCTTCTGAGTATGAATTTGGTCAATGGTGGATGGAAAGGAGCTGGGAAGGGAAGTCCCTGGATGGCAGCAATTAGGAGAGGGTCAGACGTTGCCCGGGTGGGCCCCTGCCAAGCTGTGCCACCAGCGGCCCCGCCCTCTATCATGACCTCCCACGGTTGGGATGAGGAGAGAGGCTGTGAGTGATTAGAAAGAAGGGAAGATGGATAGAAACCGAGCTATCCCGAGGCGGGAAGAAGATGAGAAGCGCAGAACGTGGAGAAAGTGGCGCAGACCAGAACCCTGGAGACATTGGGGAGGTTGGGGGCTCAGGCTTGGTGAACTGGAAACAGGGGCCTCTCCAGACTGGAGTTCCCGGAGTCGGGGGCGCGGGCACTGGGCGCGGGCGGGCAGGCCGGGGCGAGGGGCGGGCAGCTGTGTCGTCAGGAACGGGGCGGCCTCGCGGCGGCCGCGCCTGCCTGGTCCGTCCCCTCCAGGCCAGCTCGGGCTCCAGCTCCCGCGCCGGCGCTTCAGCTCCCACCGCGCGCCCTCCGCAGGCAAGGTAGAGACCCCGCGAGCCCCCCGCCCCCCGCGCCCCCCGCTCTCCACCCCCGGAGCAGGAGGGGGCGGGGGCCACGGGAAGGGCCGCCGCCGGGCTGGGGTAGGGCTGCCGGGCCGAGAAGGAGGAAGCCCGACAGCTGGAGCGGGTAGCTTGAAGGGTTTGCGCCAGGACGCGGGGGGCGGCGGGAGAGCTGGGCCAGAACTCCGTAGGCAGCGACTCCCCCTGCCTTCCCCTCCATTGCCCCCTGTCACTCGGAGGGATGGTGAAGCTCGGCTCCTAGGGGCCCGAGTCAAGCAAAGTCCGTTTTGGAACCTCCACAGCGCTGCACGGGTGCAGAAGGGTTCTTCTTTGGCCTCCTGGTCTCCAACTTCCCACCCCTACCCTTTCCACACCTGTCACCAGGAAGTTTCTGAAACTACCTGGGTCTGAATCCCACTTTTCACCTCTAAATGGGAGAAATGAGCTTTATTGAGGAAGAAATAGGATTACTACTGGGCATCTCCTCAGCCTCAGATCGTATGAGCCCACATCCCCCAACCATGCCAACATCGTAACTTCTTCCTGTACTACACTCACTCACTCACACACACACACACACGCACACCACACACACCCTTAATCAGGCAACATTACTACCTGCAGTGTTTGTGGAGGCTTAGTGAATTTTGAGACTTCAAGGCAAATGATTCCCTCTGTGGGATCGGGGGCCACTGACTAGCTGCAGGCATGGGCAGGAAAGAATAGACCCTCCCTCAGTCCTGGGAAAGGGGAGGAGGATGCAGGCCCTGGTGTGATTAAGGGATTCAGAAGTCCTGGTAATCAGGCCTGGGCTTGCTTCTTGGGTTTCTTGCTGGGTCAGCCTGAATGTTCTGGGGGCATAGCAGATTCTTGAGTAATGGTAAATTTATATGACTTGGAATGGGAGTGACGAATGTTGAAGTGGAAAAGGACACTTTAAATGTTTGCATTGGCCTTGGAAATCGTATTTATCTCTTGGTTACCAGCAATTTTAGTATTTATTGTTTAAAATAAGATCTAGAAAACAGAGGCACTACGATTTAATGGAATGGACTAAAGACAGGATGTCTAGAGTCTGGGTGTGATCCTGAGATTGTGGCTCTCTGTCTGAGCCTCAGTTTCCTCCTCTGTAAAGTATGAGAGTTGGTACTTCCCAGCTCTGAGGATGTTCTAGGATTCTCTGCCCCCAAGTCAACTTCTTACTTTCTCACCTCAAGTTGGTAGGGGCGGGCAGGGAAGCCAGAGGAGGGAAAGGAAGGGTGAGTCACAGATAGCTGGCAGGCGGGCAGCAGACCCCACCCTCCCAACCCTGGCATTCGCCTGGACTAGCCCAGGTTATAGCCTCAGGGCTGGGATGGAGCAGGGAGGACAAAATTGGACTTGTTACGGTTCGTTAAGGTCCAGGATCCTAAGAGTTTATATGCCTTTCAGCAACAGGGGCAGCCAGACTTTCGGTGAGACAAGTCAGGAGGACAACTGAAAAGATACCAGGAGCCCTTATGTCCAAGGTCCCAGCCTAGAGGTGTCCTTGGACCTTGACAGTCTAGTTTCTAGCCACCTCCTCACCCTCCCAAAGGCAAAGTGCAGTATCCCAATACTACCTGTCTGTGCTGAGATGACACAATGGGGGAAAGTGTACGACTGGGCTTCACTGCTGTTGGGAGTTCCTAGAACTGATGCCTTCCTGGCACCCTTTTTCCTCATCTCCAGATGTGTTTCTCTGTGTACCACCCTTGTATAACAGCAACAACAATAGCTAACATTGACTGAGTTCTTCCTCTGTGCCTTGCAGCTGCTAAGTACATTGCGTGTATTAGCTTACTTAATCTCCATGCTGTGACTGATTTCTCTAGGTACCCATTTTACCAATGAGGAAACAGGTTCGGGAAGATGAAATAACTCACCCAAGAGCTAGGATTCCAATCCATGCCTGTCTAATTCAAAAGCCCATTATCTTAACCTCTACTATAAATTACATGCAAGATCTGGGGGGCTAGGAGGGGTTGTTGTGAAAAGAGAGATGTGTCCTCTTTCCTGTTCATCGTCCCTCCTTTGCTCTTTCCTTGTCACTCTCTCTCCCAGATTTCATTTCCTAGAACCTTGGAGCCATCTAAGAATCCCCAGGGGTAATCAGAGAGGCTAATTAAGCCATACAGGCCCAATTATCCCTAAGGCTATTATGTATTCATTAGATCTGTTGGCAGTAGAAGTTGGATTATAGTCATTGAAAAGAGCCAGATGGGTGGAGTCCTTTCTCCAGAATATCAGTGTCCCAGGATCCCCTTCTTAGTATTCCTAGAGAGCCCCCAGAAGAGGAATGGTATACTACATAGATGTGGACAGCAGAGATGTCCCAAGGGCAGAGGCTGCAAAGAAGATTCTTGCACCATCAGAAAGGAAATTCTTGTAGGCCCTAACTGACTCCTTGAGCCTTACCCAACAAACCCTAAACAAGTGGGCAAAGGGGAGGCAGAAGCCCCAGATGGAGTGCGATAATAAGTGCATTTTAGCAAAATTCATTCATTCAACAAATATCTATTTAGCACCTCCTGTGTGTGTTCCAAATTGTTTCCTCTTCCCCTGTCAGGACGGATACTATGGCATCCCATTTAACCATATTTGGACTAATATTTTCCAACCTATGGCTCCTCCCTAACTTTGCACAACGATTTGTACAAACAATATGGAGCACCTACAACACACTGGGCACTGTTTTAGGTATTGGGATATAGTGGTGAGCAATACTCACAAGTTCCTGCCCTTGTGGAACTTACATTTTGGTAGGAGAAGACAAACAGTAAATAAAGAAGCAAATAAATTAGCAAGGTAATTTCCACTCACCGTAAGTTCTATGAAGGAAACGAAGGAGGGTGCTGTGCAAAAGAGGGGGGCTGCTTTAGGAGGGAAGGATCAGGGAAGGTCTCTTGAAGGAATTGACACTTCAGCTGAAGCAAGAAGGCAGCTCTGCCAAGAGTGGGGAAGGGTGTTCTAGGCAGAGAGAACAGTAAGTCTCATGGCCTTGAGCAGGGGAGAACTTGGCTTGAGGAACAGAAAGGAGGGCAGTGAGATTAGAAGGCAGTGTGTGGAGGGGAGAGTGGAACGAGAGGAGGACAGAACCAGGCAGGGGCCCCATCACATGGTTCTTGGAGTAGAGCTTTGACTCCTCCACTTATCACCTGACTTGGGAAGTCCCAACCTCTTCGAACTCCAGTTTCTTCATGTGAAGAATGGCTCTACCAGGAATTTCTTATCTCCTAAGTTCTAATTGTAATTGTTAGTACAATAATAACTACCATTTCTTGTAGGCTTTCTATATGCAGTTGTCATGCTGGGTATTTTTCATACACGATTTGACTTAATCTTCACAACTGTGGCAGACAGGTATCATTCTTCCCATTTCACAGATGTAATTTGTCCCAGTCACACAGTGCTATCAGGGCTAAGAATGGAACCCATCTATGACTAACTCTAGTTTTGCTGGACTCCTAAACGCTGCTGTACTATACTAATGTGAAATATTACCGCTATTGCTGTTATTGAATCTTCAAGTCAAGCTGCCCTCTGCGACGTGGCCCCAGGGCCAGTGGGCACCACGATCCCCATGATGGCTCCTCCTTGGTCCCTGGGTCCCATAGCTGCAAGTTAGGACTCCCTGAACACTGCTAACCTAGCAGGGTGCAAGGAAAACCCCGCATCTGAGACTCCTGCACTCAGCTCAACCCGCCTACAACTGGGAAGCTAGGCAGATGCTCAGAGCCTTCTTCCCCTACCTCCTCCCAATCTCGCGCGCCTGGGTCCCCGCCCTTCCCCAGTGGAGCTGTGAAGGGCGCAGGCGAGGCGGGGCCGGGGCTGGGGACCTGGCCAGAGCTGGTTCTGTGTCGCGCGTCAGAAGCGCCAGAGGTCGTTGAGGGGCGTGGGTGGTTCGGGAAGTGGGTGGCTGAGCGGGGCTGGGGACCGAGGCTGGAGGCGGAGCAAGATGGGATCGTGGCCGGGGAGGCGTGCCGCAACCGCAGTGAGAACTACCCGAAGGGCCGAAGGGCCAGGACTGCGGGATCCGAGATGGGAGAGAGCGCGGGTTCAGGAGAGACTGCAGAGACTGGGGGTGGCGAGAGAAAAGGTAGAAACAGGCGAGGGACACACCCACAGAGACACATATAGACTTGTGAAGCGGCGGGGGGTGGGGGGTGGGGTGGGATTCAGAAATGAATCAAGACAGATTGGGGGAGAAATCAGAGAGCTGAAAAAGGATCCAGAAATGGAGGGGAGAGAGTCAGAGATGAGTCAGAGAAACAGAGACAGAGGATAGACTCGGTTAGGGAGAGACAAACATAAGGGAGAGGTACAGGGGGAAAGGAAGAGACTTGGGAGGGACTCAGAGACAAGGAAAGAACAGAAATAATAGTGGGAGTGGAGAATTAATGGAGCGTACAGAAGCAAAGACAGGCAGACAGCTGGCTCTTCCTGCCACATACTCTTCTCATCTCCCTCCAGACCTACCCTTGGAAGCGTAGATCCAGGCGTGAGAAGTACTACCAAGCTGCCTTTGTGGCCTTCCTTAAGAAAAAAAGAAAGATGGCCAAGGAGAAGGGCCTAATAAGCCCCAATGATTTTGCCCAGCTGCAAAAGTACATGGAATGTGAGTCTTCCTCTCCGTCCTGAAGAATCCCTGCTCCTCATCCCCCCCTTTCCCTAGTTTCCCCAGTGGCCTTAAGCCAGTCAGCTCCTGAGATATGCCTATGGCTGGGAAAGGGAGGAGAGGGAGATGGGAGATGTCTTGTGGTCTCAGCTTTCCACCTACTTTCTCTGAACTTCAGCTGCCTGCTCCAAGTCTCAGAGAAGAGATGTAAACAGAGGTACCACTCTGGAGCATCTGAAATATTATTCTCTCGATATTTCTCTCTGCATTTCTGGGTTTCTTCCTGGAATTTCTTCTTCATCTCACTTGAATCTTTTTTCCTGTTGGATGTCTGGGTGGGACTCCGGCAGAGGGCAGGGAGAACCAAACCAGACTAATGCTCTTCCTTCATCCTCTTCATACCCTAGACTCTACCAACAAGGTCAGCGATGTCCTAAAGCTCTTTGAGGATGGTGAAATGGCTGAATATCTCCAAGGAGATGTGAGTGGCAGCTGGGAAATCCTCTCCTTGACCAACTCTTCCCATCTTTGATTTTGCTACTCTGCTGGGATCCCCAACTTCCAGGGATTATTCTGGGCCCACCCCTTTCTGTTCTCCCTCTCGATACCCCAGTGTCCTTTGTTACCACAGCTATTGCTATAGGACAAAGCAAGAGATTGTAATTGAGGACTCAGCCTTGAGAAGAAACCATAGTCTGCCTTGGATGCTTCTTAGCTCTACACTTGTTGTCTCTGTCCTTACTACTCCTAATTCTTCAGTCCCCACCTCCCATCCTGTACACTCCCTAGGGTAATGCTTGCTCTCATCATAGGCCATTGGGTACGAGGGATTCCAGCAATTTTTGAAAATCTATCTGGAAGCAGATAACATTCCCAATCACCTAAGCCTGGCACTGTTTCAGTCCTTCAAGATGGGTCACTTAGAAGACACTGTGGAAAATGGTATGGTCATGAAGGTGGGACTGAGCTGGACTTCCGGAAGAAAAGTCAAAGTAGTATGGGTTTTGGGAGAGTTGAATTGAGTTGAATTGAGTCACATGTTGGAGGCAGGGTTGGGGAAGAGAGGTGGAGGATGGCCATGCTGGCCTAGGAGCTGGAGGGAGGAAAGTTAAAGGGAAGAGTTGGAACAAAGGAAAAGAGAAGAGCCAGAGTAGAGAGACCCCCAACCTCAGATCTGCTGTCCTTTCTGTAACCAGACGTGGTGTGTCTCAGTGATGTCTCCTGCTACTTTTCCCTTCTGGAGGGTGGCCGGCCAGAAGACAAGCTAGAATGTGAGTGGCCATCCTGGACTGGGAGAGGGGAGGGAATGTGAGCCTTCCTTCCCTCATTTTTTCAGGATTCCTAAAGGCTGACAGGGCCAGACAAAGGTGGGGCCAGAGAATGGGCCCATTTCCTCTGTTCCCCTAGACTCCTTATTCCTAATGCCATTCACCATAGTCACCCCAGTTCCCATGTCCTGTGCGTTTTCATGTAGGTGGCTTGGGTTTTTCTTGGGTTGTGGGAGGTGTGTTCTGTCTCCCCTATTAGATTCACCAAGGGTGTTTCCCCTCCCTTTTTGTCTCCTCTCTCAGTCCCAGCACCAGGCTCTGGGCTCTTCATCTAAAAGATGTCTCCCATCTCTTTATTTCCCCTGTATTCTGTTATGAATTTGGGGGGTATCCCTCACAAACTGACCCTGGCCCCCCTAAAACACCCCACAGTCACCTTCAAGCTGTACGACACGGACAGAAATGGGATCCTGGACAGCTCAGTGAGTTGGGGGACCTGTATGCTGGCCAGGGGAGTATGTGTCCATTTGTCTGTGCCCTCCTGTCCCAACTCTTCCAGGGTCTTAAGAAGCAGAGGAAGCTAGAGGGAGAAGCCAAGTCCTCCAGGACTAAATTTGGGAGTGGGTCCCCAGCTCTTGGTTCCTAGAAGAGGAGGCTAGAGACATGAATCGGGGGCTACCTTGCAAACATACCAACACACATAGACATTCATTTACTTGGCAGAGACACCTGAGAATGAGAGGTGGCTCTCGGGGCTGAACCCAGGATTTCTAGGGAAGAGTTTGAATGGTGGTAGTGAGGTGGGATATGGCTCTGGCTCTTAATTCTTGGTCTCCAGGAAGTGGACAGACTCATCATACAGATGATGCGAGTGGCTGAATACCTGGATTGGGATGTGTCTGAGCTGAGGCCGGTAAGGCAGTCTTTCCTTCATGTCCCTCCTTGTGCCTTCTCCCTGGTGAGTCCTGCATCTACCCTACCCCATCTCTGACAGGCAGCCGCGTTCCCTTGGTGAGGGTGGCTGGGCCGGATGTCCTAGGGGGCAGAGGTGTCAGATGTGAGGGGCCACTCACACCAGAAGTCCCCTCCATTCCCTGCTCAGATTCTTCAGGAGATGATGAAAGAGATTGACTATGACGGCAGTGGTTCTGTCTCCCTCGCCGAGTGGCTCCGGGCTGGAGCCACCACTGTGCCCCTGCTCGTGCTGCTGGGTTTGGAGATGGTGAGTAGGAGAGGCTTGTGGAGGTGGGTAAGATAGCTGCCTTGGGTTGTGTGTGCCAGAGGCTGGTGCTCTAAGGGCTTAGGCCCTCCCTAGCATCTGCTGTGTCCTCCCAGACTCTGAAGGACAATGGGCAGCACCTGTGGAGACCCAAGAGGTTCCCCCGACCGGTCTACTGCAACTTGTGCGAGTCGAGCATCGGTCTTGGCAAACAGGGGCTGAGCTGTAACCGTGAGTGGTGGGGCCTGGGAGTGTGGGGGCAGAGGGACAGCCCAGCTATCTGCAGGAGCATGCTGCTTTGACCTTCGAGAGACCTGGGTTTGAGTCCTGGGCTCTGCCATTGGCTAGTTAGGTGGGAAAGCCACACAGCTTTCTCTTCCTTTCTTTCTTTCTTTCTTTTTTTTTTTTTTAAGATTTTATTTATTTATTTGACAGAGAGAGAGATAGCGAGAGCAGGAACACAAACAGGGGGAGTGGGAGAGGGAGAAGCAGGCTTCCCGCCGAGCAGGGAGCCCAATGTGGGACTCGATCCCAGGACCCTGGGATCATGACCTGAGCCGAAGGCAGACGCCCAACGACTGAGCCACCCAGGCGCCCCCCTTTCTTTCTTTCTTGAAGTATAGTTGACGCATAATGTTACATTAGTTTCAGGTGTACCACATGGCCACATACCTTCTTGAAGCCTCAATTTAAAATGAGGTTTCCTCGCCTGAAAATGAGGTAACTGTGAGCATCAAATAAGCGGATGCAAGGAAAGTACTTCACATGGTACATGTTCATATTATTAAGTCTGCCATAAAAATTAGCTGCTATTATTGCCATTGCTATTGTTAAATCTAGGCCTTTGCATCTTCCAGCTGAGTCCCCGGCATGTAGGAGGAGTGGGGGTAGGCATGTGGTAGCAATTGCTCTTTCACGGGGAAGAGTGAGCAAAAGGCACAGGTCTTGGAGTTGAGCCCCCACCTCAAACTTTAATTCTCTACCCCACTCTCATAGTTTAAGTGAATGATCCCGCCTTACACCCAGCTAAGGAGGAGATGGCGGAGGGGCTGTAACTAAGGCTCTGACCCTCTTCCTTCTCGCCCAGTCTGTAAGTACGTCGTTCATGACCAGTGTGCCATGAAGGCCTTGCCTTGTGAAGTCAGCACCTATGCCAAGTCTCGGAAGGACATTGGTGTGAGTGACTGCAGGCCCACCCCAGTACCACCCGCATCCTGGCCCTTGGCCCGTTGCTGCCCTCAGCCCTTCCCCTCGTCCCTGCTCAGACCCTCTCAGACTAGGGATTGCCTTTCTCCCCAAGATCCAATCACATGTGTGGGTGAGAGGAGGCTGTGAGTCTGGCCGATGCGACCGCTGTCAGAAGAAGATCCGCATTTACCACAGTCTAGTCGGACTGCATTGTGTGTGGTGCCACCTAGAGGTCAGTTTGGGAGCTCTCCAGCCTCTGCCTTGGGGCTCCTCCCTAAACTGCCCTCTGCACTGGTCTCCCTGACTACATCTCCCTCATAGCCACAGTTGCCCTTGCTCCCAAGGGCTCTCTTTCCAGTACTAGACCCTCAGAGTTGAGAGGTGATGGGTTCCCTCCATGATGTCTGTATGCCCACCTTGTCTTTCAGATTCATGATGACTGCCTGCAAGCCATGGGTCATGAGTGTGACTGTGGGCTGCTCCGGGATCACATCCTGCCTCCATCTTCCATCTATCCCAGTGTCCTGGTAAGACCCTTGGGCAGTGGCTAGGAGGGGACAGGAGGAGTGCTTCCCCTGATATAAACACACACACACACACACACACACACCATGTCCCTTTATAGCAGAGAACCTATACTTTTAGGATTCGGGTCAGACCGTTATCTGTTTAGGGATTCACATACAATCCAGTTTTCCTTCCATTTGCTTCCCTCCCTTTCTAGGCCTCTGGACAGGAGCGTAAAGTTAGCAAAACAAGCCAGAAGACCATGGATGACTTAAATTTGAGCACCTTTGAGGCTCTGCGGGTACATGAAGGGGGTGGGTGTTTCTTGGCTGGAGCCCTCATAGGAGGGAATGAAGTGGGAAACATGGGGAATGATGCTTGTTCTCCAGAAGCCCCACTATGGTAGGGGAAGGGGAAAGCATCTTTGGGGGCAGGCCAGCCTTCTGTCATTGTCTCCAGGGCCCATCTTAACTGGCAAAATCCTGTTTTCCTTATCCTTGTTTTTTCCCCAAATGCAGATTGACCCTGTTTCTAACACCCACCCACTTCTGGTCTTTGTCAACCCTAAGAGTGGCGGGAAGCAGGGGGAGAGGTGAGAAAAGATATACTGGGTCTTCTAAGATGGAGAAGGAGGACCAATAGAGGTTGGGGAATCTGTGTGTATGGAGGGGACATACCTTGAGGAGGACATCAAGAGGATGGAGTACAGACTGTCCATCCCCTACCATAAACTTTCCTTTTTCCCTCATACAGGGTGCTTTGGAAATTCCAGTATCTACTAAATCCTCGACAGGTATTCAACCTCCTAAAGGATGGTCCTGAGGCAGGGTGAGTATAGGTTGGGGACTGTATCACAGTGTTTGTATGTGTCTGCCTGTGTATGTTGGGGGAGAGCAGAAAAGAATACATGTTGGGAGGACAGGGCTAGGGGACCCCAAGAAAGCAGAATTCAGAATGCTGCTTTTAGTAATGTCGCTGGGTATCCCCATGCCCCTGAGTTCTCTGATCTTTGTTCTGCTCTCAAAACATAAAGATACCAGTTTCTCCCTAACCACTGAGGAGTGGCTATAACTTTCCCCATTGTATTTTTTCTCTGACTTTAACAAAAACAAGTCTTTTGACAAAGGGAAGGGGGGTCATACGGAATGAGAGATAAGAAGTAATCTGCCTGTCCAGGAGTTGGTAGACTCAATCCTATTGTCCTTCCTCATCTTCTCTCTTCCCTTCTATCTCAGGCTCAGATTCTTCAGGGATGTTCCCGGTTGCCGGATTTTGGTGTGTGGTGGAGATGGCACAGTAGGCTGGATTCTGGAGACCATAGGTCAGTACAGGGAGAGGCTCTGGGAAGGGCACGGGGGCATTGGCCTTCTAGCGCTAACTCCCTCCATCCATCCCCTGACCTGCTTTCCTAGACAAAGCCAACTTGCCTGTTGTCCCTCCTGTTGCTGTGTTGCCCCTGGGCACTGGAAATGATCTGGCTCGGTGCCTAAGATGGGGAGGAGGTAAGTGGTTAGAAATTGTTTTCCTGGGAGATGAGGAGTTGGGTAGGAAGGGAAAGGCACATAGAGAAGGTGTCTAGGCATTGTTATAGAAAGAAGGTTGGGGGGACGCCTGGGTGGCTCAGTCGGTTAAGCCTCTGCCTTCGGCTCAGGTCATGATCGCAGGGTCCTGGGATCGAGTCCCGCATCCGGCTCCCTGCTCCGCGGGGAGCCTGCTTCTCCCTCTGCCTCTGTCTCTCTCTGTGTCTCTCATGAATAAATAAATAAAATCTTTAAAAAAAAAAAGAAAAGAAAAGAAAGAAGGTTGGGGAAGGAGAGAGGCGCGGATAGGTAGTTACCAAAGTGGATTGTCCCCAAGCAAGAAAGCTTGGGATGAAGCAAAGACCACAGTCTGAACCTAGAAGGGTCAGGGTGACAGTCCTCTTCCCTATATACCAAAAAATATCCTTCTATTTCTCCCAACCAATTCTTCGGGCTCAGAGAATCAACGAATATGGAGGACAACGGGGGAATAAGAAAGGTTGTATAAGAGCTAAACCAGATGTTCAGTGATGGAGCTAGCAGGGAGCTTGGCCGTGATTCATTCAACCACTCAGCCAGTTAATCGGGGGTCATTCATTCATTTATAATCATTTCTTCCCAAGTCAGTCGCAACAGTCTCTTAAATGTACTCTGATTTCTAGACTCTTTCTAGTCTCCTTACAAACAGAAAGAGTTCAAGGGATGGTATTGGTAGATAAAGAGGTCAGGGTGGGGCAGGTTGAGTTTGAAGTGTCTTTGTTTGAGGCTGTTGGACTCAGAGTCCAGCTCTGAGATCTTGCAGAAGTTATGGAAGGAGAGTGAAAGGCATTCTAGGTAGAAGTTGTGTAAGGCCAAACAGTATTGTAGTGCATGCATTAGGGAGTGTGAGTCATTCATTATGACTGGGACATGCAGTGCAAGGTGGGGAATGGGGAGAGGAAGGACTGAGTTGAACCGGGTCCAGATTATGGAGGGTCATGAATGCTGTGCTGAGGAGTTTTTTTACTTTATCCTGCCAGAGATTGAAAGCAGACAGCCCACAGAAATGACTTGTATTGTTTTGCATTGTTTGCCTTGCAGTGTTTTAAATTTTTTAAACCTTGCTTATTTCTAAGAAGTGGGTCATATATTCTGCAGTTCACCGCAATCTTCTCAGCTCCCTACTATTCACTCATTCATTTCACCTTTCTAGCCACTGAGGCATTTGAATTTGCAAACCCTGAACCATAGAGAACTCCTGAACTCATGAAAAATGTAACTCAAAGAAAAAATAGGTATATATATGTATATATATATGCCTATTTATATATACTTATATATATAAATTATGTTCTCTCTCTATATATATGTAATAAAAATTGTTGTGTAAATAAAATACTATTCCAGAATGTAGAAATATCTCTGAGTACATATTATAATCTAAATCTTGTATATAGGGCACCTGGGTGTCTCAGTTAGTTAAGCATCTGCCTTCGGCTCAGGTCATGATCCCAGGGTCCTAGGATCCAGCCCTGCTTCAGGCTCCCTGCTGAGTATGGAGCCTGGAGCCCATCTCCAGGCTCCATCTCAGATCCCATGACCCTGAGATCATGACCTGAGCCGAAATCAAGAGTCAGATGCTTAACGGACTGAGCCACCCAGGTGCCCCTGGCCAGCTTTTAAATCTTCAACATCGACCTTCGTGTTTACTTAAAATATTAGACACTTTGAAATTATGTATTCACTGTGTGTTCTGCAAATGAGACTCTCATAGCAGTTTCTGCCAATTCAACCTGACTCATGAAATAATCATATAAATACAACACTAAATTTGTGTTTGAAAATTTGTGTTGATATTGAAAAAAATTGTAAGATTTGAAGAAGAAGAGATGAGAGGAGTACCACAGTGGGAGCTCTGTGGAGGATGGATTGGAGGAAGGAGACAGGATAGGAAATTACCTGTATGGCAGTAGTCTGGTCAAAAGACACTGAACACCAAACAGAGGCAACAGCAGTGCAGTTCATGAGGTAGAAACCACGATACTTGGTAACCAGTGGGTTGTGGAGGAGGAGAGGACAAGTCTAGGACATTTTCTGGTTTGTGGACTGAGCATGTGGGATACCATTTAAGATAGAGCATATGGCAGGAGGACCGGTTTAAGGAAGATCAATTCCGCTTTGGACATGTTAAATTGAGGTGTCCGTGAAGCACCCAAATGGAAATGTGTGGTGAGTAGTTACAAATAGTATTAGGAATATACACGTTTGAGAGTCATCTGCTCCTGGGAGATAATTGACATCCTGAGAGTAGATGGGTTACCCAGGGAAAGAGGTAAGAAGAGAAGATGGACAAGGATGCAATATCCTAGTAAAACACCCTATTTAACAGTTGGACAGAGGAAAATCCAGTATTAAAGAAGTCTGTGTTCATGTACTATTGTTACTATAAGAAATCACCATAAACAGTGGCTTAACACAAATTTATTGTCTTACAGTTTGGGAGGTCTGAAGTCCAAAATAGGTCCCACTGTGCTAGAATCAAGGTGTTAGCAGGGCTGTGTTTTTACTAGAGCCTCAAGGGGAGAATTCTTTGCCTTGCCTTTTCCAGTTTCTAGAAGCTGCCTGCATTCCTGGGCTCATGGCTCTGCTTCCAACCTGCAATGTTATCACTCCTACCTCTGTTTCCATTGTCACATCACCTTCCATGACTCTTATTTTTTACCTTCCTCTTTCACTTATAAATAAGGACCCCTGTGATTATATTGGGCCTGACCAGATAATCCAGGATAATCTCCACATTTAAAAATCCTTAATGTAGGGGCAGCTGGCTGACTCAGTCAGTAGAGAATGCGACTCTTGGGACAGCTGGGTGGTTCAGTCAGTTAAGCATTTGCCTTCTGCTCAGGTGATCCCAGGGTCCTGAGATCCAGTCCCGCATCGGGCTCCCTGCTCAGCGGGGAGCCTGCATCTCCCTCTGCCTGGTACCCCGGCTGCTTGTGCTCGCTCTCTCTCTGACAAATAAATAAACAAAATCTTTTTTTTTTTTTTTTAAGATTTTATTTATTGGACAGAGAGAGACACAGCAAGAGAGGGAACACAAGCAGGGGGAGTGGGAGAAGGAGAAGCAGGCTTCCCGCCGAGCAGGGAGCCCGATGTGGGACTCGATCCCAGGACCCTGAGATCATGATCTGAGCCGAAGGCAGATGCTTAATGACTGAGCCACCCAGGCGCCCCAAAATAAATAAAATCTTAAAAAAAAAAAAAAAAGAATGCAACTGTTGATCTCCAGGTCAGGTCATGAGTTCAAGCCCCATGTTGGGTGTAGGCTTACTTAAAAAAAAAAAAAATCCTTAATTTAATCACATTAACAAAGTCTCTTTTGCCATGTAAGGCAACATATTCACAGACTCTGGAGATAAAAATGTGGACATCTTTGGGGACCCGGATGGCTCAGTCAGTAGAGCATGCAACTCTTGATCTCGGGGTTGTAGTTTCAAGCCTCACATTGAGTGTAGCAATTACTTAAAAATAAAAAAGAACACAGGGGTGCCTGGGTGGCTCAGTTGATTAAGCGTCTGGCTCTTGGTTTCGGCTCAGGTCATGATCTCCAGGTGGGAAGATCTCAGGCTGGGTTCCTAGCTCAGTGGGGAGTCTGCTTCCCCTCTCCCTCTGCCCCTTCCCCCTACTCACTTCCAAAGGCACATGCATGTGCTCTCTCTAAACTAAATAAATCCTAAAAATAAATAAATAAAAATAAAAATACTGCAGACATCTTTAAGAGGCCACTATTCTGCCTACCACAGACGCTAAGAAGGAACAATCAGAGAGGATCCTCTGTAGCTTAGAGAATGGTATATTAGAGGCCAAATGAGGAGTTTCATGAGTTAAAATGAGAACTAAAGATTTACTGTTGGTTTTGGCAGGAATTATTGGCAATCTTTGCCAGAAGAGTTTCAGCAGGGTGGCATGGTGAAAGGCAAATTACAATGGGTTGAACCATCAGTGGAATGTGAGGAAGTGGAGACTTACTTTTTTTAAATCTTTTTTTCCCCAATTACAAAAATAATACATTCTTGTGGTAAAAAATAATTCAGGGGCTCCTGGGTGGCTCAGTTGGTTAAGTGTCTGCCTTCGGCTCAGGTCAAGATTCCAGGGTCCTGGGATCAAGCCCTGCATTGGGCTCCCTGCTCAGTGGGAAGCCTGCTGCTCCCTCTCCCACTCCCCCTGCTTGTGTTCCTTCTCTCGCTGTGTCTCTTTGTCAAATAAATAAATAAAATCTTAAAAAAAAATAATTCAAACATTTCAGATACACATGCCAAAAAAGTTCCCTGTAATCTACTCCCTAAAGTTTTGGAATCTATTCCTCCATGTTTTTCTTTCTAGACACATACTAATATGTACTTAAACAATGAGATCATTCTATTGATGTTTTTCTTCTTTTTTTAAAACTAAACAGTTCATCGTGGTTATCATTATATTTCAGTACAGTCAGATTTACGTCACTCTTTTTACTACTGAATAGCATTCCATTGTGTGAATATGTCATAATTTATTTAGCCAGTCCCCTATTGATAGACATTTGGGTAGTGGTCAGTTTTTTATTACCAACCATGCTGCAGTGAACACCTTGCACATCTATCTCTGCACACAGATGTGAGAATTTCTCTAGGAGATATTTCTAAAATTGCTGGCTCAAGAGTACAAACATTTTATATTTGGCTAGTTATTTTCTTTTTAAAAGTTATACAAATAAAAAAAAGTTACACAAATAATATATCAGTACATTTTCTTTTTTTTTAATTTTATTTTATTATGTTATGTTAGTCACCATACAATACATCATTAGTTTTTGATGTGGTGATCCATGATCCATTGTTTTCGTATAACACCCAGTGCTCCATGCAGAACGTGCCCTCCTTAATACCCATCACCGGGCTAACACATTCCCCCACCCCCAGTACATGTTCACTGTAAAAGACTTTGCAAAGTAAAATGTGTAAGTGTTCACGTACAGGTCTCCTCCCTCTACGTCCCTTCCCAGAGCTAACCACTGTGTCCTATTTGCATTCATTTTCCTGTTTTTATATGTACACACACACAACTTTTAAACAAACACAAATGGGAACATACTACAGAGATTGTTCTGGGATTTCTTTTTTCATTGAATAATATGTCTTGGAGATCTTTCCATGTTAGTACATATAGATTACATTCTATATTCAGTGGTTGTACATTATTTCTTGGCATGGATTTGCCATAATTTATATAACCTTCCCCTGCTGAAGGGCATTTAGATTGTTTCCAATTTTTTGCTGTTTTAGAGAGTACCTCAGCAAACATCCTTGTACATACATCTCTGTTTACATGTATGTCCATTTTTTTTTAAGATTTTATTTGTTTATTTGACAGAGACACAGCAAGAGAGGGAACACAAGCAGGGGGAGTGGGAGAGGGAGAAGCAGGCTTCCTGCCAAGCAGGGAGCCCAATGCGGGGCTTGATCCCAGGACCCTGGGATCAGGACCTGAGCTGAAGGCAGATGCTAAACGACTGAGCCACCCAGGCGCCCCTGTATGTCCATTTCTGTAGGAGAAATTTCTAAAAGTGGAATTGCTGCATCAAAGTACTTGTTTTGATAAAATTTGATAACATTGTGATAAAAATTGCCAAATTGCCTTCCAAAATGGAATACCAATTTATGCTTCAACTAACAGCACATGAGAGTGTTGGTTTACTCATAATCTCATCAACACTTGGTTTTGTCAATCTCTTTATACTTTGTCAATACAATAGGCAACAAAAAGTCAACCAATTGTTTTAATTTACAATTGTTTTAATTGTTAGTAATACTGAGCATCTTTTTTTTTTTTAAGATTTTATTTATTCATTTGAGAGAGAGAGAAACCACAAGCAGGGGGAGGGGCAAAGGGAGAGGGAGAAGCAGACTCCCCACTGAGCAGGGAGTCTGACAGGGGCTCCATCCCAGGACCCTGAGCAGAAGACAGACCCTTAACTGACTGAGCCACCCAGGTGCCCCAATACTGAGCATCTTTAATCTGCATATTGGTCATTTGTATTTCTTCTTCTGTGATTGGTTTATTTGTGTTATTTGCCCATTTCCTATTGACTTTTTAGATTTAGTGATTTATAAGCATTTTTCGAATGTTGGTGAAGTTAGTCTATTATATGTGCTGCAGATATTTTTTCCCAGTTTGTATTTTTTTAGGTGTGTGTTTATTTAACCAAAGAAGTTTTAAATTTTAGATTTCTTTCTTTCTTAGAGAGAGAGAGAGCGAGCATGGGGGGAAGGGGCAAGGGAGAGGGAAAGAGAGAATCCCAAGCAGACTCCCCACTGAGCATGGAGCCTGATGTGGGGCTCGACCCCACAACTCTGAGATTATGACCCTAGCCAAAACCAAGAGTCAGACACTCAACCAACTGAGGCACCCAGGTGCTCCAGGAAGTTTTAAATTTTAATATAATTGTATTTACCAGGGACACCTGGGTGGCTCAGTCAGTTAAGTGCCTTCAGCTCAGGTCATGATCCCAGGGTCCTGGGATCGAGTCCTACATGAGGCTCCTTGCTCAGTGGGGAGCCTGCTTCTCCCTTTGTCTGCTCCTCTCCCTGCTTGTGCACTCTCTCTCTCTCTCTTTCTCTCCCTCTGATGAATAAATAAATAAAATCTTTAAAAAATCTTTATTTCAGTCTTCTCCCTTTTTGGCTCCCAGTTTTGTATTATGCTCTAGAACAGCCTTTTCCACTCAAAGATTTCAAAAACATGCACTCATGTTTTCTGCTAGTACAAATTCTGCTTCATTTTTTTACATTTAAATTCTTTGACACATCTTGAATTTATTTTGGTATAAAGAGTGACTTCTGGGGCACCTGGGTGGCTCAGTCGTTAAGCATCTGCCTTCTGCCCGGGTCATGATCCCAGGGTCCTGGGATCGAGCCCCACATCGGGCTCCCTGCTCCGCGGGAAGCCTGCTTCTCCCTCTCCCACTCCCCCTGCTTGTGTTCCTGCTCTCACTGTGTCTCTCTCTGTCAAATAAATAAATAAAATCTTAAAAAAATAATAATAGTGATTCCACATCCAGCACCCTTTATTGAATAATCTATCTTTTCCCATGTCTTTGAAATGCCATCATATACTAAATTTCCACGTATATTTGAGGCTATTTGTAGGCGCTCTGTTCCTTACTACTGAACTTCTTATTCTATACACTGTGCCAGTGTCAGTGTTTTGATACCACTGCTTCATACTGTGTTCTCTCTGGTAGAATAGGGAAAGAAAGTGTGTGTGTGTGTGTGTGAGAGAGAGAGAATCCTTATTCATCACTCATCTTTTTCAGTGTTTTGTATTTTCCTGGCTGTTTCCTCTAATCTTTCAGATGAACTTTGGTGTTATTGTTAGATGCATACACATACCGGAAACTCACTCTCTATGACAGTGTGGAGAAAAGGGTTAGCAGGGGCTGACCTTAAGATTGTTCCATGGAGGGGTGCCTGGGTGGCTCAGCCCTTGGGCGTCTGCCTTCGGCTCAGGTCATGGTCCCAGGTTCCTGGGATCGAGCCCCGCGTCGGGCTCCCTGCTCGGCGGGAGGCCTGCTTCTCCCTCTCCCACTCCCCCTGCTTGTGTTCCCTCTCTCGCTGTGTCTCTGTCTGTCAAATAAAAAAAAAATAAAAAAAAAAAAAAAGATTGTTCCATGGAGTGGCGCCTGGGTGGCTCAGTCATTAAGTGTCTGCCTTCGGCTCAGTTCATGATCCCAGGGTCCTGGGATCGAGCCCCACATCGGGCTCCCTGCTCAGCGGGAAGCCCGCTTCTCCCTCTCCCACTCCCCCTGCTTGTGTTCCTTCTCTCCCTGTCTCTCTATCTGTCAAATAAATAAATAAAATCTTAAAAAAAAAAAAAAAAGATTGTTCCATGGAAAGGGCACCTGGCTGGCTCAGTCAGTAGAGCATGTGACTCTTGGTCTCAGGGTCGTGATTTTGAGCCCCACGTTGGACATAGAGCTTACATTTAAAGAGAGAAAGATTGGTCCATAGGAGCTAGGACCAAGCACCCTGCCCTGTATTTCTTTTTTTTTAAGATTTTATTTATTTGTCAGAAAGAGAGAGACAGCAAGCAGGGGGAGCAGCAGGCAGAGGGAGAAGCACGCTCCCCCCCCACTGAGCAGGGAGCCTCATGTGGGGCTGGATCCCAGGACCCTGGGATCATGACCTGAGCTGAAGGCAGATGCTTAACCAACTGAGCCACTGAGGCATCCTGCTCCCCGCTGTTTCACTGGCTAGGGCTAGGAGGGTCTGCAGAAGCAGGGCAGAGGATCTCTGGGAATTTGTGGGGCTGGGAGCTGAGAAGAGGACCCTCTGAGACCCATGGCTTAGTTCTAACCTGTCTTCTCCCCCATCCTTAGGGTATGAGGGACAGAATTTGGGGAAGATCCTCAAGGATTTAGAGATGAGTAAGGTGGTACATATGGATCGATGGTCCGTGGAGGTGATACCTCAACAAACTGAAGAAAAGAGTGACCCAGTCCCCTTTCAAATCATCAATAACTACTTCTCCATTGGTGTGGTCAGTGAAGTGGGGCATGGGGGCTAGGGAGGAAGTATGGGTTCAGCATCAAGAAGCTAGAGCTGGTTAGAAAGAGGAGGTAGAGGTTAAGGGAGCTGCGACACAGGGAAATGGCGGGTGGGGTACAGTGGTGTGAGTTGAGAGAAAAGAACATGGGACATACTGCTGCTGAATGGGGGAATTAAAGAGAGTATTCTGTGCCGAGAGAGGAGGCAGGCCTCTGATCCTACATGCCCTGAACTCCCCAGGATGCCTCTATTGCTCACCGATTCCACATCATGCGAGAGAAATATCCTGAGAAGTTCAACAGCAGGTGAGGGAGAGGGAGGTGGGGGTGGCCATACACAGTGGGAGGGACCAGGTTGTGGCCAAGTTTGACTCAGAGCACTTAGACGAACAGTGGCACCTCTGAGAAGCCCCTCAACCAAAGCCATCCTCTTCCCTAAAGGACCGGAGTCAGGAGGTTGATGTCCTTCCCTGTCACTTAGCCCTCCTCTGCCAGCACTGTGTAACTTGTCCCCTCCCTCTTGGGCCTTATGTTGGGGCTGACACAGAATGAAGAACAAGCTATGGTACTTCGAATTCGCCACTTCTGAATCCATCTTCTCAACATGCAAAAAGCTGGAGGAGTCTTTGACAGTTGAGGTGGGTGTGATGAGACCCAACCCTACATGCTTCTCACTTTCTTATATCTTAATCTCTCCCTCCACAGGTGCCCTCAGGAACTTCCCCTATTCTTGAACCTATACTCTGACCTCCCAGCTCTCCATTCCCAATTTCCCGGGTTCTCAATACAACTGGTCCCTATTTCCTGCCATCCTTTGCAAACCCCCAACTCCTGGCCTTCCCAGTTTGTCATCTGGTGGAGGGAGGGGTCGCATCCATGATTATGACAGGAAGTAAGGATTTGTGCTCTCCTCTTCTCAGATCTGTGGGAAACCACTGGATCTGAGCAACCTGTCACTAGAAGGCATCGCAGTGCTGAACATCCCTAGCATGCATGGTGGTTCCAACCTCTGGGGTGATACCAAGAGACCTCATGGAGATACCCATGGGATCAACCAGGCCTTAGGCGCTACAGCTAAAGTCATCACTGACCCGGATATCCTGAAAACCTGTGTACCAGGTGAGCAGCCTTGGGAACTGAGTGGGCAGGACCAAGGGGAAGGTGTGGCTCCCTTTGGAGGCACCCCGCTCCTGTAAAACCTATCTCCTTACTTCCCACCCACAGACCTAAGCGACAAGCGGCTGGAAGTAGTAGGGCTGGAGGGTGCAATTGAGATGGGCCAGATTTATACCAAGCTCAAGAATGCTGGACATCGGCTGGCCAAGTGCTCTGAAATCACCTTCCAGTAAGGAAAACTCTGGCTAGGGGCTCTGAGGGAAGGAGTAGGGCCGGGAGAGCAGAAGGGTCATGGGGATGGTAGGGAGGAGCTGTACTAGGAGATTTTCCTCGGTAACAAAGGGTCTCAAAACCAAGCTAAGAAACAGAGTTTTGGTATTCAGTTGGTAAAGAAATCTCCACCAATCTGCCTTGGCCTCCCACAGCACCACAAAAACCCTCCCCATGCAGATTGATGGAGAACCCTGGATGCAGACACCCTGTACAGTGAGTATTGCCTATGCCTGCCCAAAATGGCACCCTCAGGCTTTGTGAATCCGAAACCTCCCTTCCACAGCTTCCTTACTCCATCCCAATGTCTCACGTTCCCCTGTGCACCATTCCTCCCAAGTCATGATTTCTTAGCCCCGGGCTTCCTGCCATGGCCTCTCTAGGACGCTGGCAACTCCCCCTCACCCCACGGATTTTCCCTCAAATCTCTACTGCTCCAGTCCAAAGGGAATGAGGTCCTGCCTCTGAACATGCCCCCTTCCCTTCCAGATCAAGATCACCCACAAGAACCAGATGCCCATGCTCATGGGCCCACCCCCTCGCTCCTCCAATTTCTTTGGCTTCTTATGCTGAGGGGAACACCTCAGCCTCCAAGCCAGCCTTGAACCCACCTCTTCATCCCTGGACTCTACTCCTAGGCTCTGTACATTGCTGCCACACCTCCTGCCAGCTCAGGGGAGTGTTCCTCTACCCTCTCAGTATTTATTATCCTGCACCACCTCTACTATTTCCCATGCATACGTGCGTGCGTGCGCGTGCGCACGCACACACACACACACACACACACATTGAAAGTGCCTCATCTGAATAAAATGACTTTTTTTCTCCCCACTGGGATATCTGTTAAGTAAATGGTACACCTCCTTCCCATATACCTCCCCTCCTTAAATGACACAGATGCTCCCAACAGCAAGAAAAAGAAAAAACAGCACCAGGTTCTGAGTATTTATTTCAGGTAATGGTAGTCTCCAAGGGAAGACTGGAGGAAAGATAAGCATTGCTGTCCACGCTGGGCAAATCACAGCATCACATGAGATTACTCAGACCTGCTGCTGCCCACTGAGGAGGGGCCTGTTCTCACCAATGGGGCAAGAGCGGAAGACCCGGGGCAGACGCAGCCACTGGGTGCTACCACGTGGCAGCTGGGGAAGGGGGAGGGCTGAGCCCTGCTTCAGAAGTCTTCGCCTGAAATTGGGAGAAGGAGGGAGAAACTGATTAGCAATGGACAAGGGAAGCCTATCTGTGCTTCTCCAAAAAAGGAGGCCCCAGGTTTACTTGACCGTGATCCTAGCTCCCTCCCCTTCTCACCAACAAGATTCATCTTGTCTTGTTTTTATGGTAACCTCTGTCCATTTCCCTCTTACCCTACAAGCTTCTCTGCTTTGAGGACCTTGGCACTCCAGGCCAGAGCATCTGCCCTTCTCACAGGTAGAGGACTCAGGTCACCCAATTTCCTCCACTCTTGATGTTATTATAAACAACAGTCATCAGTATCATCATTTATTGTACTCCCGCTTTAAAACTGGGTGCCCATAGGGCGGATATTAGTTTTCCTACTTATCGGAGGCTCAGGGACGTTAAGCTACTTTCCCAAGGTCCCCCCAGCAAGACTGCAGCCCAGGTCTGTTTAACTGCCAAGTCTGGGTTCTTTCCTGGATACCATGCTTCTTCAAAAGAAGTGGTGGTTCCTTCTCCTCTTGAGGAAGAACGAGTAGTGGTCATAAGGGATAAGGGGGTGTGAACTAGATGGTGGGGCTCTCACCTGTATACCAGCGATACAAGCACCATAGCCATCAACACCAGCAAGAGGCCCACGAACAGGGGAGCCTGTCCAAGGCCTGCTTCTTGACCTGTGAGCAGAATCCCAGGCACAGCTTCGGTTAGTGTCTGCTCCCTGCCAGATGGCCTCTGCCTATTGCCCCCACCCCCTTCACCCTAACTCTTGTCCAAGTACCTACCAGGCATTACAAGCTGGGTGCTGACCATTGCCAGACTGTTGGCATCAGCCAAAGACACATTGAGGCAGTAGGTCCCTGAGCCACCCTTCAGGACTTGGTGCAAAACCAGCTGGCAGGCTGGGCTGGGCGGCACAGGCTGACATAGCCGCTGGGCAGGGGGCTGGCACCCTGCTGATGAGATGTCCATGCAGGCTTCCTTGGGCAGCCTGCAAGAGGTGTCAGCTTAGGTCGGGGCGACTGGGAAGGAACAGTAGACACCAGAGGGCAATGCAACAGTCAACCCAAGAGTTCCCAGGAAACCAGTGGGACACTCACCCTCCTTGGCAAGACACCGTCAGCTCGAATGCATCCCCTTCGCTGGATGGCACAGCCTGCAGGATCTCAGCACTCTCAATACCCCCTGCAGAGTTGCAAGAGTTTACGTCTGGGATGCCTCTACCAGGCCTCTCCAAAGGCCCACAGAGAGGAAAACCCTAGGGCTGCTTCCCCAATCCCATCTGTGCCTTCAAAATAAAAACCCTGGGATTTGGGTGTTCTTGTCCCGGTGAGTAACTCCTTCCAAGGTATGCTTCCACTGGCCAGCCTTAGGCAGGACACACCTCCCTCCGCCAGCCCCCAAAGCAGTCAAGACTCACGGACAATGTCCAGGGTGAGAGAAAAGGAGCCATATCGATACAGAACACAATCCAGGGGGGTTTGTCGTTTTGCCAGGATTAAGGTAGCTGCGCCATCCAGCAGGGGGCTCTGGGAACCTGGCAGGAGAGGATCGAAGAGGCTGTCAAGAGACAAATGACTCACTGGAAGTAGAGGCCACACAGGCATTTTTCCAGGTAGAGTCAGACCTGGTGGATCCAAGCTTGGAATCAGACAATACCTGGAAAACCTCATTTTATAGATAAGGAAACTAGAGCCCAGAAGGAAGAATGAGCACCCCAGAGTCACACAGTTAGGAGTAGAGTTGGAGTTTTAAGAAATCCCAAGTGTTTATCACGCCCCACACCGTGCTGGGTCCTGGGCCAGACATGACACAAGTGAACTCATCCCTGTGCCACCATGATGACATGGTGAACACTTTTCAGTGTCCCTACCACAATTTCAGGTTGACCTGCTTTGGGATAGGAATCCAGGGGTGTGAAATGGTGCCAGAATCTGAGGCAGAATATTATGCATTTATACTTGCACAGAAAATGAGATACAAATATTATGTAAATGACCACGTGCTGTTCCCTGGCCTTCTCCTTAGGGAATAGCTCTCCTCAGAGGCAGAGAAGCAACAAGCTCTCGCTCCATGGCCTAGGGAAAGACCCTGGTTTCCTGAACTGCAGATCTATTCCGTGTTATTAAGGGGGACTTGAGGGCTTAAAACTAGTGGGAGCTCTGACGGGACTCCATTGCTAAGCAAAGGATTGGGTAACATCTGGGCCTAGGTAAGGCTTTTAGCTCTTCAGAGTAGTGACAGAGGCCCCACCTCAATGAACCTCATTCACACTGGCCCTCTTACCTGCTATACCTTCTGTAGGCACGAAGGGGTTGGCATCTGGACCCTCAGGCTCAGGTGTGGGTACCTTTCCAGTTGTGGGCTCCACCGACTCTTCAGTTGTTACCTGTGCAGCTGTGGTTCCAGAGGGCTCTGCGGTTGAGCCTTCAGGTGTCGTACCTATGGTCTCTGCGAGTGTGGTACCTGTGACCTCTGAGGTCGGCACCTGCTCAGTTGTAGTACCTATGACCTCTGTAGTGGGCATCTGTACAAGCGTAGTGGTCTCCGTGGTTGGCATCTGCACAGCTGTGGTTCCAGAGGGCTCTGCAGTTGGCACCTGACCACGTGTCGTACTTACAACTTCTGCAGTAGGCTCTTGCCCAGCTGTGGTGCCGGGGGCCTCTGCGGTTGGCACGTGCCCATCTGTGGTGACGGGAACTGGGGAGGAGCCACAGGAAGGGAGAGGAATGGCAGCCTGCAGCACCACCTGGGCAGTGATTGGGCCAGACTCTAGGTAAGTGTGAGTGACCACAAGTGCCCGAGAGATCAGGGTCCCAGTATGGTCTCCAAAGTCCCAGGTGTAGGAGAGGTCAGCCCCAGACAAATAGCCACTGGGGTCATGGAGCCGGAGGGCAAAGGTCAGAGGATGATTTCTCAGGAAGTGCTTGTTCCCTCCATCCAAGGCCTGCAGCTGGGACACACTCACGGAGAAGGGCACCTGGTCTGGGATTGGAGCCAGAAAAGGTGAGAACCAGACCTGGGCCACAGCTTTTTTCACAGCCACACCCTCCGACTCCAGCTGACTGGCCCTTCACTGGCTCCAAGCCCCACATTCTTCTGCCCATGTCTTCCTGGCTCTGCCCCTTTAAGGTTACACACCATTTCCCCTTTCCCCATTCCTTTTTCCCCTTTCCCCTCTCCCCTTTCCAGTCAGGCCAAGCCTCCCCATCTTCTACCGCCCTGCACCCTTGTGACTGGCTTTGCCCCTTCCTAAATCCTTACCAGTAATGGTGAAGGCTGAGCAGGAGTGAGCAAGGGGCACGTAGCTCTGGGACTCCCGGCGGTGGTAGACAGTCACTTCCATGGTATGTGTGCCCAGCATTGCCTTGCCTGTCACAATGCTCAGCCCCGACACTGGGCCCCCCAGAACTTGCCAGTATTGGCCTGCGGTTTTTTAAAAGAAAAGCAGGGGTGGGGGAGGTACTGATCAAAGGGAACTGAGGGGAAGGATTAGAGACAGGGCACCAGAGAAGGAAGGTCCAGTAATGTACTGAGTATGGTTATTTCAGAGAGTATTTGGATGGTGGTCCTGTGGGGGTCAGGAAAGGAATCTTGATAAGGGGGTCCATGGGATAGGACAATAATTGGGGAAGGGCCCCTGGAAACAACTATAGTAGAGAGAGTTGGAGGGGGCTGGGTGCTATCGAAGAGGAAAGAGCCGTGGGGGCAATGAAGATTAAGGAAACTCACAGAGCAAAATGAAAGAGGATCAGGTAGGAAGAGGTAAATCCAAGAGTGGATGACTCACCCCAGGTCTTCCAGACATAAACAAAGCTTCTTGTATGAGACCAAGGGCCAGATGGGCAGGCCCTCCCATCAGGGAAGATGCAGGCATCATCAGGTACCTGGGGATACACTGGCTGTCCTCCCCACACCTGGCTCCCTGAAAGGTAGATACAGTCACCCTCGAAACCTGGCATTCCTTTCTATACACCAAAACCCCTACCATGGCTGCCAGAGAGGGGCTGTGGGAACACTCCTTAGCTACATAGGACATTCCCTTTGTTATCACCCATTTGGGGTGGTAGCGGAAAGGATGGAAACTGGAATTATAGATTAATATGTACTTAATGACAGACAGAGGAAAGACATTGGAAGGTCATACAGCAACATGCTTAGAGTGGTTTGCTCTAGCTGGTGGGATAAAAACAGTAAGAGTATCAGCTGACACTTATTGAGCCTCACCTTAGCCTAGGGCAGGCATTATGCTAACTTCTTTATATATTATCGCATTTTAATCCTTACAACAACATTCAAGGTAGTCAGCCCATTGTACAGTTAAGGGAATGGAAGGACAGAACAGTTAAGTTACTTGCCCAGGGTAACATATTATTTACAAATTTAAATCCATGTCTGTCTAAACTCTAGGTCCACTGGGTTTTCTGTCCCCAATTTTGCATACTGTTTTTTTTTTTTGCTTTATCTGTGTTTTTAAAATTTTTTCTACAATGAATATTATAGAATATGTATACAATTTGTTTTTTTTTAAAAAGTAGGGGCACTAAAAAAAAAAAAGGGTGGCTCAGTCCCTAAGCATCTGCCTTTGGCTCAGGTCATGATCCCAGGGTCCTAGGATCGAGCCCCACATCGGGCTACCTGCTCCGCAGGAAGCCTGCTTCTCCTTCTCCCACTCCCCCTGCTTGTGTTCCCTCTCTCGCTCTCTCTGTCAAATAAATAAAATATTTAAAAAACAAACAAACAAATAAATAAAAAGTAGAGGGGAAGGGGGCACTCCTTGAGCTCACTGGGGACACCAGGGAATCTGAGCCCTTGGAATAAACGCCTGGAGTAGAGAGGTACTCACCATTGACGATGGTGTTGTTGGCCCAGACGACCTGCCCATCTGGCAGCACCTTTTGGCTTTTGGGGAAGTGCAGGGCAATAGAGAAGGAGGCATTTGCCCCAACCAGCGTAGGCCCATCATTACTGACCTTCAAGGACACTTGGCCACCTGGGAAGGACCAGCTGCGTTAGCCGGGACTCCACGGTTTTTCTTCCCCTTATACCTTTCCCCTTCCTATCTTTCCAAGCTACATTCAGCCCAGATCTTGCTCCTCTCCGTACCCCATGCCCTCCCTGGAAATTGCCAAGTTCCCACCTCTCCAGCAGTCAGGCTCCTGGATTTCTGTCCACTCTGGATACAGCTGCCTGTTCCAAGTTTTAGTTGTGCGCTGCCTTGGGACACCATGCCAGTCCTGGTCTCTGGGTCCTAAAAAGAAGGTACCATGAAGGCCCTACGATCACCCCTCAATCTCTTGTCAGGGGATAGCCCTGTTCCATGTCACCCCACTCACTCTCACATTCAAAGTACATTTTAATTTACTGAATAGCCACCATGTACCAGGCACTGTGCTAGGTACAAAGGACTTAAGAAATGAATAAGACATGGCCCTGAAAGGATTCAAGACATGTCCATAAATTACAATAATTCAAGGTATTGTTTAATATGAGCCATAACAGACATGCACAAAGTGCAACAAAATGACTAAAGAGATTAGTTCCACTCTGGCGGATTGGGAAAGACCACTGGAATGAGGAGTTGGCCTGTGGGATAGAGCACTCTGGGCAGAAGGACCAGCATGAGCGGAGGCATGGAGGCATGGTAGCATGAGGCATGATAGGAACTACCAGTGTGGTTGATGCACACTGTAAGAGATGAGGCCAAGAAGACAAGTGAAGGCTCTGAGTGCCAAGCAAAGGAGTTTGGCCTTTATTCTGTAGGCAAGGCCACGGCAGGAGATTGTGTTTGTTTCATTGAGATATAATTCATATACCATAAAATTCACCCTTCAGAAGCTTTTTGAATATGACCAGATCTGGGTTTTAGAAGGATCACTATGGCAAGCAATGTAGAGGATGGATCAGAGGCAGGCAGAGGTTGGGAGTGGGGACCAAGCAGACAAAATTATTATAACTGACCAAGAGAGAGGTCTGAGAAAAAGGGATATGATGGATCTACATATACGCCTCACCCAGGTACAACAATTATCAACATTTTGCCACATTTGCTTTATCTATCCTTTGTTGTTGTTGTTTGTTTGTTGGCTAAAGTATTTAGAAGCAAATCCCAGACGTCTTGTTATTTTAACCGTACAATTTCAATACATATCCATAAAAAATATGAACATTTTCTTGAATAAGCACAATGTCATTTCACACTGGACAAAATTATCAAACCCAATTCATATAAAATTTCATAAATATCTAAAAATGTCTTCTTGGGGTGCCTGAGTGGCTCAGTCGGTTGAGAGTCTGCCTTGGGCTCAGGTCATGATCTCAGGGTCCTGGGATCGAGGCCCGCATCGGGTTCCCTGCTCGGCGGGAAGCCTGCTTCTCCCTCTCCCACTTCCCCTGCTTGTGTTCCCTCCCTCACAGTCTCTCTCTCTGTCAATTAAATAAATAAATAAAATCTTTTTAAAAAAAAAGTCTTCTTATGATTTAAAAAATCAGTATCCAAAAAGTAAGCACAATCTTTTAAGAGGCTCAGGTGGACAGGCATGAACAGAATGTTTCCAGAATACATTAAGGAAATAGTAAAAGAAAAAGACTTGAAACTGCAGCATAAACGAGGGGAAGTCAGATCAACAAGAACTTCCTAGAAATCTGTGAGACCAGGGATCCAGAGAGAGAAAGGGGAGACTGGGACATGATATCTGTAATTTTAGCACAGGAGAAACTATCTTCACTCCTGTAATGTGTACTGGAAACCTAGCTGAGTCTGCTGGGGGTGGGGGTGGGGATCTAGAATCATCTCATTGAGCATCCCACCACTAGAGCAAGAGAATCATAAGATACCCCATTCTTTCTTCACTCCCAACCCTCCCTCCTCAAAGCAGCACGGGACATTCCAGACCCTCTCACGGTCCCCACCCCCACCCCTTGCTCCTGTCACGAGGCCCCAATCCCCCAGAGCCCTTTCATGTGATGCTCAGCTGAGACCCCTCTGCCTGTCTCTTCCAGCCCCAGAACAAAAGCCTGAGCTGTGTTCACCCATCCCCATCCCAAAGAGGGGAGATGGTACCTCCTTTCCTTTTCTATCCAATACCACATTCTCTTACTCCTCACTTAAAATACCCTATCCCAAGTGCCTGAGTCATTCCCTAAGTCTTCCACTTATTTCCCTTTTGAAGCCCCTTCTCCAGCTCATTGCCCAGGGAGCCTCGGAGTTAGGGCCACAAAGACCCACTATCCTTTTGCCCTTCCAAGCAGATGGAATTATTTTCAAGCTCAGGCCCAAATCTCCACATAGGGAGGGAGCTCAGATGCCCATGTCCTCGCTAAATCAAATGGGTGAGAGAAGCCTGAAATATTGCCAGTATCTCCCATGAGGAAGGGAAAAACCAGAGTAGGTGTGCAACCCCAAATTCACACTTGTTCATGTCCACACACCCGACGCTCACCTTCTGTGGTCCCCACAGCCAGAAGAGCACCCATCACAGCCACATGGAGAAGGCATTTTCTCAGCACCAGATTCATCTTGTTCTTTCTTCCAGCAACCAAAGGCGCTGGGGGGCGCTGGGAGAAGCCCCTATATAGGAGAGGGGTGCTCATTTGCATAGCCCTTCCTCCTCTCCCTCTAGGAGAGGCTTGGGAGGGGCAGGAGGACTGGAGAAAGGCAGACTGACAAGGGATCCTGGTCTCTGGACATCTCGCTACTCAATGACAGTTTCTGGTTTCACTGGGTCACTCCCTTCTTGACTAGGAAATAATTGATTGAAGGTCAGCTATATAACGTGTACCCGACACATATAATTCATCATAGGCTAGTCAATCAGTCTGTTTTTTGAGTCAAACCAGGAAACCTCTCAAAGAGACAGAGGCCCTGCTTCCCAGAACAGAGAGATAGTATAGGATGGGCAGAGGCGGGACGAACATCTTCAAGGCCCAAAAAACCCATACAATGAGATTCCTAGCTTCCTGCTTTTCAAGGGAGACTCTCTGGGCCAGGTGGAATTTCAGGGCGAGACACATTTTCCCTAGGGTTGGTGAAACGGCGAATTAGAGATCAGGTAATCCCTACAGATTCAGGACACAGGTAAGAAACTCGACTTCAAATCCAGGTACTTGGAAAAAGACATTTAGCTTCCCCCACCGAGACAGAAACTTGTGTTAAGGACCTTCGGAACTAAACTTGCGAGAGGTGGGTCATTTGCGGCAGCTAGGGGCGCTGGGCTCGCCCCTCCGCTCTGACGTTGACCAATAGGAAGGGCTGGGGGCGGGGCTAGGGAAACGCGGGAAGGAGGGGCGGGGCCTCTGGTGGCGGTAGGGAACTGGAGGGGAGGCGGCAACATTGTTTCAAGTTGGACAAATTGACAAGAGCGAAAGATACACTCCGTTCCATCCCGACCTGGGGCCGCAGAGCTGGGCCCTGTTTCCCCCTCCTCCACCCCGCGAGAGCCGGGGCCCGCCTTTTGCAGGGTTCCCAGGCCCCCGCTCCAGGGCCGGGCTGACCCGACTCGCTAGCGCTTCATGGAGAACTTCCAAAAAGTGGAAAAGATCGGAGAGGGCACGTACGGAGTTGTGTACAAAGCCAAAAACAAGGTGACGGGAGAAGTGGTGGCGCTTAAAAAAATCCGCCTGGACACGTGAGTGGCCTCTGTACCCGGGACTCCTCTAACTCGGGAGCTCCTTGAGTGCCCCCCCGCCCCCACCCCAACAGACGGGTAGCCGTCCAAGGACCGGAAGGTAGCAGGGAGGGACTTCTTCTGAAGTGGAGAGGTGGGTTGGAGGACAGTGAAGGGTTTCCCTGTGGAGAGTATAGGGCACTGTAGAGTCTATGGGAAACTTCCTCCCCAAAGCCGAGTGATGCCCCCAAATCTTCAGTCAGGAAGAGGAAGGAGGCCTCTGAGATGGGGTCCAGGACTCCCTGTGGAGTTGGGTTTTGTGGGAACCGGTGAAGAGCACCTTTCTGAATGAAGAGCCCTCCTCACTGCCCCAACCCCACCCTCATCTTAGAATTCTCTACCTCTTTCAAAAGAATGGCAGTTGAACCTCACTGGCCCCTCTAGGGAGGCTGGGTGCTGCTACTCCTATTTTTTCCCTGTTACCTTCTCTCTTCTTCACCTCCACCAGAAGGCTTTACTTACCTACCCCTGGGAAGAGAAGAAATAATGACCTTAATGTATTCAAAAACCACTCCCTGTCCACCCATGAATTAACTCCTACAGCACCCTTTCTCTTTTCTCACTTTCCTAGGGGATGCTGGGGTGGTGTCTCATTGGGAGGAAAAGAATGACGGGCTGGGGGAAAAGGAGTATTTGTAACCACATTCCTATCTCTGCTCTCTCAACTTCTCCAAGTGAGACGGAGGGTGTACCCAGTACTGCTATAAGAGAGATCTCTCTGCTTAAGGAGCTTAACCACCCTAACATTGTCAAGTAAGTATGTATCTGGGAGGTGCTCTGACAGTAAAGGAGGATGTGTTCTGTGTAGCCTGGGTATTACTCTTCCTCACCTCCATTCCTGGACCTCCCTTCCCAGGCTGCTGGATGTCATCCACACAGAAAACAAACTCTACCTGGTTTTTGAGTTTCTGCATCAGGATCTGAAGAAATTTATGGATGCCTCTGCTTTGACTGGCATTCCTCTTCCCCTCATCAAGGTAATCCTTCTCAACAACTCCTCCCCAACATGGGCAAGTTTTGGGGGGACTGAAGGCAGGCAATTCAGACTGAGTGATGATTTGTGATCTTGGCTTCCTTCCCAGCCCTCATCCCCCCCCCCACACACACACCCCTTTGTTTTGTGGCTCTTTCACTGCTCATTATGCTTATTAACCCCTGGGCTGGGCAGGAGAATCAAAGAAGTTGAAACTCTAGTGAGTCAACTTTGTAGCTCCGGTGGAAAGTCAGATGAAACTCAGATAAATGGGACTTGAGGGCACTTGGTAGATTCCTCCAAGAAGCCTTTCCACCTGTTTGGTAGGAGAAATAGCCAGTGAGTCTCTGTTGTCTGTTTTAGGGCTGGGTTCTTTACTCCCCGAGCTACTTTCAATCTACCAACAAACGTTTATTCAGTGCACATTTATTGAGCACCTTCAACGTGCTAGGCACAGGATATGGAAAAGAGGTGCAAAACTGAATAAGACCTAGTTCTTGTCTTCACTGGAAGGGCCTCTCACTCCAATGGGATATACAGCTTATAAACATGTAATTATAATCTAATATAGTAAAAGGCTTTAGTTGAGCCTTGCAGTCAGAGAGTAGACACTAATAGCTCACTGTGGTAGAGAAACAAAGTCCTCTCTCTTTCCTTTGTCAGAGCTATCTATTCCAGCTGCTTCAAGGCCTAGCCTTCTGCCATTCTCATCGGGTTCTGCACCGAGACCTTAAACCTCAGAATCTGCTTATCAACGCAGAGGGGGCCATCAAGCTAGCAGACTTTGGACTAGCCAGAGCCTTTGGAGTCCCTGTTCGTACTTACACCCATGAGGTGAGACCCTCTCTGCATTTCTTCTCTGAACTTCCTGGGAGGTGTTAACAAGGACATTCACAAAATTACTAAACCTATCTGGTCAGCAGTTTCTCTCTCACTAGATGGAAAGTATGTCTGGCTACCCCAAGAGGTTTTAGAGTATGCACCAAGTTCACATTGTGGGGCTAACTGGGCTTTGATAGATACCAAGCCAGGAGAGCTGGATGGCACACCATTAAAATTATGACCACTTGTCTCAAGTTTTCCAGGAAGATTGCAAATTGCGGGTTCAGAAAATATGGTCCTCAGAGTCACGGGCGAGGCTAACTCTGTCTAAGAAGTTTACTGAGGGGAAGTCAGAAAGATGGGAAAGATGAAGGGAGAGAAGCTGCTTGTTAACAGGCTGAGAGTTAGCAGAGTAACATTGAGGAGCTGAGATGTGGGAATCACCATGCCCCATGCACCACCCCTCCCCTTCCTGCTCTTGTCCCCAGGTGGTGACCCTGTGGTACCGAGCACCTGAAATCCTTCTGGGCTGCAAGTACTATTCCACAGCTGTAGATATCTGGAGCCTGGGCTGCATCTTTGCTGAAATGGTACGGAGGCAAGCCCGAGTTCCACCCAGCTCACTCCTCCCCACATTCAAGAACAACACAACTGTTTCTTTGCCTAGACCCATGGCCCTTCTATTATCATAGGGTTTTTTTCTCTAGAGTAGCATTAAGGCAGGTAGGGGGGAAAGGATAGGATTGTTGTCCCTGATGCCAACCACAATGTTAGTATAGCCTCAAATGGCCTTAGCACTCAAAACACATTTCTTACCCCTGAATTGAGCTAAATCATTTCTGCAGCTGTTTTAGCTTTAGTTTGCATATATTTGGGAGAATGAGTACCTGCTATTCAGTGCCTCCTTCATTTGGCCTGTAGACCTTATTGTAGGGTTCCAGGAATATGGTGAAACCAACTGTATTCACCTTATCCATCCATACCTTTTATTTAAACTACAGACTTAAATCATGTCCCCCTCAACTTCTGGCTTTTCAGAATGAAGGATCCCTGAGGCCCAGCCTTTTATGGGAGCTCTCATCCCCTTTAATGTAACAGTGGAGTGGGCTGCATTTTCAAATCAAATCCGCAATTTGTTTTATAGTCCTTTATCTGGGTTGTGACTGGGGGCTTAGAAACCATTAGCCTGTATATAAAATGTGCATTTATCCCCCAGTACATTACCTTACAATTGCCCATATTCCTCTCTCAATTCATCAAAAAATATTTGTTAAGCACCTAGTGTGTACCCAGCACCATGCTAGGTGCTGTGGGGAACACAGAAGAAATGGAAGACACAGTCTCTGCCCGCTGTGCTCCTATCTAGAAGTGGCTGCATCACAAGGAGGGGGGATGACCGCAGTGTCTACCCCACACCCCGTGAGTGGCTTGGGATCCCTTTGCTACATGTCAGTGGCACCCCAGACATTCACCCCCTCCCAGCCCCACCCAGCCTTGGGGATCTGCAAAGGCATGGTTGGGGGAAGGAAGGAGGGGGCGAGGAGACAGATGAAGGGACTTCATTGTCTCAAGCTCTGTGTGACTGACCCCATGAAAGGCCCTGGGGAGGGAGTCATGGGGCCCTGCTGACCTTCCACTGCCTGTGGGAACCTCCATTGCACAGGGAGCAGCTTTGACTGACATCAGTGCGGGTCTTGGCCTTTTCTCTTTCCCCATTTTCAGGTGACCCGCCGGGCCCTATTCCCTGGAGATTCTGAAATTGACCAACTTTTCCGGATCTTTCGGACTCTGGGGACCCCAGATGAAGTGGTTTGGCCAGGAGTTACTTCTATGCCTGATTATAAGCCGAGTTTCCCCAAGTGGGCCCAGCAAGATTTTAGCAAAGTTGTTCCTCCCTTGGATGAAGATGGACGGAGCTTGCTATCGGTGAGAGTTGGGGATGGGCACCCACTTCCTCTTTTACTTCCCCAGGGCAGGTTTTTTTCCAGGATGAAGGAAGGATGAGACCCTGGAATTTGGGTCTTGGCATTTCCCTAGCCCTTGCTTCTCTCTCTCCCTGTTGGCATACCCATTCAAATATAGGGAGGAGGGAATTGGGAACTCTGCCTTGGATAAAAGGAATTCTGGTTTCCTGATTTCTTGGAAAACCTGCTGCCCATTTAGTCCACTGTCACATCACTGAAGTCAGCATACATCTCTCCCTCCAGCAAATGCTGCACTACGACCCCAACAAGCGGATTTCGGCAAAGGCAGCTCTGGCTCACCCTTTCTTCCAGGATGTGACCAAGCCAGTACCACACCTTCGACTCTGATGTCTTCCCCCAGCCCCTACCCCAAGTCTCATCCTCTCCTCCAGCAGGGGCCTGATTTGGCTTGGCCCTGGGCTATTTGCCCTCTGATCTTGTCTGGCTGCCTTAACACCCACCTCCCCTTCTTAGCCAGCCAACTCTGGGGATATAAGGGGTGGAGGGGAGAAATAGGTGAAAATGAAAGGAAGCT